>NC_053394.1:44205710-44578210 GCF_905171765.1 Bufo bufo
AGAGGGGAAGTGTCTGCCATGTAGCCGGCTCACTACATCAGGGCCTTGGGGCACGGACCCTCCTGGATACAGGAGTTCCGAAATGATCTCTTCCTGGAATTTTAGGAAGGATCCTGTTCTCCCAGCCTTACTGTAGAGAACAAAACTATTATAGACAGCCAATTGAATTAAATAAACAGACACCTTCTTATACCAGCGTCTGGTGCGTCGGGAAACTTAATAGGGAGCCAACATCTGGTCATTGAAGTCCACCCCTCCCATGTGAAGGTTATAGTCGTGGACAGAGAGGGGTTTCACAATGACTCCAGTTGCCCGTTCAATTTGGACAGTCGTGTCTGCGTGAATGGTGGACAGAAGGTAAACGTCCCTCTTGTCCCTCCACTTCACCGCGAGCAGTTCTTGGTCACACAAGGCAGCCCTCTCCCCCCGTGCAAGTCGGGTACTAACGAGCCGTTGGGGGAAGCCCCGGCGACTAGGTTGCGCGGTACCACAGCATTGAATTCCGACTAGATGTAAGTCCCGAAAGAGGGCCACGCTTGAGTAAAAATTGTCCACGTATAAGTGGTACCCCTTGTGGAGTAAGGGTGACACCAAGTCCCAGACAATCTTGCCACTGCTCCCCAGGTAGTCAGGACATCCGACCGGCTCCAGTTTTGAGTCTTTTCCCTCATAGACCCTAAAACGATATGTATAGCCTGTGGCCCTTTCACAGAGCTTATACAGTTTGACCCCATACCGGGCGCGCTTGCTGGGGATGTACTGTTTTATGCCAAGGCGCCCGGTAAAATGTACTAGGGACTCGTCTATGCAGATGTTTTGATTAGGGGTATACGCATCTGCAAATCTGGATGACAAATGGCCTATGAGGGGCCGAATTTTGTGGAGCCGGTCATAAGCAGGGTGGCCTCTTGGATAACAGGTGCTATTGTCCGTAAAATGCATAAAGCACATGATGACCTCAAAACGTGCCCTAGACATTGCAGCAGAGAACATGGGCATGTAATGTATTGGGTCTTTAGACCAATATGACCGCAATACATTTTTTTTAGTTAGACCCATGCTGAGGATAAGGCCCAAAAAAAATTTAAACTCGGAAACTGTGACTGGTTTCCATCGGTAAGGCTGGGCATAGAAGCTTTCCGGATTGGCGGTAATAAACTGTGTGGCGTAGCGGTTGGTTTCTGCCACAACTAGGTCATAGAGATCCGCGGTGAAGAACAGCTCAAAAAACTGAAGGGCCGATCCTAAATGAGCCGTCTCCACGCTAACTCCAGACTGGGCGGTGAAAGGGGGCAATACGGGTGCGGCGGAATCAGGGGAGTGCCAATTAGGATTTGCCAGCACCTCTGGGAGACTAGGGGTTCTACGGGCCTGTGAACGCGGTGGGTGCGACAGGGGAATTATTGCACGTGCCACCGTACCAGCTGGAACTGCCCTTCTGGTGCTCGCCACTTCACCAGGGAATACGGCAGTGCTGGTAGAAGGTCCAGGATGTGCTGCGCTGCTGGTGTATGCCGCACCATAAACAAGATCAGCGCTAGCACCACTCTGCTGCAAATGAGGGTCATCATGCAGGGTAGGCAGAACTCTTACATGGGATCGGGTATGTCTGGCCGTAGCAGGGACCTCTACATCGTCATCCTCACTAGCGGTTAGAGTGCCACTGCTGTCTACAGGTTTATATTCTGAACCACTGGATTCAGCGGATGAGGCGTCCCCATCACTTTCATCCATCAGGGCCAGAATCCTGTAGGCCTCTTCAGCGGAATACCCCTTGTTTGACATTTTGGGTTCACTAAATTTAGGGGGTATTCCTCTGAGACTACTCGGGAAAAAGAGCAAACCTACCCAGCAAAAAGGAGTGCTTGCGAAGTAAAGCTGCGATCGCTAATAAAGATCCAAAAAGCTCAAAAGTGATCTTTATAGCGGCGCAGCGATTTTACCGTGTTTTTGCAGTGATCAGAAAAAAAAAAATTCTGTCACTGCGGTGGGGCGGACTGAACGCAAGTGTGCGCACAAGATCAGGCCTAATCGGACGAACACTGCGTTTTAAAGAGCCTAAGGTGACCCTAATGTACTTATATAGATCTGAATGCGATCAGTCTTGATCACTTACAGATACTATATAGTACTAGTGCTGATTAGCGACAGCGATGACGCTAATCAGCGACTAATCAGTGACTGCGGTGCGGTGGGCTGGGCGCTAACTACCTAGCAAGTAGCTAACTACCTGGCGGTGATGAGGGACCCTTACAGGGGGGTGATCAGTGACAGGGGGGTGATCAGGGTGATCAGGGAGTCTAATATGGGTGATCAGGTGCTAAATAAGGGGTTAATAAGTGACAGGGTAATGTGTAATGTGTATGTGTGGTGATTTGGTGCTACTTACTGAGCTGCCTGTGTCCTCTGGTGGTCGATCCAAGCGAAAGGGACCACCAGAGGACCAGGCAGCAGTTATATCAGACGCTATTTTCAAAATAGCGTCTGACATAACCATTTCATTAGTCGATTCAAAAATCCACAGCCTGCCAGCCAATGATCGCGGCCGGCAGGCTGCAGAAGAACTTGTGCACTACGCGATCCTGTGAACGCGAGCTCCTGTGTGCGCGCGTTCACAGGAAATCTCGGCTCACGCGAGATGACGCCAATCGGCGTTAGTGTGACCTGGGAGCGCCGCAGAGATGACGCCTTTCGGCGTTAGTGTGACGGTAAGTGGTTAAACTACTGAGAGGTCATAAACATTTATTTAAGCCACACTCTTATCAGTAAGCTAAGAGCTGAGCTATAATCAGTGTTTATAAGGTCAGAGAGCAGAGATAAGGAGTCCATCAGCTCCTGGTCTGACGGAAAAGACAGAAAATCTAAAGGGTGCTATTAGAGCATGTCAGCTCTGTACAGAAAAAAGGACCTCATATTTTAGTACAATGCGATAATAAAAAAAATTGCTCCCAAAGGTATACATAGCCTTTAAGTTTTTCATTTCTACCGCACTGTTATATAGTATATAAAAAAATTTGTTTTAAATGTATTAACAAATAAAAGATAATACATAAAATATAAAAAATTTAATGATATAAATATAATTTCTTTGACAAAGAATTTTTTTACTAGAAGTTTTTTTTATTGTTTCATTATTAGATTGTTGATTGCTCGTGTTCACTTTCTAAGCCTTTGTTTCTTGAGACTGGAGCAATCCTAGAATAACCAGGCATTCAGGGAATGTTGATCTCTTAACATAATAAAAGTAACAGGGTATTGGGACTGCGGGGAGAGGACATGGAGCGCTCTTACTTTCAAGTACTTTGACCAATGAGCAGGGAGAGGCTTCTCAATTAGCTCAAGGTTGTAGCAAATACTGAATATCTGTCCCAGATATTGTTACAGCTTGCTGTCATTGATTTATGAACATAGCATAAAGAAGACTCCAGGAAGCAGTGTGATAGAAAAATCCGGCATATAAAAATGAACGAAAAAAAAAAAAAAAACAGCCATTCCTCTCATCACAAAGGCAATTTACTAGACTCGCGACACAAATATAAACTGGAGATGTAAAAGAGAGAAAAGTATTGTAATTTAATGTGTTCAGGTATAATATCTAATTGTAAAACAGCTGAGATGTTTCAATTATTTTTACATCTTACATGCATTAGTATATTTTTTTATTGTATGACCCTTTATTTTGTTTGCAGCTTTCTATTCTCTCTGCATAGATTTCCCACATTAAAGTGGAATACACTTATGAGAATTTTAGATTTTTTTTTTTCTTGCTCCATATTGGAAAGATGCACGTTTTCCATTTAGTGCTGATTGTTGCTTTTTCATTATTGTTATATTATTAGCTGCCTTTAAAATATAATAATGTTTCCACAGCTTCCCAAATATTTATCCAATGTAAAAAATCATTAATTATTATTTGGAATATTTTTCTAAAAACATTTGTCACTTTTTTTGCACTTTTACACCATATTAAAGAGTTTACATATTAAAGGAGTTTTTTTTGTTTTTGCTAACCATGCTTTTTTCTACAAGTAAGGCCTCCTGCACACGACCGTTTTTTCCCCCTGTTTACTGGCTGTTTTTTGCGTTCCGTATACGGTCCGTATACGGAACCATTCATTTCAATGGTTCCGCAAAAAAACCGCAATGTACTCCGTATGCATTCCGTTTCCGTATTTCCGTTTTTCCGTTCCGTTGAAAGATAGAACATGTCCTATTATTGCCCGCAAATCACGTTCCATGGTTCCATTCAAGTCAATGGGTCCGCCAAAAAACGGAACACATACGGAAATGCATCTGTATGTCTTCCTTATCCGTTCCGTTTTTTTGCGGAACCATCTATTGAAAATGTTATGCCCAGCCCAATTTTTTCTATGTAATTACTGAATACTGTATATGCCATACGGAAAAATGGAACAGAAACGGACACACAACGGAAACAAAAAACGGAACAACGGATCTGTGAAAAATGGACCTGCAAAACACTGAAAAAGCCATACGGTCGTGTGCAGGAGGCCTAAGTAAGTACCCCTTTCTGATGCAATAAAAAAAACAATGAAAAAAATTACATAAAAAAGCAACACACATTGCTTCTGGAGATTTTCAAGCAGAGACACAAAATAATGGTGCTCTTTAAATACCATTACAGCCCAAAAAAATGGAAGCAGCGTTTTTTTTGTTTTGTTTTTTATGCAATAAGCCCAGAAATAAAGGTTGGACAATAATTGCACCAAAAAATGCAAAAGTAAAAAAAATACCAAAAAAGACCACTGGGGGAATGTATTAAGACAGTCTTAAAGGGGTTGTCTCTCACTTCAGTAAATGGCATTTATCATGTAGAGAAAGTTAATACCAGGCACTTACTAATGTATTGTTATTGTCCATATTGCCTCCTTTGCTGGCTGGATTCATTTTTCCGGCAAATTATTCCATCGTTACGACCACCCTGCAATCCAGCAGCGGTGGCCGTGCTTGCACACTATAGGAAAAAGCACTAACCTATGTGCACTCCCAAGGTCCCAGCCACCAGAAAGGCCAGCACTTTTTCTTATAGTGTGAAAGCATGGCCACCACCGATGGATTGCAGGGTGGTCTGTATCCATGGAAACGAGCAGTGTATAATGTGATGGAAAAATGAATCCAGCCAGCAAAGGAGGCAACATGGACAATCACAATACATTAGTCAGTGCCTGGTATTACCTTCCTCTACATGATAAATGCCACTTACTGGAGTGAGAGACGACCCCTTTAGGCCGAATGCACACGGCCGTGTTCTGTGGCCGAGAGCGGTCCGCGGTAACCCGGCCGGGATTCCTTCTGACAGCAGGAGCGCACGGCGTCATTGGTTGCTATGACGCCGTGCGCTTCATGCCGCCGCTGCACTATAGTAATACACTCGTATGATCTATGCGAGTGTATTACTGTACAGCAGCGGCGGCATGAAGCGCACGGCGTCATAGCAACCAATGACGCCGTGCGCTCCTGCTCTGAACAGGAATCCAGCCCGGCATACCACGGACCGCTCTCGGCCGCGGAACACGGCCGTGTGCATTCGGCCAAAGTGTGACTCATTGTGCTGATCGGCGGGGTCAAAGATAAGCCTTCAATATGGCTTATGCTATGTGCAATGTAAAAACAAGAAAATCAGAAATCATACAGTACAGGACAAACTCTTTCTAAAAAGCTAGAACCAGCCCTGTACCTCACATGGGTCCAGAGATCTCCACATTCATTGCTCCAAATGCTCTATTAGATCCTATTTAAGCTCATAGCTTGGGAGTGTGTGTTCTTCTACTGCAGTTCTCCCTGTCACAGCTCAGGGGACATGTCCTTTCTGCTATAGCTCTCCCTGTCACAGCTCAGGGGACATGTCCTTTCTGCTATAGCTCTCCCTGGCACAGCTTAGGAGTGTATATTTTTTGCTGTAGCTCTCTGTCTCTCTGTCACAGCTCTGGGTGTGTCCTTTCTGCGCTAGCTCTATTTCTGTCACAGCTCCGGGTGTGGGCTTTCTGCTACAGCTCAAAGGTGTGTCTTTTCTGCTATAGCTTTCTCTCTGTCAAAGCTCAGGGGAAATGTCCTTTCTGCTATAGCTCTCCCTGTCACAGCTCAGGGGACATGTCCTTTCTGCTATAGCTCTCCCTGTCACAGCTCAGGGGACATGTCCCTTCTGCTATAGGTCTCCCTGATACAGCTCAGGGGACATGTCCTTTCTGCTATAGTTCTCCCTGTCAAAGCTCAGGGGACATGTCCTTTCTGCTATAGCTCTCCCTGATACAGCTCAGGGGACATGTCCTTTCTGCTATAGCTCTCCCTGTCACAGCTCAGGGGACATGTCCTTTATGCTATAGTTATCCCTGTCACAGCTCAGGGCACATGTCCCTTCTGCTATAGCTCTCCCTGGTACAGCTCAGGGGACATGTACTTTCTGCTATAGCTCTCCCTGGTACAGCTCAGGGGACATGTCCTTTCTGCTATAGCTCTCCCTGGCACAGCTTAGGAGTGTATATTTTTTGCTGTAGCTCTATGTCTCTATGTCACAGCTCTGGGTGTGTCCTTTCTGCTGTAGCTCTATTTCTGTCACAGCTCCGGGTGTGGGCTTTCTGCTACAGCTCAGGGGTGTGTCCTTTCTGCTATAGCTTTCTCTCTGTCACAGCTCAGGGGAAATGTCCTTTCTGCTATAGCTCTCCCTGTCACAGCTCAGGGGACATGTCCTTTCTGCTATAGCTCTCCCTGTCACAGCTCAGGGGACATGTCCTTTCTGCTATAGCTCTCCCTGTCACAGCTCAGGGGACATGTCCTACTGCTATAGCTCTCCCTGGTACAGCTCAGGGGACATGTCCTTTCTGCTATAGCTCTCCCTGTTACAGCTCAGGGGACATGTCCTTTCTGCTATAGCTCTCCCTGGTACAGCTCAGGGGACATGTCCTTTATGCTATAGTTATCCCTGTCACAGCTCAGGGGACATGTCCTTTCTGCTATAGCTCTCCCTGGTACAGCTCAGGGCACATGTCTTTTCTGCTATAGCTCTCCCTGGTACAGCTCAGGGGACATGTCCTTTCTGCTATAGCTCTCCCTGACACAGCTCAGGGGACATGTCCTTTCTGCTATAGCTCTCCCTGGCACAGCTTAGGAGTGTATATTTTTTGCTGTAGCTCTCTGTCTCTCTGTCACAGCTCGGGGTGTGTCCTTTCTGCTGTAGCTCTATTTCTGTCACAGCTCCGGGTGTGTGCTTTCTGCTACAGCTCAGAGGTGTGTCCTTTCTACTATAGCTCTCTCTCTGGCACAGCTCAGGGGAAATGTCCTTTCTGCTGTAGCTCTCTTCCTGTAACAGCTCAGGGGTGTGTCCTCTCTGCTACAGCTCTCCCTGTCACAGCTCAGGGGGGTGTCTTTTTCCTGTAGCTCTCTCCCTGTCACAGCTCAGGGGGGTGTCTTTTCTGTTGCAGCTCTCTCCCCATTACAGCTCACTGGGTGCATCCTTTCTGCTGCAGCTCTCTCCCTGTCACAGCTCAGGTGGGGTGTCTTTTCTGATGCAGCTCTCCCTATCACAGCTCGAAGGGGGTGTCTTTTCAGATGTAGCTCTCCCTATCACAACTCAGGTGGTGTGTCTTTTCTGATGTAGCTCTCACTATCACAGCTCAGGGGGTGTACCCTTTCTCAGGGGGCATGTCCTTTCTCCTGCAGCTCTCTGCCTGTAACTGTCACAGCTTCTAACAGTATATAAGGCTGGTGGTAGTTTAAGAGTGGGACTGAGCATGTATGACCACCTCAGTAAGTGGATGTGCACATGACTATACAGATTAAACACTAGGGTGTGTGTTCTTTTTGCTTCAGCTCTCTCCCTGTCACAGCCCAGGGGGTGTATCCTTTCTGATGCAGCTCTCCCTATTACAGCTCAGGGGGGCGTGTCCTTTCTGATGCAGCTCTCCCTATCACAGCTCAGGGGGTGTACCCTTTCTCAGGGAATATGTACTTTCTTCTGCAGCTCTCGCCCTGTAACTGTCATAGCTTCTAACAGTATATAAGGCTGGTGGTTAAAGAGTGGAACTGAGCATGTGCGACTACCTCAGTAAGTGGACTTGCACATTACTATACAGATTAAACACTAGGGGGCGCCATTATTATGAAGAAAAGAAAATATCATATATACAACTGGAGTATTTTGTAACGGAAAGTAAATGACAAAAGT
Source organism: Bufo bufo (assembly GCF_905171765.1). Taxonomy (NCBI): domain Eukaryota; kingdom Metazoa; phylum Chordata; class Amphibia; order Anura; family Bufonidae; genus Bufo; species Bufo bufo. Next base: position 44,213,893 of record NC_053394.1, read on the forward strand.
CACTCGTTTTTCATTTTGAATTATATTATTATAACATTTAATGGTGGCCTAACTCTTTGAAGTCCTTGAAAACCCCCTTAGGCCTCCTGCACACGACCGTTGTGTGCACCCGTGGCCATTTTCCGTTTTTTTTCGCGGACCCATTGACTTTCAATGGGTCCGTGGAAAAATCGGAAAATGCACCGTTTGGCAGCCGCATCCGTGATCCGTGTTTCCTGGCCGTCAAAAAAATATGACCTGTCCTATTTTTTTGACTGACAACGGTTCACGGACCCATTCAAGTCAATGGGTCAGTGAAAAAACATGGATGCACACAAGATTGGCATCCGTGTCCGTGATCCGTGTCCGTAGGCTACTTTCATGCAGACGGATCCGAAGATCCGTCTGCAAAAAAGCTTTTTCAGAGCTGAGTTTTCTTGAAAACTCAAATCCGACAGTATATTCTAACACAGAGGCGTTCCCATAGTGATGGGGATGCTTCTAGTTAGAATATACTGAGAACTGAGCACATGACTGCCCCCTGCTGCCTGGCAGCACCCGATCTCTTACAGGGGGCTGTGATCTGCACAATTAACCCCTCAGGTGCTGCACCTGAAGGGGTTAATTGTGCGTATCATAGCCCCCTGTAAGAGATCGGGTGCTGCCAGGCAGCAGGGGGCAGTCATGTACACAGTTCTTAGTATATTCTAACTTGAAGCGTCCCCATCACCATGGGAACGCCTCTGTGTTAGAATATACTGTCGGATCTGAGTTTCACGATGTAACTCAAATCCGATGGTATATTCTAACATAGAGGCGTTCCCATGGTGATGGGGACGCTTCAAGTTAAAATATACCATCGGATTGGAGAAAACTCCGATCCTATGGTATATTAACTCCTGACTTTACATTGAAAGTCAATGGGGGACGGATCCGTTTCCAATTGCACCATATTGTGTCAACGTCAAACGGATCCGTCCACATTGACTTGCATTGTAAGTCAGGACGGATCCGTTTGGCTCCGCACGGCCAGGCTTTTTTTTCATGTCCTTGGATCCTCCAAAAATCAAGGAAGACCCACGGACGAAAAAACGGTCACGGATCACAGAAAACGGTCGTGTGCATGAGGCCTAAAGGTGTGAAATGGACCCCATGAATTTAGGCAGAATAACTGTATAAATATTTTTTTATATTATTATAAATATCATTTTGGATATATACATTTTTTCCTTTCCTCAAGAAAATTAATTACTTTGTTAAATAAATATATAAAACCGCTTGCCCACAAACGCACGGGATGATCCACCAGGAGACTCCTCGCGAGGAAATGAAGCTTCGCTTTTTGTTTTCTTTTGTTTTTTTTTTTAAAGGAGGAAACAAAGGAGCAGATTATCCCTTGCTGAAAGTTAGCTGCTAGGCGAGGAAATATCGTATAATGAAAAATTAAAGAGTGGTGAGGAGGGATCCACCTGCTGTCACGATGTCTTATTAATTTCGTGTAATGCCCCGCAATTGATCCATTTAACGACACCTCTACCTTTTTACAGGTAAGTACGCCTCTGGAGGAAATGCACATCCTGACATTAGCCCACTGCTGGGACTTCCACGGTTGCAAATGTATATGTTCTCCTGCTAATCTGCATTCAGGCAGTTTGTGATACGTAAGCTGTTTAGGTTCAATGGTGTTTCACAAGCGCTGTTTATCGGGGACTGTATTTTCTCCAGGGTAAAAAAAAAAGCGAGCTCTACATCAAAGCCTGATTGAGCAGAAAATACGTGCTAATGCTCACAGCAGTGCTCTATTATAATATAAGCACGCTTGTAAATATTCACCACGTGTTATTATGCCATTTGAACCAAGAATATTGCAAGGTCAAGGGTCGCCCCTAATGCTCTCTCGAGAGAGTCGCTGGTTTTGAATATAACCAAATGGGATAATAGTGAGGAATACCCAGAGGGGAGCAACGGAGCACATTATAACGGAGCGTGCGGCGAGTTTTTTTTTCTTTTCTTTTTTTTTTTTCAAACAGTCCGGAGCAGCCATTATTAATGGAAATACGGGTCTAATGATAAGGAGCGGATCTTTGTCATAATAAGCTCCACAAGGCGCACCCTGCAGCATGGCATGCTCTCAATCACCGGCCCTCATTAGGGTGCTGTCACCTGCTCAGTATGCGGGCTTAAAGGGGTCGACTCATTTTCAGTAATAATTGAAAATAATAGAGGGGCGTTGCATCGCGGAGGACCTCCGTTAATTAGCTAGTCAGAGTTGGCCAGTCAGAGGAGAACGTCAACTGGTTACGTGGATAGCAGGCTATGTCTATCGGTGTGGTGTAATGCTTGATTTTCCCTGTGGAGGCGCTGCAGAGAAATAGAACACTTGGTGAGTAATGAAATGGTCAGCAGGGAGACAACCTGCACTCATACCAGTGATCTTATAGAAGCAAACACATTAAGGTCATGAGCTTTGTTTTCTGTCCCTAAATCCAAACGGACAATCTGCGGCCAATTCATTATGTGTTGACGCGCTTTAAAGAGGACCTGTCACCGCTCCTGACATTCCTGTTTTAATAGCTTCATGCATTCCCCATGTAATAACAATTCTGAAGCATCTATTCTTATGACTCTATTATTTCTACTAGAAGTTATGAATGAATTGCTAGCAGTCTGCAGTAAGGGCACAGAGAGGTGGTAACCAGTTGGGGGGGGGGGGTCCTGCACATTCTGAAAATGTCAGCACTGATTGGATACAGTGAGCCTGTGCAGGTACACCCCCCAACTGGTTACCACCCCTCTGTACCCTTACTGCAGACTGCTAGCAATTAATTCATAACTTCTAATAGAAATAATAAAGGAATGGCACAACATAGAGCCATAAGAACAGATGCTCCAGAATTGTTATTACAGGAGGATTGCATGAAGCTATTCAAACAGGCATTTCAGGAGTGGTGACAGGTCCTCTTTAAGTCTGACTTCTGTCTGAATTCCTGGTATTCCTGTGCAACTGCCTTAGGGTATGGCCACAAGGTCAGAATTCTGCATGAAGTTTTGGAAGCTAAAACCAAGAGTGAATTAAAAAAGAGACGTTGTATCTGTCTTTTATACTTTGCTTTTATGATCCACTCCTGATTTTGGCTTCCAAAACTGCATGCAGAAACCTGACCGTGTGGTTATACCCTTAGATCAGAGGGTACCTCAAGGATCATGTCTTCAATCAAGTTCACACCTTTTTGCAAGGGTTCAAGGGGAATACCGTGGCTTAATGTCTAGATGCGGTCACTAGTAAGTATAGCCACAGTCTAGACGTCCCATACCTTTGTGCAAGAATGGGGGGATTTGGCAACCCCCCCTCCCATTTTGCCGGACATCCAAAGGAAACATGACTTACCTGCATCCCAGCACCTGCTCCCGCTCCTTCTCCTGCAGACCTGTGATGCTCAACATGGGCCTGCTCAAGCGGCCCATCAAGGGTCTACAGGAGAAGGAGCGGGGAGCTGATGCTGGGAAGCAGCTAAGTTGCAGATCTGGCAGAATGGGAAGGGGGGTTGCCAATCCCTCTCCCCCCCCCCCTTTCTTGCTGAACCCCTTTAAGGCTGGGGCTACACAGTGACATGTTACACAATGGCAAGTCTCAGAATCCAAAAACATTTGCGTGACTTGTCTGCAACTTGCTTTCATGCAATTTTCTGCAATTGTTGGGTCATGGTCCTGGCATGCTGCATGTCGTACAGTCTTCATGTCGACATGTAGCTCCAGCCGAAATCTTTACTTCTATGCATCTATATGCAGTGGTGAGGTAAGGATGACTGTCAGACAAAAACACATCCATGATTGGGCAGAGGGAAAAAGGGGGATGAGTCAGGTTCCGCTCCCCCCCTCCCCAGCTTAAAAGAAGAAAAAACTGAAGATATATAACCATTGTTGCCATTTGTAGTCCCTTAAGTGTATGTTCACCGGACAGAACTTTTAAGCAGACATCAGCACATATTTTGCGCTGAAATCTGTATGCATTCTGGATCTTATGTTTCTGAATGAGGTAATCCTCTGTGTGGCCATACACTAATAGCAAAAGTCACGTATGCATACTGTGTCTGCGTCACCTCTGGTCTCGGGCTTAGGCCTCATTCACACAACAGTGAAAAACATCCATCTCACAGCATTTCTTTTAGAACCATTGCAGTCTATGGGGTTATTTACACTCACCTAAAGAATTATTAGGAACACCATACTAATACGGTGTTGGACCCACTTTTGCCTTCAGAACTGCCTTAATTCTACGTGGCATTGATTTAACAAGGTGCTGATAGCATTCTTTAGAAATGTTGGCCCATATTGATAGGATAGCATCTTGCAGTTGATGGAGATTTGAGGGATGCACATCCAGGGCACGAAGCTCCCGTTCCACCACATCCCAAAGATGCTCTATTGGGTTGAGATCAGGTGACTGTGGGGGCCATTTTAGTACAGTGAACTCAATGTCATGTTCAAGAAACCAATTTGAAATGATTCGAGCTTTGTGACATGGTGCATTATCCTGCTGGAAGTAGCCATCAGAGGATGGATACATGTTCTCATTCTGTTTACGCCAAATTCGGACTCTACCATTTGAATGTCTCAACAGAAATCGAGACTCATCAGACCAGGCAACATTTTTCCAGTCTTCAACAGTCCAATTTTGGTGAGCTCGTGCAAATTGTAGCCTCATTTTCCTATTTGTAGTGGAGATGAGTGGTACCCGGTGGGGTCTTCTGCTGTTGTAGCCCATCCGCCTCAAGGTTGTGCATGTTGTGGCTTCACAAATGCTTTGCTGCATACCTCGGTTGTAACGAGTGGTTATTTCAGTCAACGTTGCTCTTCTATCAGCTTGAATCAGTCGGCCCATTCTCCTCTGACCTCTAGCATCCACAAGGCATTTTTGCCCACAGGACTGCCGCATACTGGATGTTTTTCCCTTTTCACACCATTCTTTGTAAACCCTAGAAATGGTTGTGCGTGAAAATCCCAGTAACTGAGCAGATTGTGAAATACTCAGACCGGCCCGTCTGGCACCAACAACCATGCCACACTCAAAATTGCTTAAATCACCTTTCTTTCCCATTCTGACATTCAGTTTGGAGTTCAGGAGATTGTCTTGACCAGGAGCACACCCCTAAATGCATTGAAGCAACTGCCATGTGATTGGTTGACTAGATAATTGCATTAATGAGAAATAGAACAGGTGTTCCTAATAATTCTTTAGGTGAGTGTATATGACAGTTTTTTAACACTCTATTTTTGTCCCTTTGTAATAGCTAGACAAACCCCACTGAAATCAATGGCCCCATTTTTAAAGTCTGTTTAGACAGATGTGCACCAGTCTCTGCTGAGTAAGTGCCCCCACATGTGCCTGTGGTGAGGTGAGTTTTTTTTAATTAATTTGTCGGCACTATGGGGAGTGGAGGAGGACACTATATACTGTATACTGAGGGCACAACAGGGGTCACATATATACACTGAGGGCACTGGGGGCACTATATATACTGGGGTCACTTTGGGAGCCAATATATATACTGGAAGCACTTCAGAGGGGTGTTGTTTATACTGGGGGCACTATGGAAGCCATTATAGGTCCTGGTGGCACTACAGAGGGGCATTATATATACTGAGGGAACAACAGGGGTCACATATATACTGAGGGCACTGGGAGGCATTATATATACTGGGATCACTATGGGAGCCAATATATATACTGGGAGCACGTAAGAGGGGTGTTATTTATACTGGGGGCACTATGGAGGGAGGCCAATATAGGTCCTAGTGGCACTACAGAGGGGCATTATATATACTGAGGGCACAACAGGGGTGTCACGCCCTGCCCTGTGGGTGTTCTGAGGAGATCTGTCAGAATTTCTGCACGTGACTCGATCTGACAGTTTGTTTTGTTGTGAGTTTGAGCAGAATCCCACCTCTTCCCAGGTGTTGTTCTTTAGGTAATTGGTGAGGCTATTTATTCCTCTCTCTCCCTATAGCCTTTGCGGGTTATAGTTCTGCCTTGTGTGAGCTCTGGAAGTTTGGTGGATCGTCTGCTCCAACACATCTCAAGATAAGTCTTTTTCCCTTTTTCCTTCTGTGCCTGTTTTTACTAGGCCTCTAGGGTGACGTTGCCTCCTTCGGTTGTAGAAGGAGCGGGGTGTCTCTTTCCCTCTTCCCTACACATGAGGCTTTGATTCAGTGTGTTCTAGTCCTTGGTACTTGGGCATGTGCATATCTACCATCCAGATATGCACATGGGCATAGCAGCTTAGGGAAAGTGTTTTAGGGATTGCTAGGAGGTGACCCCTTTGTTCCCTAGCATTTGGGGCCTAGTCAGTTGTTTTGTTTGCTTTGACTTGTTCTGTTTCCTTCCCTTATCTTACCTACCGTGACAAGGGGTCACATATATACTGAGGGCATTGGGGGGCATTATATATACTAGGGTAACTATGGGAGCCAATATATATACTGGGAGAACTTCAGAGCGGTTTTATTTATACTGGGGGAACTATGGAAGCCATTATAGGTCCTGGTGGCAGAGGCATTATATATACTGAGGGCCCTTTCAGGGTTGGGGTTAAGAAAAAAGCCAATGAAATTCATTCTATTTTTAACCACCATTTTTAAAAAGCCTTAAAATCGGCTGCAAGACAGATAAAAATGGTAGTTAAAAATGGCTAGATGACCAGGAAATGGATAGATATAAGGATTAAAAATGGGCATGAAAAAACAGCAGTTTTTTGTGAAGATACCCTTAGGCTGGGTTCACACGAGCGTGTCCGGATTAGTTCCGGATGCGTCCCGGTGTGTTGCGGCAAACCCGCGCGAGTAGGAATGCAATTGCAGTCAGTTTTGACTGCGATTGCGTTCCGATGTTCAGTTTTTATCGTGCGTGTGCAATGTGTTTTGCACGCGCGTGATAAAAATCCGACTGTGGTACCCAGACCCGAACTTCTTCACAGAAGTTCAGGTTTGGGTTCGGTGTTGTGTAGATGTTATTATTTTCCCTTATAACATGGTTATAAGGGAAAATAATAGCATTCTGAAAACAGAATGCATAGTAAGTGATCAGTTGAGGGTTAAAAAAAATAAAAAAAATTAACTCACCTTCTCCGTTTGTTCGCGTAAGTCCCGGTCTCTTCTTTACTTCTCAAAAGATGAACTATGGGCTAAAGGACCTTTGGTGACGTCAGATCACATGCTCCAATCACAGGGTCCATCACCGCGGTGATGGACCCTGTGATTGGAGCATGTGATCTGACGTCACCAAAGGTCCTTTAGCCCATAGTTCATCTTTTTAAAGAACTAAAGACCGGGAGAACTACGCGAACAAGAGGACAAGGTGAGTTAATTTTTTTTATTTTTTAACCCTCAATTGATCACCTACTAAGCATTCTGTATTCAGAATGCTATTATTTTCCCTTATAACCATGTTATAAGGGAAAATAATACAGTGTATAGACAGTCACCTAGCAACCGTGCGTGAAAATCGCACCGCATCCGCACTTGCTTGCGGATGCATGCGATTTTCACGCAACCCCATTCACTTCTATGGGGCCTGCGTTGCGTGAAAAACGCAGAATATAGAGCATGCTGCGATTTTCACGCAACGCATAAGTGATGCGTGAAAATCATCGCTCATCTGAACAGCCCCATTGAAATGAATGGGTCCAGATTCAGTGCGGGTGCAATGCGTTCACCTACCGCATTGCACCCGCGCGGAAATCTCGCCCGTGTGAACGCAGCCTTAAAGTTTTTAGTTTTTCCTGCAAAATCTAAATAGTTAATTAACATCAAACTTTAGTCAAATAAGAATACATAACACTGTTGTTTCTAAATAATTGGCGACACAATCATGGGTTCTAGATTGGACATTATCATAAAGGTTATGTGTGTACATTTGCCTCATCAATCTTGAAAATAATGCTGGGGAGACAAGCAATTAATGCTGCATTGTTTATTTGGCAAAGGCCGTGTCTAATTAGTTCAAAGAATGTAATAAGATCCAATGTAATAAAACTTATGTTGAAGGTTTTATTTTGTTTCTTTCTTGTTAATGTGATGCAGTCTTGGGGAGGGCGATATGGGTCAGGCGCAACTGAAATCACACACTATAAAACCAATATAATTACTGATTTTTGAGAGAAAAAACTGCCCTTTACAACCATATTTGCTTGAATCCTCAACACGATAACCATAGTATTTTCTACTTGATCTTCCTGTCCGAGAAAAACCTTACCAATATACTGCCAAAAATTGAATCCAAAAATAGCAATCGGTAGCCAAGGATACATTGTTGCAAACATTTTTTGTAAATTTGTGCTATAATTTATCCAGGTTTCTGGCATGAATTCAAGTAAAGTTGTTGAACCCACACTGGCCCAACCACAGCTGCTAGGCCCCGCACACTTTTGAAAAGTGGGAAGAGCAGCAAAGACACTATTTAAAAAATCACATAGCAATATTCAACTTTTACACCAGAAACCTGGTAAAAATTGATTTATAAACTCCCCCATTGTCTATGCAGTGGCTTTGGAGCTCTGTACCAAAAAATGGAGCTTAGACCTCTACAAAATATTTAATTATCATAAGAAATTAATCAATACAGAATTTAGACCTATTTAAAATGACCATTACTTTTAACCCCTTCAAGATAAAGCTCACTTTTCTTTTTGCATTTTCATTTTTTTTTCTCCCCACATTTCAAGAGCCATAACTTTTTAATTTTCCATTCACATGAGGGCTTATTTTTGTTGTAGTATTTTTTTAACAGAACTATTTTATTTACTATGTCTTGTATTGGAAAACGGGGAAAAATTTTTGGGGGTGAAAAGCGCTCACTGTGCACTAGTAATGGCACAATATCCTTTTTTTTTCTGCGGGTCAATATGATTACTGTGATACCAGAGTTGTATAGTTTTTATTTTGTTTTACTACTTTAAAAAAAAAAACTTTGAAAAATAAAAATTTTCTTTGCACCACCATTTTCTGACAGCAATAACTTTTTAAAATTTCCATCCAGAGAGCTGTATGAGGGCTTGTTTTCTCTCCCGAACAAACTGTAGTTTTTATTTGTAACATTTATGGGGTACATATAAATTTTTGATCACTGTTATTAAACTTTTTGGTGGGGACAAGGTGACAAAAAATTGGCAAATTGTGCGTTTTTATTTTTTATTCCGTTACGGCGTTCACAGCACATAAAATTTTTATGGTTTTATATTTTAATAGTTCAGACATTTTCAGAAGCGCCAAAACCTGTTATGTCTAATTTTCTTGTTTATTTTTTTTATATGTAAAATTGGGAAAATTTGATTAGAATTTTTTATATTTTTATGTTTTGTTTTTATTTTTTAAAACCTTTTTTACATAACTATTAGCACCCTTAGCGTCTTCTAATCGCTTGTCACATAGACCATAATAGAGAACTATTATGGTCTGTGCGATGCTGATGCTTTGCCAGGCAGTTTTCCAGGGCCCTAGGCAATCGTGGTAACCGATCAGAGCCCTACAATTTCACTATGGAGGCTCTGATCGGATGGCAGACGGAGCCCGCTCCCTCTGCCTAACTCCACAGATGCAGCAATCACTATTGACTGCAACATCTGAGGGGTTAAATCACTGAGTTCGGCATCATTGCCAATCCCAAGCATTATGCAGCCAGCACCCTCAATGTATAGGGCAGGCTCAGTGCAGCAGCCTGCTCCATACAATCCCTTACACATTATCCCATACATTTACGTGATAATGCGTGAAGAGATTAACCATATTAAACCAGACATAATGCAGGTTAGGGTTGATCCTTCTGACCAAAAGCATATATTTTCAGATCTATTGTGTCATTAAGGAGAAATTTAATCTTATAATTTTTATGCAAATTAGAGTTTTAGTGCATGGACAATCAGACCTGACTCGATGCAATTTAGCTCCTCCCCTCTCCAGCAATGGCCACTCCCATTCCCCTTTATTGACAGGTCCAAACATCATCAGCCTGTCTCTTGGCCCTGTAATCCTGTGCCTGCGATGTACACTAAAGGTGCAGGAGTAGTAATCATCTGCCTTTGACATGGAAAAAAATGAATGTAATGTGTTGTAAGGTTAGTAATTCCCAGTCTGAACACAATATAGCCACACCTATGAAAAAGTCCACACGAGGAGCTCAACTTTTCTCCAAACACAGCAATTCAATCATGTGGACTTTAACAATGAGTATGCATAAACATGGGGGCATAGTCCCCCAAATTGTCGCTTGGTGGGGGTGGAGGCCAAGAAAATGTTGGGCTCAGTGTCCTTTACATATTGTATTTTACCCATGTAACCAATGATTTTGTGTGAAATAAAAAAGACATGAAGATGAGTCTAGAATATAACATAATAACTAAACAGCAGTATGTATTTTATTGTTGAGTCTGTTTGACTGAATTGCTGTAAGTTTAGTAATTACCTTGAGTAAAACAAATTTGTGCTAAGTTTCTGTCTGCAATTCCTTCCCTCATTTTCAGACCCTCTGATATCAAGCTTGTAACCAGCTACTAGTTTCAGACATTTCTCATGTGGACATTGTGTCCCTCTCATTAAAACCTTTTGGACCTGTGTGTCCAGGATGCTGCTGCCTTCTCCCTGCAAACTGTCTTGTCACAGAGGTGTATCTTGATGCTGTTTGGCCACAATTTATAATCTGTTACAGAGCCATTCACAATTCTGGTATCTTCTTATATGGGATAGGGGGTCATTGGATACCCTGAGGCACCAGAACTGAGGTAAGACTATTACCTCGGCATCCCTTGTACCTATACCCCCTAACGTAATTAGAAGTATCTATTAGAATTCCTAATGTCCATATGTCAAAGGTTAGGTATAGGCGTCGGTTGTTTCTCAGCTCCAGGCCTATGATGACACCACGCCAATCTACAGCATGCTATATATCCCTATAAGAATTTATTTTTTAAATCTGCCCAATATGAAATGCTTAAAGGGGCCTATTCTATTTTGTTTTTTTGAAAATAAATGTAAAACCTCACAATCCACTATGAGAAGTTTAGAGCATGAGCAGACACAAAGACTTGACTGTAGGCTACTCCTAGACAGCGTCTTTGCTTTAGCTGAGAGTTTGGATATTTCATTCTGTTGACATAGAGCCTCATATGATTGATCTGTGATCTTGTCTGTAATAAGATGCTGTAGCTACATTGAATCTTATCTTTTACAGTCTTGTATGCCCTTGGAGAACCATAGAAGAATCCATAGTTTGTTGGTAAGCTTAACCAATAAATATTCTTTGTTTAATAACAACTTCACTATACAGCCGTGCACAGGAGACCTTTATGAATGTGATCTTGTATGCAACGAGATGCAACGAAAACAACCGCGCAGAAAGAAAACCGTGCAATATGATGCAAAAACATTATTTCTACCATAATAATTGGTTTTATATATAAAAGTGAAATGTGCTTTATAAACACTTCAGTTATCTATGAGTTTTTTGATGAATGAATGCTGAGATAAAATGAAAAACATTCTGCACTAAAATCCTTTGTTTCAATAACAAAAGTGAGGCTTTTTACAATTTAAAGGGGTTTTTCAAGATTTTTTTTTAAATTGTCTTAATAAATAAAAAGTCTTAAAAAGCCAAAATCCCCCCCTCCCCTTCCCCACTTGGCTGGACCTGTTAAGGGAAGATTATTCACCTACTTCCCAGCGCTGGCTTCCTGGCCTTCTCCTCCTAGCCTGTGATGCTCCGTTGGGCTTTCAGCTGGTTTGATGCCACCTGAAGCCAATCACTGGCCACCGAGGTGACCAGATCCCCTTGCATCATGTGACCATCTGTCATGACATAAGGGGAGTCGGTCACCACTGCGGCCACTAATTGGCTGCAGGCGGCGTGAAACCAGATGGTTTCAGTGAGGGAACCCAGCAGAGCATCACAGGCTAGGAGGAGAAGGAGCGGAGAGCTAGTGCTGGGAAGCAGGTAAGTAATCTTCTCTTCACAAGTCTGGCAAAGTGGGGGGGTTGGTTGCCAAAACTTCCCCCGTCCATTCTTGGACAACCTTTATAAACACATGCAGTGCATAGCTTTGCTCACCCAATCAATGGCCTCGGCAGTCATAGGTCCAGGGGTTCGCTAAAGAGGATCAGGTGAACAAGCCCAGGCCAGGGAGGAGGAAAACAAACCCTAGACTGGAAGATGGAGATGAGGGATCCAGCATAGAGTATCTGAGCAGTGGGGAGCAGGTAAGTATGAGTCCTTCAGTGGAGGAGGCAGGCTGCCACACTGGTCATAAATCATGTATACCCGGACAACCCCTTGCTTGAGTTATGTAGAGGGCAGTCCTTTAAGAAGCAAAATTAGATGATTAATTAAAGTTACATTCCAGAAAAATGGATGCCCTGCATTATGTCTGAGGGGGCAGATCACGAAATAAAGATTTAAAGAATCCCACAGAGAGAACTCCCATATCATGCCTCGCCCTAACCACCTGGCATGGCACAGTATGAGTATGTTCACTTGTTGGATTTGTTTGGATTTGTTGGAATTGCAAATACAAGACATATTTTACTACAAGATCCATGGTTATACTTGGATTTCAGCTGTGGAGGTGCCGTAGATGTGCTGCAGGTATGCATGAGGATTAGTCCCATTGTTATTCATTAGGGCTAACCTTCATCTTTTCCATGCTGAATAAGTTGAAAGCTACTTATTTCCCCAGTGGATTTAGGAATTTTTTGTTGAATATCGAAAGGGTTCTTGAAAGACAATTCACATGCATGGGATACAGATTGTCATTGGATTTGACTCAGATTCCAAAGCCAAATTCATGCCGATATCAGTGTCAAATCCGACACAGGTAAACAAACCCTATCAGTTTTGCCTGGAGTGTTCCTTTCATACCATACATCTGCCATTGATTGATGGATCAAGATATGATTAGCTTTTGTTCAGTAAAACAGTCCCACCAATGTATGGTGAGAATTGGTTTAAAGGATCAGGGCATATAATTTGGATACTTTTTATACCAAGGAATTTCGACAAAACTAGTCTTTGCGCTACATGGAGTCCAGGGGCCACTCTGAGCAAATATCAGGGCCTACTGTACTTTGGAGATTCTTGGCAATATGGGTAAACATGCTCTATGCTTCTCAAGTTTATGGTGAAGAAGACGAAGGGATCAATATTAGAGTAATCGGGACTGTTTGATCTCTGCTAAAGTGTCCCTATACACCTGTAGCCAGTCACCTGCAGTTTAGGCTACTTTCACACTGGCGTTTTGGTTTCCATTTGTGAGATCCGTTCAGGGATCTCACAAGCGGTCCAAATTGGATCAGTTTTGGATAAGGATCCACTCAGAATGCATCAGTTTGGCTCGGTTCCGCCTCTATTCTGCTTTGGAGCCGGACACCAAAACGCTGCTTGCAGCGTTTTGGTGTCTGTCTGACGAAACTGAGCCAAACGTCAATGGGGGACGGATCACTTTTCTACTGTGCCATATTGTGTCAGTGAAAACGGATCCGTCCCCATTGACGTACGTTGTGTGTCAGGACGGATCAGTTTTCACTGACACAATATAGCACAGCAGAAAACGGATCCGTCCCCCCATTGACTTTCAAAGGTGTTGAAGACGGATCCGTCTTGGCTATGTTAAAGATAATGCAAACGGATCCGTTCTGAAAGGATGCATGTGGTTGTATTATCTGAACAGATGCATTTGTGCAGATCCATGACGGATCCGCACAAAACACGAGTGTGAAAGTAGCCTTAGATAAAATAAATCAAGACTTCTGTTCCTTTTATGTGTCCCTTCCAACTTTTTCCTCTTCTTTCTAAACTACAGACCAGGAGTGTACACATAGCTTCATAGGGGCCCAGTAGGTTGGGGCCCCATAAATCAGCTTACTACTGCATGTAAAGGACTAATCTAATGCTAATCTAATAGCTCACTGTTACAATGTGCATTGTTAGAAAAATGTAAGGGAGAACTTTATGATAAGCTGTTTTAGAGCAATGGGTCCATATACGGTACTCTTCTTGCAGATGTAACAGATGGAAGAAAATGACACATGACCTCATGAACAGACTACACTGGGTTTGTTTGTAGTCTATAACCATGGAGATGCAAAGATTTGCAAAGGGTCTGTAGACACAACACAGTTTGATATATATAATGTAGAGTAACTGCACATTTACTTAATTTATTTCTCTTTTATATACTGCACATTAAAAGCAATAAAAAGTGCACATAGTGCTTCCAAAAAAATACTTGAAAACAGGTTTCATAACCATTATTATTATTATTATTGAGCAAATCGAAGTCCACATGTACTGTACACTTCAATCCGAATTTCAGGGAAAATTCGATGTCCTGGGCATATGGTTTTACGCTAGATTTCGGTGGCCGGCTATTCGCGATCAAATGGATGAGGTAAGTACGATTTTATTCATTTTTAATTTTATTTTACACTGTATTATTGCTGTCATGACTCATAGAGAACCACTTACAAAAAGTGGCACTAAAAGACTGTTCTCTTTCTCGGTCACAGCTGGTCTCCCTAAGAATAGCCAACCCCACCACCACTACCGCCACAAAACTGCATCCAAAGCATCTTATTTAGCCAGCCTGAAACAGCTGTCTACAGATGGATATTTGGCTTGGCTATTTTCCCTTGTCATGTTCCAAAGCTTGTTAAAAAGTTGGGCTTTCACTAGTGGAAAGCCACTTCTAAAAGGTGACGGTAGCGAGATACCTCTTTCCATATTATTTTCCCATGGACCATTGCCACTAAGTCTCCATACATGGCTGGTCTCCTTAACCCCTTCGGGACGCTTCCATATTTCACCTTAAGGACCAGGCCACTTTATGTGGTGATAACTTTAAAACGCTTTTACTTATCCAGGCCATTCTGAGACCATTTTCTCGTCACATATTGTACTTCATGACAGTGGTAAAATTGAGTCCAAACATTTCCAAATATCCAAATTTCAATTTCTCTACTTTCATAATAGATAGTAATACCTCCAAAAATAGTTATTACTTTACCTTCCCCATATGTCTACTACATGTTTAGATCATTTTGTGAATGCCATTTTATTTTTTTGGGGACTTTAGAAGTCTTAGAAATTAAGAAGCAAATCTTGAAATTTTTCAGAAAATTTCCAAAACCCACTTTTTAAGGACCAGTTCAGATCTGAAGTCACTTTGTGAGGCTTACATAATAAAAACCACCCAAAAATAACCCCATTTTAGAAACTACACCCCTCAAGGTATTCAAAACTGATTTTACAAACTTTATTAACCCTTTAGGTGTTCCACAAGAATAAATGGAAAATGGAGATGAAATTTCAGAATTTCACTTTTTTGGCAGATTTTCCATTTTAATCAATTTTTTTCCACTAACAAAGCAAGGTTTAACAGCCAAAAAAACCTCAATATTTATTGCTCTGATTCTGTAGTTTACAGAAACACCCTATATGTGGTCGTAAACTGCTGTACAGGCAAACGGCATTGCGCAGAAGGAAAGGAATGCCATATGGTTTTTGGAAAGCAGATTTCACTGGGATAATTGTAAGCTGCCATGTCACAATTAAAGACCCCCTGATGCACCCCTAGAGTAGAAACTCCAAAAAAGTGACCCCATTTTAGAAACTACACCCATCAAGGTATACAAAACAGATTTTACAAACTTTGTTAACCCTTTAGGTGTTCCACAAGAATTAATGGAAAATAGAGATGAAATTTCCAAATTTTGGCAGATTTTCTATTTTAATAAATTTTTTCCAGTTACAAAGCAAGGGTTAACAGCCAAACAAAACTCAATATTTATGGCCCTGATTCTATAGTTTACAGAACAGAAACTCCCCATATGTAGTCGTAAACTGCTGTACAGGCAAAGGGCAGGGCGCAGAAGGAAAGGAACGCCATATGGTTTTTGGAAGGCAGATTTTGCTGGACTGGTTTTTTGACATCATGTCCCATTTGAAGCCAAAAAAAAAACAGTTTTGGCACCGTTTTTATTTTTTGTTATTTACAACATTCATCTGGCAGGTTAGATCATAGGGTATTTTTATAGAGCAGGTTGTTATGGATGTGACAATACCAAATATGAATACTTTTTTTGGTTGTTTGTTTCATTTTTACATAACAAAGCATTTTTGAAAAAAAAAAGATTTTTATAGTGTCTCCACATTCTGAAAGACGTAGTTTTAAAAAAAAATTTGGGTGACTTTTTTTTGGGGCTCATTTTTTTCGGGATGAGAGGACAGTTTAATTGGTACTGTTATAGGGTGCATATGACATTGCTATTACACTATTTGTAATGTAAGGTGACAAAAAATTGCTTTTTTGACACCGTTTCTTTTTTTTTACGGTCCTCATCTGAGGGGTTAGGTTAGGTGATATTTTTATAGAGCAGGTTATTATGGACACAGCGATACCTAATATGTCTACTTTTTTTTATTTATGTAAGTTTTACACAATGATATCATGTTTGAAACAAAAAAAATCATGTTTTTTCAGTTTTTGGGAAATTGTCTTAGGTAGGGTATCATTTTTGCGGGATGACATGACGGTTTGATTGGCACTATTTTGGGGTGCATATAACTTTTTGATCGCTTGCTATTACACTTTTTGTGATGTAAGGTGACAAAAAATTGTTTTTTTGAGACCTTTTTTTTTTTTACTGTATTCACCTGAGGGGTTAGGTCATGTGATATTTTCATAGAGCAGGTTATTATGGACGCGGCGATACCTAATATGTCTATTTTATTATTTATGTCAGTTTTACACAATGATATGTTTTAAACAAAATAAATCATGTTTTAGTGACTTCATAGTCTGAGAGCCAGTTTTTACAGTTTTTGGGCGATTGTCTTAGGTAGGGTATCATTTTTGCGGGATGAGATGACGGTTTGATTGGCACTATTTTAGGGTGCATATGACTTTTTGATCGCTTGCTATTACACTTTTTGAGATGTAAGGTGACAAAAAATGGCTTTTTTGACATTTTTTTTTTTTTTACAGTGGTCACTGATATTGATATTCTTACAGAGCCGGTCGATACGGATGCGGCGATACCTAATAGGTCTACTTTTCTTTTTTCCCTACTTTTTACAATTTTTTTCCCCTTTATTTTGGCAAAAGGATATTATTTTTTTTTACTTGAAACTTTTAATTTTTTGGGGGGGGGACAATTTTTTTCACTTTTTTTTTCCACTTTATTTTTTGTCCCACTCTGGGACTTCAACTTTTGGGGGTCTGATCCCCTTTACAATGCATCACAATACTTCTGTATTGTGATGCATTGGCTGTAAGTGTATTACTCACTGTAATACACTTACAGTCTGCATGCCTGTGAGATCCAGGGGGCTGGATCTCACAGGCTCTCCCGGAAGGCATCGTGCTGCGCTCCATGCCATTGGCTCCCCGTCACACCAGCGCGGGGACCCAATGGCTGCTTTCTCCCTGCACAGATATCGCACATGCCGCAGTTAGCGCTGACCGTGGCTGTGCAGGGGTTAATGCAGTGGCATCAGTGATTTCACCGATGCCGGCGCATGCAGCAGGGGTCTGGCTATCAGTGACTTGCGGACCCCTGCCGCTGATCGGGCGGGCGCAGCTTCTACACCCGCCCGATCACCATGACTTACAATGTACTTTTCTGGTCCTTAAGTCTTGGCCAGAGATGAAGTACATGTACGTCATGGGTCCTTAAGGGGTTAAGGAGAGCCAGTACCTTCCCAATGCTAAATAATGTTATTGTAAAAATTGCTTTTTTTGGACATCCATATGGGGATCCAATGAAAATCTCATATCTGAATGAGTCCCTCTTCCTACGCTTTGCCTGTTTTAACTATAAATTCACTGTCTCCTCTTTTAATTGAAAAGAAGATATTGCCATGTTATTCTGGAGAGCTCCAGTCCTGAGCACCAGTGAAAATATATATAAAGCCACTGCAGCAAAGCCTGTAAAATCCTAATCATATTGAGGACATTTTAGAAAAAAAAGGTGCCGATCCTGCAACATGATGTTTGTTTCATACTTCATCAGTTTTATTACTTTGTACATGGTTTTAAAGACTGTTATATTTCACAGCCTCTTAAATCCCCTCATATGATCAGCAAAGACGAGGCATCACCGTGATGGGGTTAGAATGGTTCGTTCTAAAGGTCAACCAGTGATTTTTCGAACAAAATGTAAACATTATTCCAAGAACATTACACACAATGTCTTAGAGTAATAATTCCTGAGATCCGGCCATGAAAAAAAGAAAAGAATACATCTATTTTTTAATAAAAAGAAGTCTTCAGCTCATGGCCGAAAGCAAATGGAAGTCTGAGGCCTTGTGTTCTGCAGGATTCCCGCTGCCATCTGGTTCACCCATAGTCTAATATATATAACTGCAGGTTGAGAGCTTGTTACTATTTCACTGTGTTGACTATTTGCAGTGGGCAGCAGAAAGATTTAGCTATCATTGCATATCCATACATTAAATTACATTGCATATACAATACAAGCATTGTGCATTATTCCGTAAATGTTATGAAGCTGGGAGCTGGTACTTAAAGAGGTTGTCCCACACCCTCTACTGCCCGTGAAGTGAAAAAGGAAAGGGAAGGAGATGAGAGTAAAGGGTCCCAAAGCTAAGATGTATTTATGGCATATCCTACCTAAAACAAGGACTGTTTTTCAACCAAAGAAGAATAGCATAGCACCAAATGGAGATGTGTGCGAATCCATAATAAACTAATCGGATTCATCCTCAATTTTCAAAAAATTTGAGGTGGATCCAAATAAAAAATTTTGGTGATTTGATTCAGCCAAATTTTGGAGAAAAAGAGAGAGAAGCAGAGATAAGAAATTAATAAAACATTTTGAAAAAAATGAGAAACAAGAGAAGAATTATGAGTCTTAGGAGACCTCATTGTGTCATGTACCAATTTTCAGGCCAATCGGAGCACTTTCGTTTCGAGTAGAATCGATTTGGATCCACATCTAATCGGTCAGCCAATTCGACCGATTTGAATCCAAATCGAATTTTGAGCGATTTGCTCATTTCTAATCTTACGCTTTTACACTTTACTCATAGAAAATAGCGGTCAGCTATACATTCTACAATAAATGTCACAAAGAGGATTTGAAAGTCGTTTTAAAAATGCATGCTAACTCGTCAAAAAGTCATTACGAACAACACAAAAAAGGGGATGTCATAAAACGCCATGGGCGACACAATCTGCAAATAAAATGAATCTTTTAAAAGCTAATGACTTAAGGGGACTCACACAATTGAATAAAGTACTGACAGACTCCAACTATTTGTCATTAATACAGGTTGTGAAAGGTTAGCTAATATAATGTGACACCAAATTAGTCAAACACAATTCCTGCAATATTGTTTAATTTTACTCCTCATTTAACTTGGTTTTAAGCAAAATCATTATGTCATCTCACAATATTCATTGAATAAGGGATATTTTATAATGGCCTTCCGCATTTAGGAATGACTTATTACGGCAAACATGCTGAATACATCCTTAACTCCGAAAACTACGCCGCTAATGGTTTAATCATATTTTGACAGCCACTACATAAGTGTATGCATTATTTACAAGAGAGATATGAAATGAAGTCACTAAATACCTCAACCATACTTCACCGTCATAGTTTGCTGCTTTGAAATGTAACACATTCATCATGCGGCAGATTTACATTTGCATAGGAATATTAAGATTTCTCTCGTTGAGATGGGAAGTTAATGACTAATGATAGTCGCTTGGACTCAGAATTTGCGAGGGGAAAAAGTCTCCAAATGCAAACTAATTGGGAGGTGATGGAACGCGGCCGTTTGATGATACCAGTAGGGGGTGAGGGGAGGAACGTGGACGATATTTATAATAAAATAGATTAAGATATGGTAAAACTTACAGATAGTAAAATGCCAAAACACTAGGCATTAAAGAGGTTTTCTGGTATTCATGGTCTATCCTCAGGATACCATAAAAGAACACGGGCACTGCTCCCCAATGCAGGAACAATGAAGGACGTTCTGTAAAAGGGTACGACCACACAGCGTGGTCGTGAGGTCCTTATACAGAATGTCCTCCATTGTTCCTGCACTCGGCAGTGGTGCCCATTTTCTTCTATGGTAGCGCAACACCAGGATCTTCCAAGGGATCTAAGTTAAGGCAAGCTGCAGCCACGTCGGGAGCTTTCTATATACCAGTACGAGAGTTGTGAGTAGGCATTTGGTACTTAATCCCACCAATTATGCTTCTCTTTTTGTTTTATACTTTACTCCTGATAGGTCAACAATAGAGATGAGCGAATTTCTCAAAAATGTGATTTGGCCGGTTCGCCAAACTTTAAAAAAAAAATTGTTTCGATCCGAATTTATTCTTGGCGAATCCCGTTAAAAAACTTATATTTCCTGGCTGCAGAGAGCCTTCATAGAACACTGTGCCATGCAGTAACACCCATAGGGAGTCTACTGTGGTAGTGAAACAATACTGTGAGTCAGTATGACATGCAGATGACAGGCGTCGCTCTTAGAATCACTGTACACCTAACTTATTTGGGGAGTTACGGGGCCAAAACTGACCAAATAACTCAAGTGTAAACTCAGCCTTATAGGTCAATGTTAGGATCAAGCAGAAGCGCACCCTTTTACACCGTCGGCAGCTGATTCCACATAGATGTCTACAGAAATCAGTTCTATAAAATGCTTATACAAGTAGAGCCCCCTCCCCCGACAGACTGGAGAGTGTGTCAGCAGTAAATTTGTGTTGACGTCACTGATTATTTTGCCCTTCCTCTGATCCATCAGAACAATACCCCCGAAAAAAACGGATCCTGTCTGTGGAGCATCCACAGAAACAGGTATATAGCACCCCTCAATCAGTATTTTGTGGAAACAGGTATATGGCACCCCTCAATCAGTATTTGGTGGAAACAGGTATATAGCAGCCCTCAATCAGTATTTTGCAGAAACAGGTGTATGGCACCCCTCAATCAGTATTTGTCGGAAACAGGTATACGGCACCCCTCAATCAGTATTTTGTGGAAGCAGGTATATAGCAATAGCACCCCTCAATCAGTATTTGGTGTAAGAAGGTATATAGCAATAGCACCCCTCAATCAGTATTTAGTGGAAGAAGGTATATGGCACCCCTCAATCAGTATTTGGTGGAAAATGGTGTATAGCACCCCTCAATCAGTATTTGGTGGAAATTAGTAAATAGCACCCCTCAATGAGTATTTGGCGGAAACAGGTATATAGCACCCCTCAATCAGTATTTGGCGGAAGCAGGTGTATCGCATCCTTCAATCAGTATTTGGTGGATGAAGGTATATGGCACCCCTCAATCAGTATTTGGCGGAAACAGGTATATAGCACCCCTCAATCAGTATTTTGTGGAAGTAGATGTATTGCACCCCTCAATCAGTATTTGGTTGAAGAAGGAATATAGCAATAGCACCCCTCAATCAGAATTTAGTGGAAGAAGGTACATGACACCCCTCAATAAGTATTTGGTGGAAAATGGTGTATAGCACCACTCAATCAGTATTTGGTGGAAATGAGTAAATAGCACCCCTCAATGAGTATTTGGCGGAAACAGGTATATGGCACCCCTCAATCAGTATTTGGCGGAAACAGGTATATGGCACCCCTCAATCAGTATTTTGTGGAAGCAGGTGTATCGCATCCTTCAATCAGTATTTGGTGGAAGAAGGTATATGGCACCCCTCAATCAGTATTTGGCGGAAACAGGTATATAGCACCCCTCAATCAGTATTTGGTGGAAACAGGTATATGGCACCCCTCAATCAGTATTTTGTGGAAGCAGGTGTAATGCACCCCTCAATCAGTATTTGGTGTAAGAAGGTATATAGCAATAGCACCTCTCAATCAGTATTTAGTGGAAGAAGGTATATGGCACCCCTCAATCAGTATTTGGCGAAAACAGGTATATGGCACCCCTCAATCAGTATTTGGCAGAAACAGGTATATAGCACCCCTCAATCAGTATTTGGCAGAAACAGGTATATGGCACCGCTCAATCAGTATTTGGTGGAAGAAGGTATATAGCAATAGCACCCCTCATTCAGTATTTAGAGGAAAAAGGTATATGGCACCCCTCAATCAGTATTTGGCAGAAACAGGTATATAGCACCCCTCAATCAGTAATTGGCGGAAACAGGTGTATGGCACCCCTCAATCAGTATTTGGCGAAAACAGGTATATCGAACTTCTCAATCAGTATTTGGCGGAAACAGGTATATAGCTCCCCTCAATCAGTATTTGGCGGAAACAGGAATATGGCACCCCTCAATCATTATTTTGTGGAAATAGGTATATGGCACCCCTCAATCAGTATTTGGCGGAAACAGGTATATAGCACTTCTCAATCAGTATTTGGCGGAAACAGGTATATGGCACCCCTCAATCAGTATTTTGTGGAAGTAGAGGTATTGCACCCCTCAATCAGTATTTGGTTGAAGAAGGAATATAGCAATAGCACCCCTCAATCAGAATTTAGTGGAAGAAGGTACATGACACCCCTCAATAAGTATTTGGCGGAAAATGGTGTATAGCACCCCTCAATCAGTATTTGGTGGAAATTAGTAAATAGCACCCCTCAATGAGTATTTGACGGAAACAGGTATATGGCACCCCTCAATCAGTATTTAGCGGAAACAGGTATATGGCACCCCTCAATCAGTATTTTGTGGAAGCAGGTGTATCGCATCCTTCAATCAGTATTTGGTGGAAGAAGGTATATGGCACCCCTCAATCAGTATTTGGCGGAAACAGGTATATAGCACCCCTCAATCAGTATTTGGTGGAAACAGGTATATGGCACCCCTCAATCAGTATTTTGTGGAAGCAGGTGTAATGCACCCCTCAATCAGTATTTGGTGTAAGAAGGTATATAGCAATAGCACCCCTCAATCAGTATTTAGTGGAAGAAGGTATATGATACCCCTCAATCAGTATTTGGCGAAAACAGGTATATGGCACCCCTCAATCAGTATTTGGCAGAAACAGGTATATAGCACCCCTCAATCAGTATTTGGCAGAAACAGGTATATGGCACCGCTCAATCAGTATTTGGTGGAAGAAGGTATATAGCAATAGCACCCATCATTCAGTATTTAGAGGAAGAAGGTATATGGCACCCCTCAATCAGTATTTGGCAGAAACAGGTATATAGCACCCCTCAATCAGTAATTGGCGGAAACAGGTGTATGGCACCCCTCAATCAGTATTTGGCGAAAACAGGTATATCGAACTTCTCAATCAGTATTTGGCGGAAACAGGTATATAGCTCCCCTCAATCAGTATTTGGCGGAAACAGGAATATGGCACCCCTCAATCATTATTTTGTGGAAATAGGTGTATTGCACCCCTTAATCAGTATTTGGTGGAAGAAGATATATAGCAATAGCACCCCTCAATAAGAATTTAGTGGAAGAAGGTATATGACACCCCTCAATCAGTATTTGGCGGAAAATGGTGTATAGCACCCCTCAATTAGTATTTGGTGGAAACTGGTAAATAGAACCCCTCAATGACATTTGCCTGCAGCATACCATGCCTATGCCAACATTTTCGATAAAATGGAGGCTGAGACCTTACCTCCACACAGGCCCTGATTGTCCTATTAATCTAGTTCCTGGTTCTTCACCTCCCCATGGTTGCATTTATTCTCTGTAACCTGCAGAGACATAGGCCATGTCCAATTATATTAAAGAACATCTTGAGAGAGGATTTTTCCGGAAATCATCTTCTCCAGTTGCCGCTGGCTTCTTCTTTGTAAAGAAAAAAGACGGTTCTCTCCGGCCATGTATCGATTACTAAATAAAATCATAATCAAGAACAAATACCCTCTTCCCTTTATTCCAGAGTTGTTTGACCGCCTCAGAGGAGCTAAGAGCTTCTCTAAATTAGATCTGCGTGGGGCCTACAACTTGATTCAAGTTCGTCAAGGGGACGTGTGGAAGACCACCTTTAACACCCGTGACGTCACAATGAATATCTGGTGATGCCCTTTGGACTAAGCAATGATCCTGCAGTATTCCAAGAATTCGTTATTGATATTTTCAGAGACTTGTTATACTCTTGTGTTGTGGTTTATCTACTGTAGATGATATCCTTGTCTTTTCTCCAGATTTGGCTACTCACCAGAAGCAGGTTCGTCTGGTCCTTCAAAGGTTAAGAAAAAATAGTCTGTATGTCAAGTTTGAAAAATGTCTCTTTGAACAAACCTCGCTTCCATTTTTGGGGTACATAATATCTGATACTGGTTTACAGATGGATCCTGAAATGCTGTCTGCTATTTTGAAGTGGCCTCGTCCTTCTGGTTAAAAGTCTACTCAATGTTTCCTGGGGTTCGCTAACTACTACCGCCAGTTTGTGCCACACTTCTCATCTTTGACAGCCCCCATTTCAGCCTTCACGCGTAAATGGGCGAATCCCAAAAATTGCTGAGGTTGAATCATCCTTTCAAGCCTTGAAACAGGCCTTCTCTGAGGGTCCAGTACTCCATCATCCTGATGCCAGTAAGCAATTTTTCTTGGAGGTGGATGCATTGTCTATTGGAGCTGGGGAGGTGCTTTCACAAAGATCTCCCTCAGCTAAGATGACAACATGTGGCTTCTTCTCCAGGGCCTTCTCCGCTCCTGAGCACAACTACTCAATTGCGGACAGAGTTGTTGGCCATCAAGATGGCATTGGAGGAATGGCGATACTTTCTGGAAGTCATCCGGTAGTGATCTATACTGACCACAAGAATCTCACCTACCTACAGTCTGCACGGAGACTTAATCCACACCAAGCTTGATGGTCCCTGTTCTTTTGCTCATTTTGATTTTGATTTTGTTCTTTACTTTCGTGCTGCAGATAAGAACATCAAAGCAGATGCTCTTTCAAGATTCTTTGATTCCACTGACCAGGAGGAGAAGCCCCAATTCATCATTGATCCCGCTAAAATCTTAGCCTGTCCAGTCAAGCTACCCGAAATTCCTCCTGGAAAAACCTTTGTTGCAGAATCTCTCAGAGAGCAAATCTTACTATGTGGTCATTCATCTAAAGTGGCAGCTCATGCTGGTCAGAGAAAGACCTTCAGGTTCATTGCACAGTGGTACTGGTGGCCATCCATGCGACAAGACATCCAAGGATTTGTAGCTGCTTGTCTGTCCTGTGCGCAAAATAAAGCGGTTCTGCTGCAATACCGCAGGTATATAGAGGGACAAGCGTTATTGGAACAACTATTTGCAACGGGTGTGATATACCTTTTTGCCTCCAAAAAACGGATTGAGGGGTGCGATATATCTGCTTCCACAAAATACTGATTAAGGGGTTTGATATACCAGCTTCCACAAAATACTGATTGAGGGGTTCTATATATCTGTCTCCACAAAATACTTATTATTGGGGTGCGTTATACTTGCTTCTACAAAATACTGATTAAGGGGTTCTATATACCTGCTTCGACAAAATACTGTTTAAGGGGTTTGATATACCTGCTTCCCCAAAATACTGATTGAGGGGTGCGATATCCCTGCTTCCACCAAATATTGATTCAGGTGTTCTATATACCTGTTTCCACAAAATACTGATTGAGGGGTACGATATAACTGCTTCTACAAAATAATGATTAAGGGGTTCTATATACCTGCTTCCACAAAATACTGATTGAGGAGTGCAATATAACTGCTTCCACAAAATACAGATTGAGGGGTGCGATATACCTGCTTCTACAAAATACTGATTAAGGGGTTTGATATACCTGCTTCCACAAAATACTGATTGAGTGGTGCGATATACCAGATTCAACCAAATATTGATTGAGGCCTGCGATACACTGGCTTCCACAAAATACTGATTGAGGGGTGTGATATACCTGTTTCCACCAAATATTGATTGAGGCCTGCGATACACCGGCTTCCACAAAATACTGATTAAAGGGTGCGATATACCTGCTTCCACCAAATATTGATTCAGGGGTTCTATATACCTGTTTCCACAAAATACTGATTGAGGGGTGCGATATACATGCTTCCACAAAATACTGATTAAGGGGTTTGATATACCTGCTTCAACAAAATACAGATTGAGGGGTGCGATATACCTGCTTCCACCAAATATTGATTCAGGGGTGTGATACACCTGCTTCTACAAAATAATGATTAAGAGGTTTGATATACCTGCTTCCACAAAATAGTGATTGAGGGGTACGATATACCTGCTTCCACAAAATACTGATTAAGGTGTTTGATATACCTGCTTCCATGAAATACAGATTGAGGGGTGCAATATGCCTGTCTCCACCATATATTGATTCAGTGTTCTATATACCTGTTTCCACAAAATACTGATTGAGGGGTGCGATATACCTGCGTCTACAAAATACTGATTAAGGGGTTTTATATATCTGCTTTCACAAAATACTGATTAAGGGGTTTGATATACCTGCTTCCACAAAACACACAGGGAGAGACAGACAGAGGGAAAGATACACACAGGAAGAGACACACACACAGGGAGAGAATCATACACACACACAGGGAGAGACACACACAGGGGGAGACAGACAGAGGGAAAGATACACACAGGAAGAGACACACACACAGGGAGAGAATCATACACACACACAGGGACAGACACACACACACACACAGGGACAGACAGACACACACACAGGGACAGACAGACAGACAGACACACACACACACAGGGACAGACAGACACACACACAGGGACAGACAGACAGACACACACACACACACACAGGGACAGACAGACACACACACAGGGACAGACAGACACACACACACACACACACACAAGGACAGACACACACACAGGGACAGACACACACACACAGGGACAGACACACACACACAGGGACAGACACACACACACACAGGGACAGACACACACACACAGGGACAGACACAGGGACAGACACACAGTTAGGCCCCACCACATTCCAGACAGGCTTCTATCTGTACAGGAACACAGCTCTCAGCCGTGCGGTGCCGCGAGATGTTAGTGGCTGCTCGGCCAGGGCCACAGAATTAGGGAGCAGGTCACCTCCTAATGCATCCCTAATCTGACCCTGACTCCTAACTGCATGAGCCGCCCTTGAAGGTAGGAGGGCTCATGCTCAGGAACCTCGGATCCCTGCTGACCCTCCGCCGGTCCCTGCGCTAGGAGCTGGGTAGACAGCCGGTTCCTCCTGGAAACTGAGTAACAGGAGTCTAAAAGTGGCCAAGCTATAAAGAAAGGGGAACATAAACAGACATGTGGCAATGGCAGGTAAGTGCAACTAGTACCACACCTACCTGCCACAGACACAGAGCCTGGAACCCATGTATAAGTGCTGCTGTCCACAACAACACAAGAGACACAGCACACAACACACATCACACGGGAAACCAGGAAACCATATGCTGCAATAAATAAAGACCAAAGAAACATCTACTTAACACCATACATAAAGCTTATGACCACAAGGGTGGCCCCCACTGGCAGATGGTATAACAGGAGGATGTCTCCAGCAACCATGGCTGAAGAACCCCTCAGCTAACTGAAAACAGCAGAGGCTTTATAGCCCAAAGTAGCCACACCCACACTCAGACACACCGGGTGATCACACACACAGAAGGGAGTTAACCCTTCCAACACAAGGCAAGGGAAGACGGCCACTTAAAGGGGAAGTACACACATAAACACACACTTCACCTGTTGCCGCAGGCAACGGCATGCGTGGCAACCATGTCCTGGGGATCAGCCATAGGGCTGAGACACTGCCACCACATGCACACAACACCACACGTTGCCATGGGCAACCAAGTGAAGGAAAGTGTCACAAAACACACCATAGGCCGTGACACTCCCCCACTGGTCACAAAGGCGGATGACATCAGGTAGGTCCTTTAACCCGGTAGGAAACTTCATCTACCCTGTTCTGAGTCCTGGGGCCGCCCACCCCAGCATTGCACAGGGTAAAAATTGTCTGCATTGCTGGGGTAAGCTGCCCTAGAATTCAGAACAGGCAGTTTAATGAAGACCAGGAAAAATCTGCAAGAGTAAGCGGACACAGTGGGCCCACCAGTGAGCAGTGGGCCCCGGCACTTGCCCTGGTGTGCCGGGTGCTGACGCCGGCCCTGTAGCCTGATTCCACAAAATACTGATTGAGGGGTGCGATATACCGGCTCCCACCAAATACTGATTGAGGCCTGCGATATACCTGATTCCACAAATACTGCTCTTCTCTAGGTACAGCGTCATTTGGAAAATGACAGTCAGAGGAAAAGGCAGGCCGTTCCGCAGGGGTGGTAGGGGTCGGGCAGGTGCACCAGCCCGGAGCCTAAGTGGGAAGTTGGAGAAGGTGCGTGCGATTACGTCAAAGGACACAACAGAGTGGCTCACTCAGCCTTCCTCTTCTGCATCCTCCTCATCCTCTGTTTTTGCACCCTCTTCACTCTCTGCTGTGTGCACCCCCAAAGACACCACCACCACCATAGCCCCTCCACTCGAGTCAGAGGAATTATTTTCCCATCCATTCCCAGACCTTACCGATGCACAGCCATTCTTGGCATCGGATGAGGAAGAGAAGGTAACAACGGCCGCCACCCAGCGGTCTGACGACAGTACCCAGATCAGCCCAAAGAGGGTGGTCCCCGCTGTTGCTGCCTACTCCGAGATCTCTAATGTCAGTGGTGGTGAAGGTGACGATGATGACGTGTCGATAGTTGTCACGTGGGTGCCCACAAGAGAAAAAGAGGAGGGGAGTTCAGAGGGAGAGACGGAGCAGCAGATAGGGAGGAGAAGCAGGCAGAACTCGCAGTGCACCGGAGGCAAAAAGCAGACTGCAAATGTATCTGGAGCGAGCCATTCACCATGCATGGTCACATCTTGCGCTTCCAGGACGCCTGCACATGGCTCCGCAGTGTGGGCTTTTTTTAACGCGTCAGCTGCTGACTGTGTTGCCATCTGCAGCCTGTGCTGTCAAAGCATAAGTCGCGGTAATGATTCCACAAATAAAGATAAATAAGCGGCACTCACCTTTCGATGCAAATATTTATTTTACTGGGTACAGAGAGGGGGATAACAAAAACAGTGCAATCACAGGAACATGGCGACGGTAGGGGTGTCCCACGCCTTATAGAACATATACAGTCCGCACATAACGGAGATAGCTCGGTCCTCAGATTCGCTGGCTTAGAGGTTGTTCAGAATCCTCTGAGAGGGGGCGTTAGAGGACGGGAACTACTAAGAAAAGAAGGTAGATGGATTTTGCGTTCTAATGCCACGGGCCCTCTGGGACTGAATGAAAAACTCGATATGAGTGTCTTTCTGTGATGTCTCAATACTCTATGTATGTTGTTTGCGGTTATTTTTAATGTTTCATGGACATCTTATTTTGTAACATTGATGTATAACCCCTGATGCTGACGTAGCCTTCATTCGCAATATTATGTTACGGTCTACACCAACATCATGCGCCTAAGTTAGCGCGCGTGGCGCATAAAAGATTATGTCATTTGCATCACTGGGTTGACAGTATTGGCCAGATGAAGCGGTGAAACGGCCGTCGCCATGTTCCTGTGATTGCACTGTTTTTGCTATCCCCCTCTCTGTACCCAGTAAAATAAATATTTGCATCAAATGGTGAGTGCCGCTTATTTATCTCTATTTGTGGAATCATTTTTGTATCTGACAAGCCGCGCACCACCAGATTGCGAGATACCGCAGCCCCTGCCTCCTCCATGTGACCAGTAGTGAAGCGAAGGTCTGCCGCAGTGCCACCGAATCTTGCATCTCATTTTACCATTCATAAGCCCAAGACTCACCTAGGGACGATCGCCTTAAGAAGGCACTTGGCCTCCCATCACCGAGCCAAGTGGGAGCGACGCCGTCAGAACCCACAAAGCCACACTCCCTGCGCTCCACGTCCTGCCTCTTCTCCTTCTCCTCTCTCCTCCCATTTGTCCTCCACTCCACCTTCCACCATGCCATCGTCGCATTCATCTGGCAGAAGGCAGGCTTCCGTGGCCCAAATGTTTGAGAGTAAAAAGTTGATGACGCCGGATAACCCTTTTGCCCAACGGCTGACCACTGGCTTGTCGGAACTGCTAGCCCGCCAACTACTGCCATATAAACTGGTGGACTCGGAGGCCTTTAGAAAATTTGTGGCCATTGGCACATCGCATTGGAAGGTCACCGGAAGAAAATATTTCTCCCAGAAGGGCATCCCAGAGTTATATGGCCACGTTTAGCAGCAATTTAATATATCTCTGGCACACAGTGTCGGTGCCAAGATACATATGACCACAGACACTTGGTCTTGCAAACACGAGCAAAGAAGGTACATAAGTTTTACTGCCCACTGGGTGAACCTTCTGACGGCCGTCAAGCATGTAACCCGTGGCACCCGTGTGGATTTGGTGTTATCGCCACAGATTGCATGCAGGCCTGCCTCTTCTTATCCTCCTCCTACTCCATCCTCTGTCTCCTCCTCGGCTAACTCCTCCTTTTCCACTGCTACCGCCTCTTCCGCTGCAAGCCCCAAGCTCCCCAGAACCTATTCTACGTGCCAGGTGAGACGTTGCCATGCTGTGCTGCGGCTGTTGTGCCTGGAAGCCAAGAGCCACACCGGTCCTGCACTGCTTTCAGCTCTGCAGTCACAGGCCGATCAGTAGCTAACCCCGCCCAATTTGACAGTTGGTAAAGTGGAGTGCAACAACGGTTCCAATCTGCTGAGCGCGCTGAAACAGGGCAAAAACACCCCGGGGTCCAGGACATCTTGCAGCAGGCCAGGAAAAACTCTGGCCATTTTAGAAGATCTTACACGGCCATGGCTCGCCTTGCTGACGTTCAGCGGCGACATCACCTGCCCGTCAGACGTCTGATTTGTGATAGCCTGACGCGCTGTAACTTCACCTTGTATATGCTTGATAGGCTGCTCCAGTAGCAACATGATGTTAACGACTACCTGTACGAACTCTGCAGCAGGACAGGTTCTGGGAGCTTGGTTTCTTTTCACCGCGCCAGTGGCTGCTCATGCGGGACGCATGCAGACTTCTGCGGCCATTTGATTAGATCACCAAACAGGTCAGTCGCAGCCAGGGCACCATCAGTGGCATCATACCTTACGCCTTCTTTATGGAATGTGCACTGTGTCATGTCATTGATCAAGCCGTCGAGGAGTAGGAGCTGGAAGATGAGGAAGTCGCAATGCTGAATGAATTCCCAGGAAGGGATACTCCATCTGACACAAGTCAGCAGGAGTCTGAAGAGGAGTCAGAGGAGGATGGTGGCTGGGGGGAGGAGGAGGAGGAGCAAGAAGAGCAGGCTTTATGGGGGACTTTAAACTTTTTGGGGATTCCTGGTGTTGTCTGTGGCTGGGGGAGGAGACAGAGGACGACATTTTCCTGGGCGATGAGCAGGAGCCAGGGCACTCCACCACTACCAATTTAGTGCAAATGGGGCCTTCATGCTCCAGTGTTTGAAGAGGGACCCCCGTATAAAAAAGATAAAGGGAAAGGACCAGTACTGGGTGGCAACGTACTTAGACCCCCGTTGCAAACACAAAAAGGCGGACATGTTACCAGCATCACAGAGGGCTGTCAGAATGCAGCATTTCCAGGCCTTGCTGTAAGACATGCTGCATTCTGCTGTTGCGGGCCCTGGCCAAGGCATTTCCACCCACAGCGAAACAGGTGCGGGTAACAATCCTACAGTGACTGCAAGAAGAGGGTGGTTTAAAGATGTGTTGGTCACTTCGGATATGAGATCATTCTTGCAACCAACCCATCAAGAGCCGCCCACCGGATCCAGCCTCAGGGAACGCTTAGACCGACAGGTGTCCAACTACATCGGGTTAACGGCCGATGTGGACGCTCTGAGAAGCAAGGGACCCCTGGACTACTGGGTGTGTAGGCTTGACCTGTGGCCAGAGTTGGCACAATTTGCCATGGAACTCTTGGCTTGCCCCTCATCGAGTGTCCTGTCCAAAAGGATGTTTAGTGCAGCAGGGGGGATCGTGACCAATAAGCGCACTCGCCTAGCTCACGACAGTGTGGACTACCTCACATTTCTAAAATTTAATGAGGCATGGATCTCGGAGGAATTCAACACCTGTGACGACCACGTGTAATTAAATTTCCTCATTCCAATCCCACACATATCCACCACCACCCAGAACAAAGAATGGTCCTTGTGTTATGTATATACAGTGGCATAAAAGGCCTTTTCTGTCAGGTGAATGCCTAATTTTTGGGGCCTCTACTCCAGTGGCCTACAGTAAATGTTTCAGCCAGTGACCGCCTATTGTACCTCCTGCCACATCATCACAAGTTCTTTTCTGTCAAGTGAATGCCTAATTTTTGGGGCCTATGCTGGCTTAAAGTAACATTTTTAGCCAGTTACCGCCTAATGTACCTACAGCCACATCATCACAAGTTCTTTTCTGTCAGGTGAATGCCTAATTTTTGGGGCCTGTACTCCACTGGCCTACAGTAAAATTTTTAGCCAGTGACCACCTAATGTACCTCCAGCCACATAATCACAAGTTCTTTTCTGTCAGGTGAATGCCTAATTTTTGGGGCCTGTACTGGCCTACAGTAAAATTGTTATCCACTGACCGTCTAATATACCTCCAGCCACATAATCAATTGTTCTTTCCTGTCAGGTGAATGCCAAATTTTTGGGGCCTGTACTGGCCTACAGTAAAATTGTTATCCACTGACCGTCTAATATACCTCCAGCCACATAATCACTTGTTCTTTTCTGTCAGATGAATGCCTAATTTTTGGGGCCTGTACTCCACTGGCCTACAGTAAAATTGTTATTCAGTGACCGCCTAATGTACCTCCAGACACATAATCACTAGTTCTTTTGTGGCAGGTGAATGCCTAATTTTTGGGGCCTGTACTGGCCTACAGTAAAATTGTTATCCACTGACCGTCTAATATACCTCCAGCCATATAATCACTTGTTCTTTTCTGTCAGATGAATGCCTAATTTTGGGGGCCTGTACTCCACTGGCCTACAGTAAAATTGTTATTCAGTGACCGCTTAATGTACCTCCAGCCACATAATCACTTGTTCTTTTCTTTCAGCTGAATGCCTAATTTTTGGAGCATGTACTCCACTGTCCTACAGTAAAATTGTTATCCACTGACCATCTAATAAACCTCCAGCCATATAATCACTTGTTCTTTTCTGTCAGGTGAATGCCTAATTTTGGGGGCCTGTACTCCACTGGCCTCAGGGCCGTCTTTACCAAGGGGCAAAAGGGGCAGCTGGCCCGGGCCCAGTTGCTCCTGGGGGGCCCAAGGCAGCTGCCTCTTGAGCCCTGCTAGCCACTGCCCCGGGTGTCAAGCTGTCAGCTACACAGGGGGGGCTGCCGTGCCTGTCTGCACTGAGTCCAGGCATCATGATCTTACTGTGTTAAAGTTTTGATCAGGACCTTAATGACATCATCACCATGTGACCAGTAACCTAGCAATTACTGGTCACATGGCTATGAGGTCATCACAGGTCCTACCAGGAGTGTTGCTGCAGGAGAAGTTTACCTTTTCTGTGGAGCTTTTTTGTGTGAACATTACATCAGTAAAAGGTGACAGGGGCTGTTATGTTAATATACTGTAAACTACTGTATAGTGGGGGCCTGTATACTGTGGGGGGGCTGTATATTGTGTGGGGGCCTGTATACTGTGGGGGGCCTGTATACTGTGGGGGGGGCCTGTATACTGTGGGGGGCCTGTATATTGTGTGGGGGCCTGTATACTGTGTGGGGCCTGTATAATGTGTGGGGGCTGTATACTGTGTGGTGGGCTGTATACTGTGTCGTGGGCTGTATACTGTGTGGGGGCCTGTATACTGTGGGGGGGTGTATACTGTGTGGTGGGCTGTATACTGTATGGGGGCCTGTATACTGTGGGGGGGCTGTATACTGTGGGGGCTCTGTATACTGTGTGTGACTGTATACTGTGTGGGGGCCTGTATACTGTGGGGGGGGCTGTATACTGTGTGGTGGGCTGTATACTGTGGGGGCTGTATACTGTGTGGTGGGCTGTATACTGTGTGCGGGCCTGTATACTGTGGGGGGGGGCTGTATACTGTGTGGTGGGCTGTATACTGTGTGGTGGGCTCTATACTGTGTGGGGGTCTGTATACTGTGTGGGGGCCTGTATACTGTGTGGGGGCCTGTATACTGTGGGGGTCTGTATACTGTTTACTGTGGGTGCGGTATAGTGTGGAGTGCTATACTGCTGTACTGTATAGTGTGGGGGGCTGTATCATGTATAGTTTGGGGTGCTGTATACAGTGAGGTGTTGTATACTGTGAGGTGCTGTATACTGTGGGCTGCTATACTGCTCTACTATATACTGTGGGGTACTGTATAGTGTGGGGTGCTATACTGCTCTACTATATACTGTGGGGTACTGTATAGTGTGGGGTGCTAAACTGCATACTGTGTGGTGCTGTATACTATAGGGTGCTATACTGCATACTGTGGGGTGCTGGGGTGCACTGTAACACTAGGGTAAGCCGAGACCCGGTCTCCTTCCTGCAGAGCGGTGCCCACTTCCAGCCTGAGCCCAGCTGCCCAGAGCACTGATCCTGAGCCGCTGGAGTCTTCAGAACTGGAAGTATTTACAGTCATTCACTGTACTCTACCAGATGTGTGGATTTTTTTTGTGTGTGTGTTGTGGTGGAGGGCATGATTGCCTAAGGTGTGGGAAGGCGGGATCCAGGGGGCCCAAGTAAATTTTTGCCCAGGGTCCAATCAATATTAAAGACGGCCCTGACTGGCCTACAGTAAAATTGTTATTCAGTGACCGCTTAATGTACATCCAGCCACATACGGTAATCACTTGTTCTTTTCTGTCAGATGAATGTGTAATTTTTGAGGCCTGTACTCCACTGGCCCACAGTAAATTGTTATTTAGGGACCGCCTAATGTACCTCCAGCCACATAATCACTTGTTCTTTTCTGTCAGGTGAATGCCTAATTTTTGGGGCCTGTACTCCACTGGCCTACAGTAAAATTGTTATTCAGTAACCGCCTAATGTACCTCCAGCCACATAATCACTTGTTCTTTTCTTTCAGGTGAATGCCTAATTTTTGGAGCATATACTCCACTGTCCTACAGTAAAATTGTTATCCACTGACCATCTAATAAACCTCCAGCCATATAATCACTTTTCTGTCCGGTACTGCCGTGGCCTAAAATACTTTTTTTTCTAGGCTCCAAGCAGGGCACATTTTTGAGAGTTTCCCTTTAAGACCCATAAAAATGGCACCTGATTAAAATACATATTTTTTGTGGGAATTTTTGATCCCCCTCTGGTATGTCACTGTCCATGTTCTGGGACTATTTGTGCATTTCTAGTAAGTATTTGGTGGCTGCAAATATGACCTGAAGGTTTTTCAGGTTCGCCTGCCATTAAAGTGAATGGGGCCTGGCACAAACGCTCGTTCGTGAACATTTGATCAGGAACGCGCGTTCGCGAAGCATCCCGGCTGATGTTCCTCCATCACTACCGATGAACTGCAGCATCACTTGAATAGAAGCTGACCTGCAGTACCCTGGTACGGCCACGACATGGAGCCTTGCGGTTCTGTTTCCATCCACTGTTTAGTTTCTGGGGCTGACTGTTGCTCTAAAGAGCTGATCAGTGGTGGTGCTGGGTGTCAGACCCCCACTAATCGGTGACCTATCCTGAGGATAGGCTATTAATATTTAAATACCAAAATACCCCTTTAAAAGACAAAAGCATTGTTTAAAGAACAAGTCCTTAAAATGTCATAACAAAATCCCAATCAATTTTTAAGTAGCCCTGGATATGAGTATACTAAATGCTATGTAGCCAGACATTGGCTAACCCTAAGGCTCAATTCACACCTGAGCGTTCTGAAACGAGCGCTCTGTATGCGCGATTGTACGGACGTTTACAAGCGCGCATACAGAGACAAGCGTGCACACAGTGTCGCGCGTTCCCGAAAGTCTATAGTACGGGAACGCGCGACAAGCGCCCAAAAAAACGCTACAGAACTTGTGTGAGCGTCGGGCGTTTTACAGCGCGATCGTACGCGCTGTAAAACGCCCAGGTGAGAACCATTCCCATAGGGAAGCATTGGTTTCTCCTTGTTGAGCGTTTTACAGCGCGTAGGAACGCGCTGTAAAACGCTCAGGTGTGAATTGAGCCTTAGTGGACGTTCACACAACGGCTTTTTTAGCAGACATTTCCCTTCTATAAGCCACCACTCTGCGATCCTCAGTGCTGCATCCCATTGAAATGTATGGAAGGCAGAAAGGAAATAACTGCCGACCGAATTTCAATGGGCTGTACTCACCAAAATTACGCTGAAAAAGTTTTCGTGTGAACACCCCCAAAGGCAGTTTTTTTTAATTAATTTGGATATAGGTCTTTTGAAAATGCATTTCCTCTTTCCCGTCTGATTAACGGGTGGGTTAATCCTGATGTGATGCTAATGACATGTGCAGGATTCTTAGAAAGTCAGATGTTTCCTCATTTCTGTTGAATTCCTCCACTAAAGCTGTAAGCATACCCACAGGGAGAAAGTGTCACGGACGTGCCGAGACATACGGACGTCCCCGCGACAGTGGGTGACAAAAGATCTGTGAGACTGGCAACACGTGCTTTGATCTGACAGGTTTCCTTGTGGATCAATAGACGTCTGTGTTGTTTCTGATACTGGCCGCACCTCTAACCTCCATGTGTTGCTATTGTGGTCATTTAACTTTCCTTATTTATAGTTGTTTCTCCCACAATGCTGTGCGGTTTTAGCTTCAGTGGTATCTGTGGTATGCTGGTGTTTGGTTCTCTGCTGAGTTCCTGTTGCTTCCATAGCTATTGTAAAGTTAAGTGCTTCCTTTCCCTTTTGCATTTTGTTTTTATGTGTGTTGTTTTTTCCTGCCCTTTGTTATAATCCTGAGGGAGACTCCTGGTCGTCCTTCCTTTCTGGAGGAACAGGTAGTCTCAGTCCTGTCACTATCGCCAGGGTCTTATAGGGTGAGTACTAACCTACCTTTGGGGTCTGTTCATACTGATAGCCAGTCAGGACTGTGACTAGGAATTTGACTAGGAGGTGTCCTTCTTTCTTCCCTTGCTTTCAGGCCTTGTTCCTTGTTCCCTCTCCTTCTTTGTCCGGTGTGGTGTCTCCCTCCCACACACGGGCATGACAGAAAGAGATACTTACTGTATTGCTCCAGACATTCTCTTAGAGACTGAGGGACCCCAGAAAGGAAAAGGGGATCTACAATACAAAAGTCGGTGCCAATATTCTATAATAGGTTATATTACAAAGTTTACAATGCATTAACAGATAAATGTATATACATAATACGCTTGTAAACTTAAAGGGGTTCTGCAGTTTGTTTAAACTGATGATCTATCCTCTGGATAGATCATCAGCATTTGATCGGCGGGGGTTCGACACCCGGGACCCCCGCAGATCAGCTGTTTGAGAAGGCAGCCGCGGCCTTCTCACTGTTTACCGCAGGCCTAGTGATGTCACGACTAGTATCAACTGGCCTGGGCGGGGCTAAGCTCCATTCAAGTGAACAGAGCTTAGCCGCGCCCAGGCCAGTTGATACTAGTCATGACGTCACTGGGCCTGCGGTAAACAGTGAGGCCGCGGCACTCCTGGAGCGCCGCTGCCTTTTCAAACAGCTGATCGGCAGGGGTCCCAGGTGTCAGACCCCCGCTTATCACAGCCAGGGAGAAAAAAAAAATCACCTTCTCCCTTGCTGTGACGCTCTACGCTGCGATTGGACAGCGTTACAGCCATGGAGAAGGAACGCCCACAGAGAAAAGCTGATGTCTCCTCCCTGGTGTTCCGATGCTGTTACTTAGCATACAGCGTGGGAGAATATAATGCGGGCCACAGCGGCGCAACGAAGCGGCGCCCAGAAATAATAGTAAGTGCAGGGACATCCCCCAAGTATGCCCTACATGTCCTGCTACTTAGTTAATAAAGTATGGACCCATGAATGCGGCACTTGTGTTCTCCCTCTTGCCCAGGGTCCAATCAATATTAAAGATGGCCCTGTATCTTCTGTTCTGGATTCTCCTCAATTGGTCAGAGTAGAGAGCAGCTTTTGCACTGGAGGACCTGCTCTGTCCATAGATTTCATTGGTGCTCTGCAATGTTTAAACTCCCCTGTGGGGGTGCTGTAGAAAAACTAGACACCTACTGAAGCCACCTCACCAGGTTGGTTGGGGTCAAGGGACTCCTGTTCTGCCACCTGCATTTATCATACTTTTAGGTGGCATCCTATGGATGGGAATACCCCTTCTAGGGTTTCTTGTGTATCTATATTACCATGGCTTGCCCTGTAGTATCCATATATTTCAGGGAAGAGGCTTAATAAAACAAACTAATTTGGAATTGTGAACTTGGAACATTATTTCACCACCATTACTGTAATTACCATTTTAATAGTCAGTAGATTTCAAAAATGCTCATATAAACGTGTGAAATATATCAGAGCGGTTTTATGTTGACATGACAGCCACACATTAAAAAGGTATAATGGTTGCAATCTACATATGGTCTCCTAGGGGTCTATAGCCTTCTGTCTTAATTCAGCTGATATACATATATTTATTCAGCGAGTCCCTGGCCATAAAGTGTAGAGCCAGAAGACAAATGGCTCCTTACACAAAGCTCTCGTAGTCCCCTCGGACCAGCTTCTATTAATTATTATCCCCTTTATAAAAAGAACCTGAGTTCTTTGAAGAAAAAAAAAGATAAATACATATATCTAAGGAATTTTATGTGAGGAAACCATTATTGCAGATGACACTTGTGTGTGCGCATACGATGGAGAACATGGAGGTTCCCATCAACATAGTCTTCTTCAAATATATATGTGTATAGGTGTATATATATATATATATATATATAGCTTTGATTTAGTAAATATTCTATTTTTTATACTAAATGTAATATGTAAATAAAATATATTAATATTAATGGTACAGTATGCAAATTACAGGAAATTATATGGATAGATGGATAGATAGATATTTCTTTTTTGCACTTTTTCCTTCCCATTTTTTTTTTGCACTTCCCATTTTTTTTTAATGATTTTTTTTATTAATTTTTTCATTAAAAGACCTCTGGAGGACCATGAGACTTTTTTATTATTATTTTACTTTTGCCTTTTTTAGTTTTTATTATTTTCAGTTTTTTATCATTGTTTTAACAGTGAAATTTTTTCACATTTTTTTCATTATTTCCACATAAAATGTCCCCAAGAGGTCATTGTAAGATTTCTGGGGGACACCGACATTTTTATTGTATTTTGTACTATTTCCAAAGGAGCCTCTGTTACAGGCGAAAACAGCCTCCTGTGGGGGCTTTGTACAAGGCACAGCTGTGGCTCTGCTCTGCCCCTGAGACACCTGACAATCACATCATTGAGGGGTGGATTTGGAACGAAAAGTGATCCTGGAA
The DNA here is from genome assembly GCF_905171765.1 of Bufo bufo. Lineage (NCBI taxonomy): Eukaryota > Metazoa > Chordata > Amphibia > Anura > Bufonidae > Bufo > Bufo bufo. Next base: position 44,253,378 of record NC_053394.1, read on the forward strand.
AAAAAACATAAAAGTGGCCCCATGTTGTAGATAGGTAAAAACTGACAGAAGGCGGAGCAACTTAATTAGGCAGGGCTAGGAATACCATAGTGCAGAGCAATATACTGCCCTAGCTGAACCAAATACCTTAGTGCAGCACAAAATACTGCCACCTGCTGCACAGTATTCAACTGTATTGTTGTCTTGAGGACACAGATACAGTTGAATTCAGGAGGACACCTGCGACTGCTAGCCAGGTCCATAGGAGAGAATCAGATCATGATGTACATGGCTGGTGGCAGTGAGGAGGGTTTCGGTGGCCCTCCTAGACATTGTCCCACCGGCAAATTTCCCTGTAGAGTCTATGGCCAATCCGCCCCTGGCTATGCATCTATCTGAGGAGAAGGCAGAAGCATTAATAAACCGCTTCTGTCTTCTTCTCGGGTCCTGGGCTGTCGCTGGCAGCGGGGAGCCTAACTGTGCAGGAGCAGGACCTATAGTTCAGCACGGTGCAGCAGAACGGGTAGATGCAAACCATGGCCATTATAGCTATCTGCGGTCCTCAGGCCCCGGGTTGTGCACCTCAGTCATGGAGTTTGTATGTTCTCCCCATGTTTGTGTGGATTTCCTCCGGGTTATGAGACAAATAAATGAACAGATAGATCTGACATTCACCTAAATATTTGGTGCCAAATATACAGATCTGGTTTGCCAGATGTTGAACAGTAGATACATGGACAGCAGGAGTCCCCCAGAATCCCCCATACTATCAGAACTTCTGAATGGGAATATCTCAAATCAATGCCGCCATATAGTGCCAAATGACACCATTAATTTTTCACATAATAACACTATACAGTACCAAAACACATAGATAAAGCTCAAATAACAGTGCTAGATAATTTCTAAATAACGCAACCATATGGTGCTGAACATACAGTCATCAGGTTTCCACGTCTGCCAATGGCTTGTACTGTCTGAATTAAGTTAGTGAACAGCTGACCCTTGATAGTGGCTGCCCTGCAATATTAGCTTTTTGGTCATCTCTATGATTATGAATAGAGAGGAACGAAGTTTAAAAAAATTTGATTCAGTAATTTTGACGAAATTAGCCCAAAAATTTGATTAGTTACCAATTAATTAGTAACGAATTGCTATAAATCAGGTATACCCAGGCCACTCTGCCTTAGGGTATGGCCACAAGGAGGGGCCATGCTGTGGTGAAGAACAGTGTGGCCAATTAGCCCACATATGCCTTTCATTTAATAATGAAGACCACACTGTATAGTCCTTCTTCATAGAAACATAGAAACATAGAATGTGTCGGCAGATAAGAACCATTTGGCCCATCTAGTCTGCGCATGGCACCTTTAAACAGGGGCTGTTGCTGGCACGGGGTTTGGCTGGTTATGTGGGGGCACAATATGCAAATTATCTCCTGCAGGTTATTTGACAGTAAACACAGAATATTAATCAGCTCTGGCATACCCACTTCTCCAACCCCAGCACTCTCCTGCCCTACAGGTGGGAGCCCTTCTTCTGCCATCTTCTTTTCCTCCTTTTCCACATCATCTAATATCAATGAGAATATTTCATCAGGAACAACCAGCTCCTCCTCTCTCTGCATCTTGCTGACTTTTCTAGGACATGGAGACCAAGAAGGACGATTTGAAGGAAGTAAGCCAGCAAAAGATGAGGATGGTCATCATTAAGACCTGGCCCCCCTAAGGGGTGCAGACTGGATGGTATTGGTTGGCATACTGGCACTGGAATAATATAGGGTTCCATCTTATTGGTATTGAATTACATTTCATAGTGTATGGCTGATGTAGTAATGAATAAATAAATAAAACTGACACAGAATAAGTCTCCCTGCACTTTCCCTACACTCTCCCTGCATTCTACCTCCACTCTCCTTGCACTCTCCCTCTCCCATATTCTTCTATGAATTATTTTCAGCAACGCTGTCGCTAGCTCATGGGTGCGTGCCACGTCTCTCCCTATCACCTCACAGGACAATGGCGGAGACCATGCGGGATGAGGGTTTTATAGGGCTGTGTCATCACAGGGATGGCTATCTGTGGATTGGCTGGCTGCACGGCATTAAGTGATCTCGCGTTCCTGGGCTTCTTACTTTCACTTTGTAACATGCGCAGAAGCCATTTTAGGAAAAACTGTGCAGCAAAATTCTGATTAGTTGCAAATCAAAGTTTCCCTAAACTTTGGAACAAATTCCGCTTTGAATGCTTCACTTCACTCAACACTAATTATGAACAGTACATGGCAACATACATATATTCTCTTTTCTATGGCTACCATACACCCGACAGGCTTACAGCATTGAAAATAATTAATCCAAGCCAGTAGACATCCAGCTCTTCGCATCTCATCTTCCTGCACTATAGACGGTATTTAAAATACACAACGCTTCTGCCATAATGTCGTTTGAAGTGCAATCCAACCAATTTACACAACGCAGACGTCGATCCGCACACCTCCAAGTTTGTATTTATGTGACTTTTCTATTTTAAGGGGGAAAATAAAAGCGTACAACCTTGGAAGCGCGGTGTTATATCTCTGCAGCCAGAGAAAGGTGTACAGAACAGGATATAACTCTCAGCGGGATAAATTACAAGTGATGAGGGCTAACAGCATAAAGCTCCTATTTCAGGAAGTCTTCCAGGCAAAAGCAGAGATTTGGCAGTTTTAGCGTTCCTTTCAAGACAATACACGTACACCAAAAAACATTACTCTTCATAGCGTCCCCAGGAGGCTCCCCGCAATCATCTGTATGCTTGTGTTCATTGTAGGCCCTCAAACTCAACACAGATCTCCTTTATTAATTTTAATTTGTCATCAATAACCTGACAGACCCTCTTTCAGGCCGATAGAGTGAATTAACTGTTTCACTCACTATGTCAGCTATTAAAAATGTGATAATGATTAGCAGTAATGAGGTCAAATAAAGTAATGGGCAAAAAGTGCTGCTTGCTACAAGCAAAATGTATAACGTGGGAGGATTTATGAAGCTCATGTGCTGAAATGTAATTTAAAAACAGGATATTGCCACCTGCAACGCTGGCTCGTTGGGTTATCCGCATCGTTTAAACCTGTCGCCCTAATATGTTTATTTGGATTTGTCGTATATTACCGTCCATATAATCTCTAATAGCTGGGGCTAATTGTTCCGAGCAAAGTCATATAAGCTCGGAGGAATAAATAAAAAAGACTAGGAAATTGTTCGCACAGACGGCTGTAAATGGAAAAAACGTGTGCCGCCGAGAACAGGAACTTTCCATACATGTGGTGCGGGGTTGGTTCCATTTATTCAGGGGGGAGGATAATCCATCATAAATAGGGGAGCACAAATAGAATTCTGCAATTGTATAATGAAATCTTTTATTCTGAAGTCTTGAATATTAATGTTAGTGATGGGTGTCCCCTAGAGAATTTCACTTGCAGGCATTGCCTGGTCAGGACATTAAAGGGGTTCTGCCACCATTAAAAGTTGTTTTAATATAATGCAGCATGATAAACTACTTATTTTTGTAATTTACGTTCTGTTACCTTACTAACACGCTTCAGTTGTGAGATATTCTCTTTACTTAATGGCGCCCCCTGATATTTATTCTGTATAGTAATGTGCATGTCCACCTACTGAGATGGTCGCACATGCTCAGGTCCATCCTTTAACTGCCCCCAGCCATATCTACTGTTAGAAACTGTGTTATGATGGCAGCCCGCACCCGATGCCACTCCGCTCTTCCAGGTGGCTCAAGTGCTAGGCTAGACCTGTTGGCCTTCCTCTCTTCCTTCCTGGTGGGCCTCCTCTCACTGCCCGTGGGAGGGATCCCATCAGCTCTTATAAGTCCAACATGCCTATAGCCGGGGTATTCTGGGGTATTTAATGGGGTATTCTGGTTTAGGATAGGGGATCATTATTATATCCTACCAATGGGAACCCCACCGATCACAAGAACAAGAATTCATTTCTGCAAATGAATGGAGCGACCGGTCGAGCATGTGTGCATCCGCTCTATTAGTTTCTTTGGGCATTCTGGAGATAGCTGAGTACAGCCATCTAATGGTTATCTCCTATCCTGTGGGTTCCAATTTGCTAGTTCCTGCAAAGGTGTGCAGTTTACATTTATTTGTCCATGTACTGACTTCTGCCTGTTTCCTGGATTTTGACCTGCTTGACTTTTGCCTGATTTCCATACTGGCTCTGAGCTGCCTGCTCTGACCTCAGAACAGTTTATCAGATTCTATGTACTCTGCCTGCCCTGACCTTGGCCTATCCCTGACTACATCTTTTCCTGTTCCTTCAAGTGCTTTGTGGGTCAGCGGGTAGGATTGAAGGATTGGGTAAAAAGAAGCTGCTAGACCTGTAAATACTTGGTAATTATGGGAAACTAACATATACTCTGTATTAGACCAATGGCTATCATCCCCTCACCTTAACCTCTAGAAATAACTGCTCAGTGTGCACCACCTAGAGGTGGTTGGCTGAAGTTAGCATTCTAGCGGAATTTCACTTTAATCCTGTAGATGAAGACGTGTCTATTTACCAACCGCATTACTCATCAGCAATAAAATACATGTGATTTTTCTTTAAAAGAGATTCCTGGTGAGATTCTTATCATCCAGTGATTGGTATATAGACTGCCGCCTGTTAACCAACGTGGCCCTCATTCCCCGGAATTCTATTTGCGTGACGGAAAAACAAGATTGACTCTACATTGTGGCTAAATTTGAATTGATGATAGAAACAATGTTAGTAATTCCAGATCAAGCAACCCTGGTGTCTGGCATTTATTTTTGCAGTTGCGGTGTCAGGCTCTCCCCGAGCCCCCTCTCATCTGACATGTCAGCTCCGCAATCACACAGAAAAGAAACAGTGCATTCACATTTACAGTTAGGCAAGCTGAGTGCTATTACCAATGTATTTGTCACCATTCGGCAAATCTCAGACTATAATCTGCCATCTGGATGGATGCTACAAAGTTAAGAGCCAGGGACATACATTTCTCAGTAACTACCTGCTGTCAGCTATTATTTTGAGAATCCTGTGATTTTCTTTTATTTTGACTAGAAAAACAAGCCAACTGTAGTAACAGAAAGGCATATCAGCTAGTCATTCCCCGGCAGATTTGTCACTGGAGTTGAGAAGGTAGGTTTTACCTGAGGAAAATATATAAGAATATCTACAGCAGGGTTTATAAAGTTACAACATAATATATAATATACAGTACACAGTAATGTACAATATACACAATAATACACAATGTAACAATCATAAAAAAAATAATAATAGTAGTAATAATAAAAAAGACCAGGGATTAAAGGGGATTTCAGGGTTTTCTATATTGATGACCTATCCTCAGGGTAGGTCATCAATATGTGACCGGTAGGGGTCTGACATCAGGCACCCAAACCGATCCAATGAGCACTGCGGCCTCTTCGGAGGTTAAAGGGGTTATCCAAGAGTATAAAACGCTTCCCCATATGCCGGGCCCCTCACATTGAATATACTTACCTGGCTCCCCGCTCCCTGCACCACTCCTGCTCCCCACAACGCCGCTGCTTTTTATAGTCTCAGATAACCCCTTTAACGGGGTTTCGCATAGTGGCTGTTCAGGGTATTGCACCTCAGGCACATTTACTTGAATAGAACTGAGCTGCAGCTAGGTTATCTGACTGATGAACATGATGTCACTGGCATAGGAAAAGGCCGTGGTGCTCATCAGAGCAATGTGGCCTCTTCAAGTATGTGATCGGCAGGGATGCTGGTTCTCAGACCCCCTCTGATCACATATTGAGGCCTTCAATATAAAAGACGCAGAAAACCTTTTTAAAGATAAAGACATTCTGCCATTACATTATTTGTACATTAAAGGACTTGTCCAGGATTTTAAGAAACTTGCGCTAAATTTCCGCTGCTCCAGTGCCAAACAGTGATCTGCAGTAATGGCTTTACGTGACTACTGTGGCCAATTAATGATCTCAGCGGTTATGTGCTGTATATAGAGATGAGCGAATTTTTCTAAAGTTTGATTTGTCAGTTCGCTGAATTTTTGGGGGAAAATTTTGTTTGATTCGAATATATTCGTGGCGAATTTCGCAAAAAAAAGGCTATTACCTGGCAGCAGAGAGCCTTTATAGTTGTGTAGAACACTGTGCCTTGCAGTAACACACATAGGGAGTCTGCTTTGGAAGTGAAATAATACTGTTAGTCTGTATGACATGCAGATGACAGACGTCGCTCTTAGAATCACTGCACACTTCACTTATTTGGGCAGTCACAGGGCCAAGACTAACCAAATAACTCAAGTATGAACTCAGCCTTACAGGTCGATGTTAGCGCAAAGAAGAAGCACACTCCTTTTACCACGTCGTCAGCTGATTCCACATAGATGTCTACAGAACCTGTTCTATTAAACTCTTATACAAGTAGAGCCCCCAGACAGAGTGGAGAGGGTGTCAGCAGTAAGTTTCTGTTGACGTCACTGATTCATTTGCCCTTCCTCTGATCCGTCAGAATAATAACCCCAAAAAAACGGATCCTGTCTGTGGAGCATCCACCTTCACTCGGTCAGCATCTGATCAGTAATCCATCAGTATTGCTAATGCAAAAAAAAGCAGGAGTGGATACAAAACAGAGACGACATGTGAACGGAATATTTGCAAGTCTTCTGTGTTTTGTACCCACTCCTACTTTTGGCTACCAAATCATAAGCCAATTCTGATGGGACCATACAGGCCCCACAGCTGCTACACAGAGAGGAACCATTGTGCGTCTCATATTTCCTTCCTTCTGACAGATCAGAAGAAGGGTCAAATAAATGATGATGTCAGCCAAGCCAAAAAGGCTAAATAGTGGCCCAGTCATAAAGTGGGGAGGGTGGGAACAACATGAGAAGTCCACAGAGTGGCCCTATGACATAGTGGTGAGGTGGAAGCAACATGAGGAGACCACAGAGTGGCCCAATGACAGAGTCTGGAGGTGGCAGCAGCATCAGGAGGCCACAGAGTGGCCTAATGTCCGAGTCTATAGGTGGCGGCAGCATCAGGAGGAGGCCACAGAGTGAAACATGACAGTGTGGAGATGGCGGCAGCATCAGGAGGCCACAGAGCGGCACAGTGACAGAGTGTGGAGGTGTCAGCAGCATCAGGAGGCCACAGAGTGGCAAGGTGACATAGTGTGGGGGTGGCAGCAGCATCAGGAGACCACAGAGTGGCAAGGGGGAATAGTGTGGAGGTGGCAGCAGCATCAGGAGACCACAGAGTGATTGGGTGACATAGTGTGGAGGTGGCAGCAACATCAGGAGACCACAGAGTGACCTGGTGACAGAGTGAGGAGATGGCAGCAGTATCCAGGCACCACAGAGTGGCAAGGTGACATAGTGAAGAGGTGGCAGCAGCATCAGGAGACTACAGAGTGACCCGCTGACAGAGTGGGGAGGTGGGTGGTAATACGAGTACCAGCTGAAGATGGTGGGTGAAAGAGGGAGCACTTGGAATTCCAACGGGTGGAAACGTCACATATCAGCCTATGTTGGGGGATGCCATTCTGCCACTGCAGCTCAACGAGGGTGTGCTTTGCGGTGTACGAGTGACTGAATTGCAGTGCAAAGTTTCCTGGCCATTTTTAGAATGTCTTGCAGATGGGTGGAAGACTTCAGGAACCGCTTGACAACCAGATTGAACACGTGTGCCATGCAGGGCGCATGGCTCAGCCCTTCTTGATGCAGCGCCGAGACAATGTTCTTCCCGTTGTGGGTCACCATGGTTCCGATTTTCAGTTGTAGTAAAGAAAGCCAGGATTTGATTTCTTGATGAAGGACATGGAGCAGTTCCTCCCCTGTGTGACTATGTTCGCCCAGGAAAACGAGGTGCAGAACAGCGTGACACCACTGTGCCCTGCACATGTGGTATGCTGGAGGAGCACTGTGAATTGTCCCTGCAGTGGAGGCTGAGGACAAGGCGGAGGATGAGGAGGCAGAGGCGGACATTGTCGCAGGACCAACAGTGTGGCAACGTGGAGGCAGAAGAGGAGACACCTGGCCAAGTTGCAGGTGTGGCTGTGCAGGAACCACATTCACCCATTGGGCCGTAAAGGACTTGTATTTTCCCTGACCGTAGTTACAGCTCCACAGGTCAGCGCTGCCGTGTACTTTGGCAGACACTGACAGGTTCAAGGACTGGCCTACCTTCTGTTCTACAGTACAGACCAAAAGTTTGGACACACCTTCTCATTCAAAGAGTTTTCTTTATTTTCATGACTATGAAGGCATCAAAACTATGAATTAACACATGTGGAATTATATACATAACAAACAAGTGTGAAACAACTGAAAATGTGTCATATTCTAGGTTCTTCAAAGTAGCCACCCTTTGCTTTGATTACTGCTTTGCACACTCTTGGCATTCTCTTGATGAGCTTCAAGAGGTAGGCCCACTGAAATGGTCTTCCAACAGTTTTGAAGGAGTTCCCAGAGATGCTTAGCACTTGTTGGCCCTTTTGCCTTCACTCTGCGGTCCAGCTCACCCCAAACCATCTCGATTGGGTTCAGGTCCGGTGACTGTGGAGGCTAGGTCATCTGGTGCAGCACCCCATCACTCTCCTTCATGGTCAAATAGCCCTTACTTTCAAAGTTTTCCCAATTTTTCGGCTGACTGACTGACCTTCATTTCTTAAAGTAATGATGGCCACTCGTTTTTCTTTACTTAGCTGCTTTTTTCTTGCCATAATACAAATTCTAACAGTCTATTCAGTAGGACTATCAGCTGTGTATCCATCTGACTTCTCCTCAACGCAACTGATGGTCCCAACCCCATTTATAAGGCAAGAAATCCCACTTATTAAACCTGACAGGGCACACCTGTGAAGTGAAAACCATTTCAGGAGACTACCTCTTGAAGCTCATCAAGAGAATGCCAAGAGAGTGCAAAGCAGTAATTAAAGCAAAAGGTGGCTACTTTGAAGAACCTAGAATATGACATATTTTCAGTTGTTTCACACTTGTTTGTTATGTATATAATTCCACATGTGTTAATTCATAGTTTTGATGCCTTCAGTGTGAATCTACAATTTTCATAGTCATGAAAATAAAGAAAACTCTTTGAATGAGAAGGTGTGTCCAAACTTTTGGTCTGTACTGTACATGTGTATGTTTATTTTGGCAAAGAAATGATGGCTTGGGACTCTCCACCTCGGCTCGGCACCAGCCATTAGTTCTCTGAAAGGTGCAGAGTCCACCACTTGAAAAGGGAGGGACTGCAGAACCAGCAACTTGGACAGGAGCACATTCAGCTTCTGCGCCGTTGGATGAGTGCACGCATACTGTTGTCTCTTGGCAATCGCTTCGGTGATCGATTGCTGACGGAATGACTGATGAGAAGCAGGAGCATCAGGACCAGCAGATGATGGGAAGGACAGATGATAGGAAGGTGGTGGAGCCTTGACTGCCTGAAACCGGGTGCGTGCCACTAGATGATGCAGCGGTTGCTGCGGCAGGCTGGACCACCACATTGGAACCACGGTTCTCCCAGGCCACTTGATGGCTACGCTGCATATGTTGAAACAGGGCCGTAGTGCCAACATTGGCACCTTGGCCACTCTTCACCTTCTGCCCACAAATTCTACATGTAGCCGCGTTCACCTTCTCCGGCGGCTTAACAAAAAACTGCCACACCGCCAAGTAGGTGATTTTACCCCCAACTCTATGCACTGACTGACTGATACTGCCGCTGCCTTCGTGAACTCCTGCACCCCTACTTCACAGGCAGGAAAGCTGAAGCATTCGGTCTACCCCAGGAACGTTTGGCTACCGACCTCCCACTGCTGCCACTCTGATGATTTCCGGCCACGCTAGTGGCTTGCTTGCTCCGCTGCTGCCTCACAGGCAAGCTGCCACGCTCTTCTCCTAATGATGATCAAGCCCCTTCGTCGTCTGGCTGTCAAGTGTGATCAGCTACATCATCATCATCGAGTACTGTCTGCATGTCACTGTTGTCCTCCTCAACTGTCTCTGGGTCAGGAACCTGACAGCTCGCAACACCAGCTCCCACGCCACTCTCCTTATTAATACTTGCCCTCCTAGCGGAGGAAGTGGTGGATGTCTCCTCCAGATCTTGGCAGGGCAGTAGCTGCTAACTGCCCTCTAGTAGCTCGTCCTCACTGAAAAGTGGAACCAAGCCTACGGCATATAATACTTCTCGCGGTGAGGGAACTGAAAATAACAGAGGAAGGTTCAGGACAGGTGGGGGCACAGGGCCTGCTCCCGGGCCATGCCAACTAAGCGTTGTGTCAGAGGAACCCACTGACTCTTGGCTGGGAGTGTCTGATGTCACTTGGGACGAAGTGGATGACCGAGTCAACCATTCGTAAACCGCTGGGTTGCTGGTCAAGACACGACCGCTAGATGGCACCAGGAGCTCAGGCCTCTCACTTTGACTCCTGCTGCCCCCCCCTTACTCTGCTGCGACCTCTGCCTGCTCCAGAAACATTTAGACCTCTACCACTCCCCTGAGCAGGGCCTGGCACTTCTCTGACTGACATACTGTTAGATCTAATAAATAAATAAAAAGTAAATTAAAACACCGCAACAAACTGGTGGGTGGAAATCCTGGCTGATCCACACCTGATTCATCTTGACAAAGGTCAGTCTCTCCACATTTTGGGTGGACAGGCGAGTTCTTCTTGGGGTAACTATGGCCCCCACAGCACTCACTTCAGCACACAATGGCTAATAACCCCTTTTTTTTACCACTAATACACGCCAAAAAGGGCTGTAATTTTCTCACTTTATCACACAATGGCAAATACTGTACTATTTTGTGTCAGTAATACATACCAAAAAGGGCCCTTTTTTTTCCCACTTATACACATCACAAAAGGCTTTAGAACAGATAACTGCACTACTGAGCGGCAAATATATATATATTTTTTTCGCTAATACAAACCACGAAGGGCTTTACAACAGATAACTGCATCGCTGAGCGGCAAATACATTTTTTCTTTTTCCGCTTATACACGCCACAAAAGGCTTTACAACAGATAACTGCCTCGCTGAGTGGCAAATATATTTTACTTTTGCCACTAATACACGACTAAAAAGGCGTGTAATTTTAGCACTTTACCACACAACGACTAATAAGTCCTTTTTCCCACTAATACTGCTTTAGAACATATAACTGCACCGCACAAGGGCAAATAAAATGTAGAAATGTTGCCTTGTAATAAACCCTGTTAATGTATCAAACAGCACTTGCACCCTAATAAGAACGGTTTGCTGGAATTACAGAGCTGTATAATGGCAATTTGTATCCCCAGTCAGTGTCTAAGATGGCTGCCGCTATTTATAGGGCTGTGACATCACAGGGCTGGCTGCTGATTGGCTGCATGCATGGCATTATGGGTGATCCCGCCTTCCCAGAGTTCCTTTCTTCATGTCCTTACACGTGCAGCAGCCATCTTAGGAAAAAATACGATTCGTTACCACAAAGCGCAAGGAAATTCGATTTCGGTGCGAATCAAATTTTTCCTGAAATTCGGATCGAATTCCACTTCGTCAACTTCGATTCACTCATCTCTAGCTGTAAACGTGTCACCGCTTAGGCCAGTGATTGACAGCAGCAGTCATGTGAATGATATAAATGACATCATCACTGTAGGACCAATGGACAATGAACACCAAAGCCAAGGCTCTGTAATGGATAGGAAATTTAACTGTAAGGTGCCGATTGTTCTTTTTTTATTTTCTACCATCTCATGCCCTTATGCAAATTTCAATTAATATAATGGGGAAAAAATCTTCTCTGTACAACCAACTGGATTCTGTGTCAAGGCAGTGATCATTTGATAATGGTTTCATTAAGGGCTCATTCACACGACCGTAAGGTCGCCGTGCCCGTGTTGTGAACTGCAAATAGCGGTCCAAAATACACGGGCACCCGCAGTGTGAATCCCCTATTGCGGTGCGGACCCATTGACGTCAATGGGTCCACGATTCGCAAAATACAACAAAAGTCCTATCTTTTGCGGTGCAGAGGCACAGACCTGAAAGCCCACAGAATCGCTTCTGAGTGTTTTTGTGGCTTCTGATCTATGCCTCTGCTCCTCAAAACATACGACATGTCCTATCTTTTGCTGTATTTTGCAGATCGCGGACCCATTCAAGTCAATGGGTATAGGGGATTCACACGGCCGATGCCTGTGCATTGCGGACCACAATTTCCAGTCCACAATACGTGTGAATGTAGTCATATGTACCCCTTGTAAAGAATAGCAGGTTAGAACATTATGGATATTTGATTTCTGGAGATTGGATGTTTATCCAGTAATTTTTTCTGAATCGGAATTGGGAAGGAATTTTTTGCCCTTTATATGGGACAACTGGTATCTGTTTCATAGGGCTTTACCTTCCTCTGGATCAACACTTTTTAGAATATAGGTGGACATTATGGGACCTATGTCTTTTTCCAACTTTACCAACTATTGGGGTCACTTATCAACCTGGTGTAAAGTAGAACTTGATTAGTTTCCATCAGATTCCATCTTTCATTTCTCACCGCTCCTTTGGAAAATGAAAGGTGGAATCTGATTGGTTGCTACTTTACACCAGTTTGATAATTCTCCTCTATGTACCTATATGTAGTAGAGCACATATACTTTAGAGAGGCCCTACAGCACCTCCTTAAGCTTATAAGTCCATGCAAAAATTCATGCAAAATCCAACAGAAACAAATTGTGACGTAGGATGCTATATTGCCCTTGTTTTCACCACTAGAAGGATTACTTGCAGAGTAGAATATGTCCTTAATACAGGGCTGTTCAGAGCACCATATTGTGGAGTACACACAGTGACCCTATTGCTCCATATAACCTCCGTAAAACCTTACTTTCCACATCCTTAACCCCTTCATGACATAGCCATTTTTCAACTTAAGGACCAGGCCATTTTTTTGTAAATCTGACATGTCACTTTATGTAGTGATAACTTTAAAACGCTTTTACTTATCCAAGCCATTCTTGTTTTATCGTCACATATTGTACTTCATGACAGTCAAAATATCTAATTTTTATTTATAAAAAGAATACCAAATTTACCAAAAATTTGGAAAAAAATGGCAATTTTCTCAATTTAAATTTGTCTGCTTTTAAAACAGATAGTGATACCTCCTAAAATAGTTATTACTTTACATTTCCCATATGCCTACTTCATGTTTGGATCATTTTGTAAATGACATTTTCTTTTTTTGGGACGTTAGAAGGCTTAGCAATTTAGAAGCAAATCTTAAAATTGTTAAGAAAATTTCCAAAACCCAATTTTTAAGGACCAATTCAGGTCTGAAGTCACTTTGTGAGGCTTATATAATAGAAACCACCCATAAATGGCCCAATTTTAGAAACTACACCCCTCAAGGCATTCCAAACTGATTTTACAAACTTTGTTAACCCTTTAGGTGTTCCACAAGAATTAAAGGAAAATGGAGATGAAATTTCAGAATTTAACTTTTTTAGCAGATTTTCCATTTTACTAAATTTTTTCTAGTAACAAAGTAAGGGTTAACAGCCAAACAAAACTCATTATTTATTACCCTGATTCTGTAGTTTACAGAAACAACCCATATGTGGTCGTAAACTGCTGTACGGGCACACAGCAGGGCGAAAAAAGAGCTCATGTGGTTTTTGGAGGGCAGATTTCACTGGGATCATTTTAAGTTGCCATGTCACATTTGAAGACCCCTTGATGCACTCCTAGAGTAGAAACTCCAAAAAAATACCCCATTTTGGAAACTATAAGATAAGGTGGCAGTTTTGTTGGTACTATTTTAGGGTACATATGATTTTTGGTTGCTCTATATTACAGGTTTTGTGAGGCAAGGTAACAAAAAATAGCTTTGGCACTGTTTTCATTTTTTGTTTTTTACTATGTTCACCTGACAGGTTAGATTATGTGGTATTTTTATAGAGCAGGTTCTTACGGACGCGACAATACCAAAAATGGTTGTTTGTTTCAGTTTTACATAATAAAGCATTTTTGAAAAAAATGACTTTTTTAGTGTCTCCATATTCTGAAAGCCATAGTTTTTTTAATTTTTTGGGCGACTGTCTTATGTAGGGGCTCATTTTTTTGGGTATGAGATGACGGTTTGATTTGTACTATTTTAGGGTGCATATGACTTTTTGATCGCTTGGTATTACACTTTTTGTGATGTAAGGTGACAAAAAATGACTTTTTGGCACAGTTTTTATATTTTTTTTTTTACGGTGTTCACCTGAGGGGTTAGGGCATGTGATATTTTTATGGACGCGGCGATACCTAATATGTATACTTTTTTAAATGTATTTAAGTTTTACACAATAACAGCATTTTTTAAACAAAAAAAATCATGTTTTAGTGTCTCCATATTCTGAGAGCCATAGTTTTTTTTATTTTTTGGGCAATTGTCTTATGTAGGGTCTCATGTTTTGCGGGATGAGATGAAGGTTTGATTGGTATGATTTTGGGGTGCGTATGACTTTTGATTGTTTGGTATTACACTTTTTGTGATGTAAGGCGACAAAAAATGGCTTTTTTTGCACAGTTTTTATTAAATTATTTTCCAGTGTCCACCTGAGGGGTTAGTTCATGTGATATTTTTATATAGCTGGTTGTTACGGATGCAGCAATACCTAATATGTATACTTTTTTATTTACTTCACTTTAACACAATAAAAGCATTTTAGAATAAAAAAAGGTTTTAGTGTCTCCATAGTCTGAGAGCCATGAGAGCCATGTTTTTGTGAGATTGTCTCATGTAGGGGCAAATTTTTTGAGGGATGAGGTGACGGTTTGATTGGTACCATTTTAGGGTACATACGACTTTTTTGATCACTTTTAATGCCTTTTTTTGGGTAGTGAGGTGGGCAAAATGATATCAAACATGTGTAGTGTATTTTATTTTTTTAATTTTTAATCAATTATAAATGTGCGGCTATAAGAAGAAATTAGATTGTTTTTTTTTTGTTGTTTTTTTTTTTACCCAGACCCACTTAGTTCTTGAAGATCCAGTGGGTCTGATGCCTCTATAAATACACTGCAGTACACTTTATAGTGTACTGCAGTGTATTGTGACTTTACACAGCCTGATCAGCCTCCTGCCTTTAGCAGGAGCCTGATCAGGCTTAGCTATACCATGGCAAGCCGGAAGCCTGTGAAGGCATCTAGTTGCCATGGTAACCATTCGGACGCTGCCACAACAGAACAGCAGCTGGATTGGGGAGGGAGGGAGCTCCCCCCCTGTTAACCCTTTCCATACTGCAGTCCCTATGGACCGCGGCATGGAAGGGGTTAAGCGTCTGACATTTGTGCCAGCACCGATGTCGGCCGTTTCAAGCAGAGTGTCACCTGTATGCTGACACTCTGTGAACCGCTCAGCCATCCTGGAAATAGGGAAAGGGGGGGAAAAAGGGATTGTGCGCCTGCCCGCCCACTCAGCCATCCTGCAACTGGGGGCCACAAATGAGCTGGAGCCTATGGGGGGGGGGGAATTATATATATGCATTTATATACATTTTAGATGGTTCTGATCCTCACAGTCACGGACTGTGAGGATCAGAACCGTTCAGCCGGCATTAGAATCCTCTGATTGGCTTGTCTGAACAGACTAGCCAATCAAAGCGATCACCGGCTCGGGACCGCCCTCATTGTTCCCGGGCCGGTTAGCTGAGATCCCTGGAGCACTAAGTAGCAGTGCTCCATGACGAGTATACATGTCAAATAGCACTAAGGTGTTAAAAAAACTAAAATAATAATTAAATCCTCCAAACACAACTTCCAACCTCCTGCCAAAAACTGTTTTCATCAGTGCCACAGACTTTCAAAGGAGCAGCAGTGCACATGCTCGAGCATGGCTCGAACATGGAGGCCTTACTTTCCCTGTCCTTAAAGTGGTTGTCCCATTTGCAACAGCTTATCCACTATCCATGGGATAGGGCATATGTCTGGTCGGAAGGGGTTTGATCGCTGATCAGGAGATTCAGGGGCTAATGCTTCCCATTTGAATGGAGCGGCAGACACACATGGGTGTCCACCACTCCATTCAACTCTCAGGGGCTGGGGAGACAGCTGAATACAATCACTTGACTATCCATGCAGGATCGCCGCTCCGGAGTCGAACCCCCGCCAACCAGACACATTATCCTGTCCGATAGATATGGGATAAATTGTCATAACGGGACAACCTCTTTAAAAAATTATAAAAAAAAAAAAACATAGGATGGATATCATACAGCAGTTGAAGTCTCCTATGCACCCCAGCTTTTGACATTGTCTGTCTCATGTATAAGTGACTACTTACATGTTTAAATTAAAATAAAATAAAATCTCAGACGCAACAAACAAGGGTCAGACCTTTCAATGATAAACAAAATCAAAAAGCAGGTCAGCCGAAATAAAAAAAATAAAAAATCTAGAAAATCATTCTTTATACAATTGCAAACATGAACGCAGTGTTTTGATTGCTTTTTTAATACCTTCAATGTTAATTATAATTGCCAGCAGATGATCTTATGGGACTAATTAGTCTCATCTTTTAATTGCATTTTGAAATGAGGGCTACAATTTTTAAAATCATCTCTTCAAGTATGGCGGTTTAATTTATAGGCTGAAAAGTCTTCAAATTAAAATAAATATTATAAAATAATAAAGCATTGTTTGAGATATAAATTATTGCTACGGATATAATTACTCAGTTAACCCATGTATATTAATCGTCATACATTTCCTATGTCATTTACCAGCCCGCCACTATTCGCTACTTCTCAATCCATTTAGTGCATGTCATTTTTATAGTACCGTTTTTTATTGATGTAGGAAAATTTTTTATTTTTTGGTATTATTAAATGTATTTTATTTTGTTATATTTCTACATCTAATCAAATCTTAGAAATTAGGTCTTTCAAAAAGGTGAAGCCAATCAATGGCCTCAGAAGTGAAGCTTGCAGGTATGGCATGAGAACGCTGGGGCAGAGATGTATGTAACAACATTGTTGATGAAAAGAAAATACTTTTTTTTTTTTTTCATTTTATTACATTGTCTATTTTAATATATATATATTTTTTTACTATACTATACTTACTTGATTTTACTATACTATACTATATTTGACCACATTGGACATCTATTCATTAAAATAGTTCTCCAATAATAAGCTGATCACAGGTTGTTCCACTACTGGGACTGCTAGCAATTAACAGTAGTCTATGAGGGGCACTGGCATCAAGAGTCCAGTCTCACTGTAGCCCACCTATTAAAGATTTTGCAGAAAATTATTGCATATGGAAATGATTTCCAGTGTTTTGGCTAATATGTTTTGCTTACCAATACAAATTATAGTAAAAAGATGTTAGTGATTTCCAAGAAATATACCGTAAATAGATGATAGATAACATATAAGATAGATAGATAGATATGCGATAAATATATATATATATATATATATATATATATATACACTGCTCAAAAAAATAAAGGGAACACAAAAATAACACATCCTAGATCTGAATTAATAAATATTTTTCTGAAATACTTTGTTCTTTACATAGTTGAATGTGCTAACAACAAAATCACACAAAAATTAAAAACTGGAAATCAAATTTTTTAACCCATTAAGGTCTGGATTTGGAGTCACACTCAAAATTAAAGTGGAAAAACACACTACAGGCTGATCCAACTTTGATGTAATGTCCTTAAAACAAGTCAAAATGAGGCTCAGTAGTGTGTGTGGCCTCCACGTGCCTGTATGACCTCCCTACAACTCCTGTGCATGCTCCTGATGAGGTGGCAGACGGTCTCCTGAGGGATCTCCTCCCAGACCTGGACTAAAGCATCTGCCAACTCCTGGACAGTCTGTGGTGCAACTCCTGGACAGTCTGTTGGTGGATAGAGCGAGACATGATGTCCCAGATCTGCTCAATTGGATTCAGGTCTGGGGAACGGGCGGGCCAGTCCATAGCATCAATGCCTACGTCTTGCAGGAACTGCTGACACACTCCAGCCACATGAGGTCTAGCATTGTCTTGCATTAGGAGGAACCCAGGGCCAACCGCACCAGCATATGGACTCACAAGGGGTCTGAGGATCTCATCTCGGTACCTAATGGCAGTCAGGCTACCTCTGGCGAGCACATGGAGGGCTGTGCGGCCCTCCAAAGAAATGCCACCCCACACCATTACTGACCCAATGCCAAACCGGTAATGCTGGAGGATGTTGCAGGCAGCAGAACGTTCTCCACGGCGTCTCCAGACTCTGTCACATCTGTCAAATGTGCTCAGTGTGAACCTGCTTTCATCTGTAAAGAGCACAGGGCGCCAGTGGCGAATTTGCCAATCTTGGTGTTCTCTGGCAAATGCCAAACGTCCTGCACGGTGTTGGGCTGTAAGCACAACCCCCACCTGTGGACGTCGGGCCCTCATATCACCCTCATGGAGTCTGTTTCTGACCGTTTGAGCAGACACATGCACATTTGTGGCCTGCTGGAGGTCATTTTGCAGGGCTCTGGCAGTGCTCCTCCTGTTCCTCCTTGCACAAAGGCGGAGGTAGCGGTCCTGCTGCTGGGTTGTTGCCCTCTTACGGCCTCCTCCACGTCTCCTGATGTACTGGCCTGTCTCCTGGTGGCGCCTCCTACGGTGACAGACACAGCAAACCTTCTTGCCACAGCTCGCATTGATGTGCCATCCTGGATAAGCTGCACTACCTGAGCCACTTGTGTGGGTTGTAGACTCCGTCTCATGCTACCACTAAAAGCACCGCCAGAATTCAAAAGTGACCAAAACATCAGCCAGGAAGCATAGAAACTGAGAAGTGGTCTGTGGTTACCACCTGCAGAACCACTCCTTTATTGGGGGTGTCTTGCTAATTGCCTATAATTTCCACCTGTTGTCTATCCCATTTGCACAACAGCATGTGAAATTGATTGTCACTCAGTGTTGCTTCCTAAGTGGACAGTTTGATTTCACAGAAGTGTGATTGACTTGGAGTTACATTGTTTTGTTTAAGTGTTCCCTTTATTTTTTTGAGCAGTGTATATATACTGTATATATATGAGATAAATAGAAAGATATGAGATAGATAAATAGATAGATAGAAGATAGACAGTTAAATAGATAGATAATATATATGAGATAGATAGGTAGAGAGATAATAGACAGATAAAAATAGATACATACACACGTTCATGATAGATAACTAGATATATAGATAGACAGAGAAATAAATAGTAGAGATGAACAAATCAAAGTTGACGAAGTAGAATTCACACCGAATCCGAATTTCCTCACGCTTTGTGGTAACAAATCAAATTTTTTCCTAAAATGTCTGCTGCACGTGTGAGGACATGGAGCAAGGAACTCTGGGAACGTGGGATCACCCATAATGCCATGCATGCAGCCATTCAGCAGCCAGCCAGCCCTGTGATGTCACAGCCCTATAAATACCCTCAGCCATCTTGGATTCTGACATTTTCCAGTGTACTTAGTGCAGGGAGAGGCATCAGCAGGTGCTAGGGACAGTGCTAGGAAAGATTTAATTGTGCTAAAAAAAACTATTTGCAAGTTCAGGGAAAGATTATTCAAGGTGCAGGGAACGGATAGGGAGGAATCATTTCACAGCATTTTTGTAGAACAGGGTTCAGTAGGGGAGGTTACAGCCTGGGTAATAGGAACAATCCGATTACACCTTGCTGCACTGACTGGGGATCTAAATTGCCATTATACAGCTCTGTAATTTCAGCAAACCGTTCTTGTTATTGGAATGCAAGTGCTATTTGATACAGCCATTAACAGGGTTTATTACAAGGAAATATTTTTGTTCTAAAGCCCTTTTTGTCGTGTATTAGTGGCAAAAGAAAAATATATTTGCCGTTCAGCAGTGCAGTTATATGTTCTAAATCCGTTTTTGTCGTGTATTAGTGGCAAAAGAAAAATATATTTGCTGTTCAGCAGTGCAGTTATATGTTCTAAAGTCTTCTGTGAAGTGTATAAGTCGGAAAAAGAAAAATATATTTTCCGTTCAGCTGTGCAGTTATATATTCTAAAGCCTTTTGTGGAGTGTATAAGTAAAAAAAAATTAAGGGCCTATTTGCCGTTCAGCGGTGCAGTTATATATACTAAAGCCCTTTTGTGGAGTGTATAAGTGGAAAAAAGAAAAATATATTTGCCATTGAGTGGTGCAGTTATATGTTCTAAAGCCTTTTGTGGTGTATAAGAGGAAAAAAGAAAAATATATTTGCCGTTCAGCAGTGCAGGTAAACACTCCACAAAAGGCTTTAGAACATATAACTGCACCGCTGAACAGCAAATATATATTTCTTTTTTTCCTCTTATATACTCCACAAAAGGCTTTAGAACATATAAGTGGAAAAAATAAAAATATATTTGCCGTTCAGCAGTGCAGTTATATGTTCTAAAGCCTTTTGTGTCATGTATAAGTGGAAAAAAATAAGGGCCTAATTGCCGTGCAGCGCTGCAGTTATATGTTCTAAAGCCCTTTTGTGGAGTGTATAAGTGGAAAAAATAATAATATATTTGCTGTTCAGCGGTGCAGTTATGTTCTAAAGCCCTTTTGTGGAGTGTATAAGTGGAAAAAAGAAAAATATATTTGCCATTCAGCGGTGCAGTTATATGTTCTAAAGTCCTTTTGTGGAGTGTATAAGTGGAAAAAAAGAAAAATATATTTGCCGTTCAGTGGTGCAGTTATATGTTCTAAAGCCTTTTGTGAAGTATATAAGTGGAAAAAAGAAAAGTGTACTTGCCGTTCAGTGGTGCAGTTATATGTTTTAAAGCCTTTTGTGGAGTGTATAAGTGGAAAAAAATAAGGGCCTATTTGCCGTTCAGTGGTGCAATTATATGTTCTAAAGCCCTTTTTGTCGTGTATTAGTGGCAAAAGAAAAATATATTGGCCGTTCAGCAGTGCAGTTATATGTTCTAAAGCCAATTTTTGCGTGCATTAGTGGCACAAAAAAGTATTTGCCATTGTGTGGTGAAGTGAGAAAATTACAGCCCTTTTTGGCGTGTATTAGTGGAAAAAAAAGGGCTTATTAGCCCAGCGGTTCTTGAATGGTTGACTCAGTCATCAACTTCGTCTCAAGTGACATCAGACACCCCCAGCCAAGAGTCGGTGGGTTTGTCAGACACAACCCTTAGTTGGCATTGCCCAGAAGCAGGCCATGCGCCCTCAACTGTCCTCAACCTGTCTCTGTCCTTTTCTGGTCCCTCAGCCAGAGAAGTATTATATGCTGTGGGCTCAGCCCCATTATACAGCGAGGACGAGCTACTAGAGGACAGTCAGCAGCTACTGGCCAGCCAAGATGTGGAGAAGACATCCGCCGCTTCCTCCGCTAGGAGGGCAAGTAGTGATGAGGAGAGTGGCATGGGAGCTGGTGTTGCGAGCAGTGAGGCTCCTGACCCAGAGACAGTTGAGGAGGACATCAGTGACATGCAGACAGTACTCGATAATGATGATGTAGCTGATTGCACTTGGGACTCGGGAGCTGGGTGAATTAGGGGCTTCATCATCATTGGGAGAAGAGGGTGGCAGTTTGCCCGTGAGGCAGCGGTGGAGCCAGCAAGTCACTAGTGTAGTCGGGAGTCAGCAGGGTGGCAGCAGTGGGAGGTTGGTAGCCAAACGTGCCCAAGGTAGACCACCCGCTTCGCAGGAACCTACCTGCCCAGAAAGTAGTGGTGCACGGGTTCACGGAAGCAGCAGCGGTAGCAGTCAGTCAGTGCGTAGTGTTGGGGGTAAAATCACCTACTTGGCGGTGTGGCAGTTTTTTGTTAAGCTTCCGAAGGAAGTGAACATGGCCAAATGTAAAATCTGTGGGCAGAAAGTGAAGCGTGGCCAGGGTGCAAATGTTGGCAGCACAGCCTTGCGTCAACATATGAATCGTCACCATAAAGTGGCCTGGGAGAACCGTGGCTCCGATGTGGTGGTCCAGCCTGGCGCAGCAACCAATGCATTATCCAGTCGCACGCACCCGGTGTCAGGCAGTCAAGGTTCCACCACCTCAGCCCGAAGGGAGCTGTCTGACCTTCCCATCATCTGTTGGTCCTCATGTTACTGCTCCTTCTCCTACTCTTCGTCAGTCATTCCGCCAGCAATCGAACACAGAAGCGATTGCCAAGAGACAACAATATGCGTGCACTTATCCAACGGCGCAGAAGCTGAATATGTTCCTGTACAAGTTGCTGGTGCTGCAGTCCCTCCCTTTCCAAGTGGTGGACTCTGCACCTTTCAGAGAAGTGATGGCTTCTGCCGAGCCGAGGTGAAAAGTTCCAAGCTGTCATGTCTTTGCCAAAAAGGCAGTACCAGCCCTGCACACACATGTAGAACATAAGATGGGCCAGTCCATGAGCCTGTCGGTGTCTGCCAAAGTGCATGGCAGCGCAGACGTGTGGAGCTGTAACTACGGTCAGGGACAATACATGTCCTTCACAGCCCACTGGGTGAATGTGGTTCCTGCACAGCCATACCAGCAACTTGGCCAAGTGACACCGCTTCCGCCTCCAAGTTGTCACGCCGTTGGTCCTGAGACAATGTCCGCCTCTGCCTCCTCATCCTCCACCGTGTCCTCAGCCACCACTGCAGGGACAATTCACAGTGCCCCTCCAGCATACCACATGTGCAGGGCACAGTGGTGTCACTCTGTTCTGTACCTCTTTTTCCTGGGCAAAAGGAGTCACACAGGAAGGAACTGCTCCGTGTCCTTCATCAAGAAATCAAATCCTGGCTTTCTCCGGAAAAACTCAAAATTGGAACCATGGTGACAACTAGAAGAACATGGTGTCGGCGCTACGTCAAGGAGGGCTGAGCCATGCGCCCTGCATGGCACACGTGTTCAATCTGGTTGTCAAGCGGTTCCTGAAGTCTTCCACCCATCTGCAAGGCATCCTACAAACCGGATTCCAAAAAAGTTGGGACACTAAACAAATTGTGAATAAAAACTGAATGCAATGATGTGGAGATGGCAAATGTCAATATTTTATTTGTAATAGAACGTAGATGACAGATCAAATGTTTAATCCGAGTAAATGTATCATTTTAAAGGAAAAATACATTGATTCCAATTTTCACGGTGTCAACAAATCCCCAAAAAGTTGGGACAAGTAGCAATAAGAGGCTGGAAAAAGTAAATTTGAGCATAACGAAGAGCTAGAAGACCAATTAACACTAATTAGGTCAATTGGCAACATGATTGGGTATAAAAAGAGCTTCTCAGAGTGGCAGTGTCTCTCAGAAGCCAAGATGGGTAGAGGATCACCAATTCCCACAATGTTGCGCAGAAAGATAGTGGAGCAATATCAGAAAGGTGTTACCCAGCGAAAAATTGCTAAGACTTTGCATCTATCATCATCAACTGTGCATAACATCATCCGAAGATTCAAAGAATCTGGAACAATCTCTGTGCGTAAGGGTCAAGGCCGTAAAACCATACTGGATGCCCGTGATCTCCGGGCCCTTAAACGACACTGCACCACAAACAGGAATGCTACTGTAAAGGAAATCACAGAATGGGCTCAGGAATACTTCCAGAAACCATTGTCAGTGAACACAATCCACCGTGCCATCCGCCGTTGCCAGCTGAAACTCTACAGTGCAAAGAAGAAGCCATTTCTAAGCAAGATCCACAAGCTCAGGCGTTTTCACTGGGCCAGGGATCATTTAAAATGGAGTGTGGCAAAATGGAAGACTGTTCTGTGGTCAGACGAGTCACGATTCGAAGTTCTTTTTGGAAATCTGGGACGCCATGTCATCCGGACCAAAGAGGACAAGGACAACCCAAGTTGTTATCAATGCTCAGTTCAGAAGCCTGCATCTCTTATGGTATGGGGTTGCATGAGTGCGTGTGGCATGGGCAGCTTGCATGTCTGGAAAGGCACCATCAATGCAGAAAAATATATTCAGGTTCTAGAACAACATATGCTCCCATCCAGACGTCATCTCTTTCAGGGAAGACCCTGCATTTTTCAACAAGATAATACCAGACCACATTCTGCATCAATCACAACATCATGGCTGCGTGGGAGAAGGATCCGGGTACTGAAATGGCCAGTCTGCAGTCCAGATCTTTCACCTATAGAGAAAATTTGGCGCATCATAAAGAGGAAGGTGCAACAAAGAAGGCCCAAGACGATTGAACAGAGGCCTGTATTAGATAAGAATGGGAGAGCATTCCTATTTCTAAACTTGAGAAACTGGTCTCCTCGGTCCCCAGACGTCTGTTGAGTGTTGTAAGAAGAAGGGGAGATTCCACACAGTGGTGAAAATGGCCTTGTCCCAACTTTTTGGGGATTTGTTGACACCATGAAATTCTGATTCAACATATTTTTCCCTTAAAATGGTACATTTTCTCAGTTTAAACTTTTGTTCCGTGATTTATGTTCTATTCTGAATAAAATATTAGAAGTTGGCACCTCCACATCATTGCATTCAGTTTTTATTCACGATTTGTATAGTGTCCCAACTTTTTTGGAATCCGGTTTGTAAAAATGGCCAGGAAACTTTGCATGCACTTCAGCCACTCGTACAGTGCAAAGCACATCCTCATTGAGCTGCAATGGCAGAACAGCATCCCCCTACATAGGCTGATATGTGACGTTTCCACCTGTTGGAATACCACCCTCCATATGTTGGATCGACTATAATAACAGAGAAAGGCCATGAACGATTTCTTGATGATCCAAGTGGACAGGAGTACTCCTCTGTGTAACTTCGATATCAGCCAGTGGCAGCTCACGCGTGACATCTGCCGTTTGCTCAGGCCCTTTGAGGAGGCCACGTTATTTGTCAGTCGCCAGGGCTACAGGATGAGCAACGTCATTCCACAGTTTCATGTCATGAAACAGATGCTGGTAAATCTGGCTGATCAGAGGACTGGAGACGTGGCGCCTAGATATTACGACCACATGAGCTCTATGGGGGCTGAACTGGAGGAGGAGGACATTTGAGCACAAGCAATTTGTAGCAAAATGGGTGGTTTTTACACACTGGTGACAGGAGTGGAGGAGCAGGAGCCAGAGGAGCTACAGGGCGATAAGGAAGACGAGGCAGAGGACCCAGACACACCGTGGCAGTATGCAGTGGATATGGAGGCAGGGGGTCCCTCTGAGTCACTTGCACAAATGGCCCGATGCATGCTCACTTGCTTGAGTAGTGACAGCCGAATTGTCACCATTCGGCAGAGAGATGACTTCTGGCTCCCCACCTTGTTGGACCCTCACTACTGGTCCAAAATGAGAGGGAGGACAAACTGAACTACTATAGAGACATCCTATGTAGTGAGTTGGCCACTGTCACTGCCATCTGCGCCATTGTCCATCCTCTCGCAGGTCTGACCGTGGGGGCCCTCTGCGCTCACGTTCCTCTGCAATGGCTGCTGTGGCGGGATGGGGGGGAATAGGAGCAGTTCCAGCTCCATCAGCAGCAACTTGAGTCTAGAGTCACTGATGAGCAGCTTTCTTCACCCGCCTAGTAAAAAACTACTCACCAGCAGCAGCAGCTAGACCTGGAGCAGGACCTGAACATGCAGGTGGTGGCATACTTGGACAGTACCCTGCCACCCCACATTGAAGATTCACTGGACTACTGGGCAGCCAAACTGGATTTGTGGCTGCAACTAGCAGAGTTTGCCCTGGAAAAGCTGTCTTCCCCGGTCAGTAGTGTGGCATCAGAGCAGGTGTTTAATGCGTCAGGGGCCTTACTTACCCCAAGAAGAACTCGCCTGTCCACCCAAAATGTGGAGTGAGTGACGTTTGTCAAGATGAATCAGGTGTGCATCAGCCAGGATTTCCACCCACCAATTCCTGATGCATCAGACTAGAGCGTCCATGGTGCCACACCAACACTTTGGCAAAAGAGACCGGTTTCTTCTGGCTACCTGCCTCAGCTACTATTCTGATGCTGCCACCCGTCTGATGCCACACATCTGATGCTTCTTTCAGCTGGTACTCGTATTGCCACCCACCTCCCCACTCTGTCACCGGGTCACTAGGTGGTCTCCTGATGCTGCTGCCACCTCCTCACTATGTCATATTGCCACTCTGTGGTCTCCTGATGCTGCTGCCACCTCCCCACTCTGTCACCGGGTCACTCTGTGGTCTCTTGATGCTGCTGCCACCTCCACACTATGTCACCTTGCCACTCTGTGGTCTCCTGATGCTGCTGTCACCTCTATACTGTGTCACCTTGCCACTCTGTTGTCTCCTAATGCTGCTGTCACCTCCACACTATGTCAACTAGCGACTCTGTGGCTTTCTGATGCTGCTGCTGCTGCCACCTCCACACTGTCATTGTGCCAATCTGTGGCCTCCACCTGATGCACCTGCTGCCGCCACCTCCACACTCTGTCAATGTGCCACTCTGTGGCCTCCTGATGCTGCCGCCACCTCCACACTCTCTCATTGTGCCACTCTGTGGCCTCCTAATGCTGCTGCCACCTCCACACTGTGTCATTGTGCCATTCTGTGGCCTCCTGATGCTGCAGCCACCTCCAAACTCTGTCATTGTGCCGCTCTGTGGTCTCTTGATGCTGCCTCCACCTCCACACGGTCATTGTGCCACTCTGTGGCCTCCTCCTGATGCTGCCACTATTTCCAGACTCTGTCATTGGGCTACTCTGTGGTCTCCTCATGCTGCTTCCACCTCACCATCATGTCATAGTGCCACACTGTGGACTTCTTATGCTGTTCCCACCCTCCCCACTTCATGACTGGGCCACTATTTTTCCTTTTGGCCTGGCTGACATCATCATTTATTTGACCCTTCTTCTGATCTGTCAGAACAAAGGAAAAATGAGACACACAACAGATCCTGCCTGTGTAGCAGCTGTAAGGCCTGTATGGTCCCATTAGAATTGGCTTGTGATTTGGTAGCCATATGTTATCTTGCCACTCTGTGGTCTCCTGATGCTACTGTCACCTCCATACTGTGTCACCTTGCCACTCTGTGGTCTCCTGATGCTGCTGCCACCTCCACACTGTCATTGTGCAATTCTGTGGCCTCCACCTTATGCTGCTGCTGCTGCCGCCACCTCCACACTCTGTCATTGTGCCACTCTGTGGCCTCCTGATGCTGCTTCCACCTCCTCACTATGTCATCTTGCCACTCTGTGGTCCCCTGATGCTGCTGCCACCTCCACACTATGTCACCTTGCCACTCTGTGGTCTCCTGATGCTGCTGTCACCTCCATACTGTGTCACCTTGGCACTCTGTGGTCTCCTGATGCTGCTGTCACCTCCACAGTATGTCACCTAGCGTCTCTGTGGTTTCCTGATGCTGCTGCTGCCACCTCCACACTGTCATTGTGCCACTCTGTGGCCTCCACCTGATGCGGCTGCTGCCGCCACCTCCACACTCTGTCAATGTGCCACTCTGTGGCCTCCTGATGCTGCCGCCACCTCCACACTCTCTCATTGTGCCACTCTGTGGACTCCTGATGCTGCTGCCACCTCCACACTGTGTCATTGTGCCATTCTGTGGCCTCCTGATGCTGCAGCCACCTCCAAACTCTGTCATTGTGCCGCTCTGTGGTCTCTTGATGCTGCCTCCACCTCCACACGGTCATTGTGCCACTCTGTAGCCTCCTTCTGATGCTGCCACTACCTCCAGACTCTGTCATTGGGCCACTCTGTGGTCTCCCCATGCTGCTTCCACCTCACCATCATGTCATAGGGCCACACTGTGGACTTCTCATGCTGTTCCCACCCTCTCCACTTCATGACTGGGCCACTATTTTGCCTTTTGGCCTGGCTGACATCATCATTTATTTGACCTTTCTTCTGATCTGTCAGAACGAAGGAAAAATGAGACACACAACGGATCCACAATGGATCAGAGGAAGGGAAAATGAATCAGTGACGTCAACACAAACTTACTGCTGACTCCCTCTCCACTCTGTCAGGGGGCTCAACTTGTATAAGCGTTTAGTAGAACAGGTTCTGTAGACATCTATGTGGAATCAGCTGACGACGGTGTAAAAGGAGCGCGCTTCTTCTTTGCGCTAACATCGACCTGTTATGAGTTCAAACTTATTTGGTCAGTTTTGGCCCAGTGACTGCCCAAATAAGTGAAAAGTGCAGTAATTCTAAGAGCGACGCTTGTTTTCTGCATGTCATACTGACTCACAGTATTATTTCACTACCACAGCAGACTTCCTATGCGTGTTTCTGCAAGGCACAGTGTTCTTCACTACTGTAAAGGCTCTCTGCAGCCAGGAAATAGCCGTTTTTTTACGCGATTCGCCGCAAATAAATTTGAATCTAACTGAATTTTTTCTAAAAATTCAGCGAGCCGGCTGAATCGAATTTTTTAAAAATTTGCTCATCTCTAATAGATAGATAGATAGATAGATAGATAAAATATAGACCGTTAAATAGATAGATAATATAGATGAGATAGATAGTAGACAGATAAAAGATAGATACTTACACACATTCATGATAGATAGATAGATAGATAGATAGATAGATAGATAGATAGATAGATAGATAGATAGATAGATAGATAGATAGACAGCTTAAAAAAGATTCCCCACTCTCCATTTTATTTTTATTTTTAATAACCATAAAATCATTGTTCTGATCACAATGAATAAAACCTGCCAGCAAATAATTACCGGGAACCATTCATATATTTGCAATCAGTCATCGGAATCAATTTTCCCAGATCCCCTTTAATTGACACCCAGCGCTGATATACCTGCGTCACACAAGGTTAAAATACACATGAGCTGGGTTCAACATGTCACCGACAATTTGTCATCTTTTCGGACGGACAAAAAAAAATGGCAGCTATTTTCAAATGTAATTTCTTGTCACTAATCTCATGGAGACGGACATTACATAGTAGCTCTTTGGGAATAGACATCATGCTCCAGCTCATAATTTATGTAATGACACCTACTTGGGCACTGATTAGCCAACTTATCAGTCCCGTAATAAAGAAGCCTAACCCCTAGTTTATCATTCATTTATCTGAAGACATCCTGAATATTATCACAAGATTGTAATGTAATCATTATGCTGCACGGCGAGCGCGGACCCGCACACTGCGTTGTCAATGTCAGAGGACTGTCATAGTTCATGCTGCTTACAGTAATTTACTTGCTCTTACACAGTCTAACAATGTGAGTTAAAAGTCTGGAGTAGTCACAGTAAATGCTATGTGATCATTTACAATTTTGTCAAGCGCAGGCCTGACATTGTCACACGGCCGGTCCTCTCCGAACAAACACCGGGTGGCTAAATCCGTTGGAAACCCAATCCTTGTATTTATCACAAAATACAAGGGTGAGTCCTGAAACAAACCCAATGAGGGGGCTACAAGGCAGATTTATGGAACATAAAGGCAAACATGCATGCAGTTGGAGAAATTCCTAAATTCTACTTTAACCCCTTCCTGCACCTTCACACAACACTATGTCAAGGGGGCCTTGATGTTATGTCAAGGTGATCAAGAAACTTCGCCCATGCGGTCACCAGAGGGAAGCTCCGATCCTGGAAGCTAACCTGTTCAGTGTCACAGTGCAACCTGACACTATCCAATCAGAGCTGCTGGTGTAAAACTGTGCAGGGAAACCTAGGGCCGGCCTTTGGGGTGTGCGAGCTGTGCCGCCGCACAGGGCGCCATGGCAACAGGGGCGCCCGGCGGCCGCCACAGCTCGCAGTCGGTCTCTTACAGCAGGCCGGCCCGAGATTGTGTGAGGCGAGCCTGGCGAGCTGAGCCGCTGCAGCTGCCAGGTCAGGTTCCGGAGGTGGAGGAGGAGCTTAGGGGCGCAGGCACAGCGTCCAAGTGCTGCGCCTTCACAGAGAGCCGCGGAAGGATCCGCTCAATGTGTGAGGGCGGCGGCCGGTGCTCTGCAGACAGGGAGGGAGCAGAAGACTTCAAATAGTGAGTACCTGTTCTTATTGTTTTTTTTTTACCAAATATCTTTCATTAAATGGGGGCAGGGTCTAATTAAGAGGGGGGCAGGGGACTGGATAAGGGTGACACTGGGTATGATTAAGGGGGCAGGGGACTGGATAAGGGTGACACTGGGTATGATTAAGGGGTACAGGGGACTGGATAAGGGTGACAGACACTGGGTATGATTAAGGGGGCAGGTGAACACCTAAGGCCAGCCCTGGACACCTCCCCCCCCCCCCCAACTCCTAACACCCATCTGAACCTTCATTGCAAACTGTTAGCAATTCATTTATCATGTAGTTACCTATCTGCGTTCCAATGTGGGGACCAGCTTTGTCGCTGTGATGCCACCGAAGCTACACTGTTACGACAACTAGGCCGGGCTGCTGGACGATCCAGCCTATCAGCATGCAGGAGCGTTGACGTCAACACTCCATTCGCGATGATGTCATGATGGAACATGTGAGACACTGGCCCAATTAGAAGCAATATGGACGTCCCACACTGGCCTGAGCGGCTATTCAAACAGGCTAGTGCTTCTTACTAGTTACCTGCAATTTGTCTCATCTGACTCACAAGCGTCTGCTAGTTTTGTGTTATTTCTGGACTTCTGACCCATTTCCTGCACGGTGACTTCTCTCCTGCCTAGTGATTTGAATTTCGTCGTAATCTCCTGGCTTCTGACTGCGGACTGGCATTTTGACTATGCTTTTGATCAGTGTTGTGTTCCTGACTTATCTTCTTAGGCTACTTTCACAATTGCGTTGTTGTTTTCCAGTATTGAGATCCGGCAGAGGATCTCAATACCGGGATAAAAAAACATTTCCGTTTAGTCCTTGTGCATTCTGAATGGAAAGAGATCCGTTCAGGATGCATCAGGATGTCTTCCGTTCCTTCAGCATTACGTTTTGAGACTGGACACAAAACTGCTGCAAGCTGCGTTTTGTGTCCAGTAATAAAAACGAAAAAAAACAAAAACGGATTTGGCACTGAAAACAATGCAAGTCAATGGTGACTCATCCGTTTTTTTAGGAGCCTAAAAAAACGGATTGACTTTCAATGTATTTAGTGACAGATACATTTTTTTCCGTTTTGATTTCACACAACCGCATCCTAACGGAATGGATGCATCATGATGGGCAAAATCAAAACAGATCCGTTTAATTCCGGTATTGAGATCATCTGCCGGATCTTAATACCGGAATTAACAACGTAAGTGTGAAAGTAGCCTTACTGGTTCTGACCTTGGCTAGAGTTCTTTGACTATTCTGTCTTTGTATCTGCCTTTTATGTTTGTTCATCTCCCTGTGCACTAAATCAGGAAGGGGCTGTCGCCAAGTTGGGGCCACCATGTATTGCAGATCGTCCATGTAGATCAGGGCTGTACTTTTCCCTACTGGATGCGACATCATTCATAACTTCTAGCAGGAATAATAAAGGAATGGCACATCATAGAGTCATAACAATAGATGATTAGGGACTAAACGTGTCAGGAGAGATGACAGGTCCACTTTAAAGGGGTGTTCCAGCTAATCATGAAAGTTTCCAATGGGGTCAGAGGTGCCTTAAAACATACAGGAATAGATACTCAACTCCACTGATGTGCCTTAGGGGGCATTTCCAGGCCTTTTCTGAATGTTGAGCTGGGATCTCGAAGTAGAGAACTGCCAACTATTTTTGATAAGCTGAACTACCCCTTTAGAATACAGAAATAGCCATATATTATTACAATGTTCTCAGCCTAGAAACTTTTAAGTAATATTGACTTGAATTTGCCCTGATTTGTGCAATGTAAACATCAAAATTACAGCTGGAACGCCAGCTTAACCTTTTCTGCCCCACTTGTGTATAGAAGAATACATGACATATCAAGGGAACAGGAGATTCGGATGAATTGGATGCACCTTTGTTCCTGAAACGCTTATTAAGTGAAATAATTAGTAATGCAAATAATGCAACTGAATAACAATGCAACATACGGCAGGATGAGTCATACATATTAATAACCCAAGGTACATTAAATCAAAACCATTAGGTGAATATTTTGTATATTATTTGTATTTTCAGAAATTCCAATGTGACAATGAATAAAATCGTTAAGCAGGTCGACAGGGATCATTTAAGAGCTTCTGCCACAAGGTCCACGTGATTACCACTGGTCTCACATGGTCTACTGATGAGGGTCGCAGTAGAATGATAAGCATTAGAGTTTGTCTCATAATTATTCATTTCCAAATCTAAGTCTCTAAATAAAAAGTTGATTAGACTAGTAAAAGTTGTATACAAAAAAAAATACTACTCTAAGGCCTCTTTCACACGGGCGTCATGGATTTGGGCCGGATAAGATGCGGGTGCGTCGCGAGTGCAAAACATTTTAATGCGTTTTGCACACACGTGAAATAAATCGGCATCTTTTGTACCCAAACCCGAACTTCTTCACAGAAGTTCGGGTTTTGGTTAGGTGTTGTGTAGATTTTATTATTTTCCCTTATAACATGGTTATAAGGGAAAATAATAGAATTCTTAATACAGAACGCTTAGTAAAATAGGGCTGGAGGGGTTAAAAAAAAAAAAATAATAATTTAACTCACCTCATCCACTTGTTCTCGTAGCCCGGCTTCTCTTCTTTCTTCTTTTTTGCTGTGCAGGAGAAAAAGGACCTGTGGTCATGTCACTGCGCTCATCACATGGTCCGTCACATGATCCATCACCATGGTGATGGATCATGTGATGGACCGTGTGATGAGCACAGTGACGTCACCACCTGTCCTTTTCCTCCTGCACAGCAAAGAAGAAGACATGTTATAAGGGAAAATAATGATCGGGTCCTCATCACGATCATCTCCTAGAAACCATGCGTGAAAATCGCACCGCATCCGCACTTGCTTGCGGATGCTTGCGATTTTCACACAGCCGCATTCACTTCTATGGGGCCTGCGTTGCCTGAAAAACGCACAAAATAGAGCATGCTGCGATTTTCACACAACGCACAAGTGATGCGTGAAAATCACCGCTCATCTGCACAGCCCCATAGAAATTAATGGGTCCGGATTCAGTGCGGGTGCAATGCGTTCACTTCACGCATTGCACCCAGGCGGAAATCTCGCCCGTGTGAAAGAGACTTAGGCTACTTTTACACTAGCGGCACTGACCTCCGGCAGGCTGTTCCGTCGGGTGAACAGCCTGTCGGATCCGTCCTGCCGCTAGTGACCATGTGCCTCCGGACTGCCGCTCCGTCCCCATTGACTATAATTGGGGCGGAGTTCCGGCGAGGCACGGCAGCGCACGGCGAGAGGCTGCCGGAATAAAACTACAACATGTCAGACATTTATTCCGGCAGGCTCTCGCCGTGTGCTGCCGTGCCTCGCTGGAACTCCGCCCCCGCCCCCAGAGGCACGCGGTCACTAGCGGCAGGACGAATCCGACAGGCTGTTCACCCGATGGAACAGCCTGCCGCAGGTCCGTGCCACTAGTGTGAAAGTAGCCTAATGCTAGCATTTTATGTATTGTACGGTATGAAACCAACTCAGTAACTTTGAAATGAATGTCAAGATTCTATCCTTCCCTGAAAGTCCAATAGTGCTGTTTGTGGAGGACAGTAGTGTGTTACTCCATACGGTATGTATGGCAATTGCAGTAATGTATGCACATGCTAACTCATAGAAACATTCCTGTTTTGCTGGTCAATTTCTGGGCTCTCCCTTCCAGGAAAAAGCATATACAGTAGGTTTGGTGCAGAAGTGGTACAATAGTGGTTCTGTGGCTGATGTCCAAAAAAGTTCACACCCAGGAGGACACCGTTTTTTGTTGCAGATATCCAGGAGAGGATTTTAGGAAGCTGGAACAAAAATTATTCCTGTAGGCGCATGTCAGCAGATCAGCATGTCATCGTGTTGTTAAAGGGGTTGTCCAGGTTCAGAGCTAGAAATGCTCCAATGCTCCACTCATACATGGTAAATGAGTGAAGGGAAGCTTATATCTGGGTTCAGGTCTGGACCCAGACAACTTTTTTAAATCGAGTAGAGGAGAGGGACAAACAGAAGTGTGGAGTGTAGTGCAACTGGCTCCAGAAACTATTGGAAATTTAGTGGAAATTTTCATAGATGGCTATATTTATTCAGAGATTTTGAGGTCTATGTTTGGCCTTTGATTTTGTAAAGAAATAGAGATAAGGAACAATACAAGGTCACCTACCAGGGCCACCACCAGCAAACTCTAAATCTGACACCTATCGTTCTTCATCTCTCTATGTAGTAGATCTAAGGATACCCCTACGTATTTACAATTGCTCACCGCAAGGCCAGTTGGACTTGGCTGTAACGGGGTGCCGAAGGCGCACTCAGTCTCCCATCAGCCGCAGACCTGCTGCTTAGCTTCGGGAGCGAGGATCTGTGTTTGACCTTGTTCCCAGGGCAGCTTTGCTAGCTGGGAGGCTCCCTGCTCCTAGGTCTGCCTTGAGCGCCGAGCTGATCACTCGGTGCTCGACTGGTCGGTCTGACGGTCATGTGATTCTGGCCACGTCACATGACCCTCACTCCCCACTATAAATACAGGCAGCCTGCTGGCCACAGGTTGCCTGTTAATTTCAGGTATCTGGTGATTGTTTTGTTCCTGCATACTTACCTGATCCTGTGTTCCCTGACGATTCTCTGCCTGCTCCTCCTGTACTGCGCATCTCTCCTGGTATCCTGACCCCGGCTTCCACCTGACGATTCTTTGCGGACTCCTGTTGTACTTCGTTTCTCTCCTGGTATTTGACCTCGGTTTTTCCTGACTATTCTCTGCTCATTCCTTAGTACTGCATAGCTTTCTAGGTATTGACCCGGTCCGTTCACGTTCCGTTATTTGTCTTGTCTGTCTTCCCAGCACGTATCCTAAGCTAGGGACTGCAGTCTAGTTGTCCCCTGTCATTAGGACTTGCAAGGCAAGTAGGCAGGGCCAGGGGTGAGGGTGGAGCGCAGTGGTCACTATCCTCCCCCCTGTGTGTGGTGTACGTTACCGTCACATTGGCTGGTAGACAGAAAGGTTACATATGGGGAAGAAAATGGCTGAAAACAGAAGTGAACTCACAGATGCCAAGGAGTATCAAGAAAGAAGTACAAGCCAGAGTCAAAGCAAGAAAAGTTAGTGGGAGCCAAATCAGTAGACAAAAGGTTAACTGCAGAGGCAAGGTAAAATCGGTTCACCAAGTAAGAGAATGTAGACCAAATCAGTAGAAAAGGAGGTAATCCAGAAAAAAGCCAAAGTCAGTACACAGGAGAGTCCAACAGAAAAACACAGTTCTGAGCACACAGGAGCCAAAAACTAAATCGCAGGAAAAAACAAACACACAGGTAAAATCAAACAGACAATGCCAGGCTTAAATGCCCACCTTTTTTTTAATCAAGATAATTCAAGGTTAAATCAAATGAGTCTGGACAATATTTCACAGTATATTTCTCTGTCTATTATCTGTTTGTTTTCTTTTGTATATTCTGTGTATCCACCTTTAATTTTAAGTATTTTTATTTTGAATGCATCTGGCTATTTTGTTTGTTTTTATTTTTATCTTTTCACTAATTTCTCTTTTTCATGTAAATTTTTATGGTTTTATTTTATAGATATTGTTGTATTTGCTGACATCGTATACTTTTTGTATTGATCTGATGTTTTTGTTTTGTCCTTAAGTGTGTAAAAAAAAAGACAGATTGAAATGTATATTCAAAGGTATTGGTCAACACATTTTATTTATTTTCTGAGTATAGAACTCTATCATAGTATGAACCAAGCCGAACACTTATCTACGTTTATATACAATTTCCTTACATTACTCTTTTTTTTTTTAGCACATCCTCCCTTGCTTCCAGAACACTAAAAAGTGCTTGTCCTTAAAACACCCGGCTATCATTTCCTTCGGAGAAGCTTTAACTTTTGCCAGCTACTGTTTTACAAGTGTCGGAACATAGCTGTCTGCAGCTAATTTGCCTGCATTGTTTTTTCCTGTCTGCCAATCTTAGTGGATATTACAACATGGAGCTTTCTTTATATCAGTAGCAATGCTCATTAAGCAATTTATCCTGTAAATGTTCTTCACAACATATTGTATGCAGACATTAAATACTGTACATTTCTGCTTTTTTACAGTACATAAAGTCAGGTCCATAAATATTGGGACATAATCACAATTCTAACATTTTTGGCTCTATACACCACCATAATGGATTTGAAATGAAACTAACTAGATGTGCTTTAACTGCAGACTTTCAGCTTTAATTTGAGGGTATTTACATCCAAATCAGGTGAACAGTGTAGGAATTACAGCAGTTAGCATATGTGCCTCCCACTTGTTAAGGAACCAAAAGTAATGGGACATTTGGCTTCTCAGCTGTTCCATGGCCAGGTGTGTGTTATTCCCTCATAATCCCAATTACAATGAGCAGATAAAAGGTCCAGAGTTAATTTCAATAGTTTTATTTGCATTTGGAATCTGTTGCTGTCAACCCTCAAGATGAGATCCAAAGAGCTGTCACTATCAGTGAAGCAAGCCATCATTAGGCTAAAAAAACAAAACAAACCCATCAGAGAGATAGCAAAAACATTAGCCGTGGCCAAAACAACTGTTTGGAACATTCTTAAAAAGAAGGAACACATCGGTGAGCTCAGCAACACCAAAAGACCCGGAAGACCATGGAAAACATGGATGACCGAAGAATTCTTTCCCTGGTGAAGAAAACACCCTTCACAACAGTTGGCCAGCTCAAGAACACTCTCCAGGAGGTAGGTGTATGTGTGTCAAAGTCAATAATCAAGAGAAGACTTTACCAGAGTGAATACAGAGGGTTCACCACAAGATGTAAACCATTGGTGAGCCTCAAAAACAGGAAAGTCAGATTAGAGTTTGCCAAACGACATCTAAAAAAGCCTTCACAGTTCTGGAACAGCATCCTATGGACAGATGAGACCAAGATCAACTTGTACCAGAGTGATGGGAAGAGAAGAGTATGGAGAAGGAAAGGAACTGCTCATGATCCTAAGCATACCACTTCATCAGTGAAGCATGGTGGTGGTAGTGTCATGGCGTGGGCATGTATGACTACCAATGGAACTGGTTCTTTTGTATTTATTGATGATGTGACTGCTGACAAAAGCAGCAGGATGAATTCTGAAGTGTTTCGGGCAATATTATCTGCTCATATTCAACCAAATGCTTAAGAACTCATTGGACGGCGCTTCACAGTGCAGATGGACAATGAACCAAAGCATACTGCAAAAGCAACCAAAGAGTTTTTTAAGGGAAAGAAGTGGAATGTTCTGCAATGGCCAAGTCAATCACCTGACTTGAATCCGATTAAGCATGCATTTCACTCGCTGAAGACAAAACTGAAGGGAAAATGCCCCAAGAACAAGCAGGAACTGAAGACAGTTGCAGTAGAGGCCTGGCAGAGCATCACCAGGGATGCAACCCAGCGTCTGGTGATGTCTATGCGTTCCAGACTTCAGGCTGTAATTGACTGCAAAGGATTTGCAACCAAGTATTAAAAAGTGAAAGTTTGATTTATGATTATTATTCTGTCCATTTCTTTTGGTCCCTTGACAAGTGGGAGGCACATATGCAAACTGCTGTAATTCCTACACCGTTCACCTGATTTGGATGTAAATACCCTCAAATTAAAGCTGGCAGTCTGCAGTTAAAGCACATCTTGTTCGTTTCATTTCAAATCCATCGTAGTGGTATATAGAGCCAAAAATGTTAGATTTGTGTCAATGTCCCAATATTTATGGACCTGACTTTATAGTCATTTTAATATAAATAATATACTAATCATAAAAATTAAGCTTTGAATTATATTCTCTAAAATAAAATCAATATCGGAATCACTGGTTTAGTGTAAACTTGGGCTAGACAGTCTGAAGGTGCATCAGATTTATCACAGTGGTTGATGCTGGATGATAAATCTGGTGCACCTTTTTACTGTCTAGTCTAAACCTCCATCACCTATTAGCTGGCTTACTTTGGTGCCATTTTCATGCACACTATCGCAACTTGGGGTTTTCCTTTTTTGTAAAAAAAATTCCCCCACAGGCAGCAGTACCTGTGGAAAAATTCATACTTACCTGTTCCCGGTGGCTCCATTCTGGCTTTGTGGCTCCCGGCCTCTTCTCATTGGTTTTCCAGTCCATGTCTGTCAACTTCTGCATGGACAAGTCATATACTTTAATTCTAATCCTTAAAATAAATGGATAAATAGACAGACAGGACAATAATCACTGAGGGTCCACTCAGATAAATTACCACACTAAGCAC
Organism: Bufo bufo; assembly: GCF_905171765.1. Lineage (NCBI taxonomy): Eukaryota > Metazoa > Chordata > Amphibia > Anura > Bufonidae > Bufo > Bufo bufo. The sequence goes on from NC_053394.1 coordinate 44,291,587, forward strand.
CTTTACGCATAGAGGGAAAACTGTCCCTATTATCTCTCCCTGGACAACTGGTCAGCCCAGGGATGACCCCTAATGATGGGGACTCCCTGTCCTCGAACCTGGGCTAGTCTGATCCTCGCACAGCCCTAGTTCGGTGGTCCTGGAGGGTAAGAAAATAATTAAATCCGTGCTTAGATGTGGTCAAAAAGATCAATCTTGGTTCCATCAGACCAGAGAATCTTGTTTTTACAGTTTGAGAGTCCTTCAGGTCCTTTTTTTGCTAAATCCAGGCAGGCTTTCATGTTTATTTTATTGAGAAGAGACATCTTTTTGGCCACTCTGCCATAAAGCCCAGATTGGTGGAGTGCTGCAGACCTTCTAGACGCTTCTCCGATCTGCACACAGGATCTTTGGAGCTCAGAGTAACCTCTGTTACCAAAGACCTTCTCCCTTGAGTACTTAGTTTGGTGGGACAGCCAGCTCTAGGAAGAGTCTTGCTTGTTACAAACGTCTTCCATTTAATAATTATGGAGGCCGATGTGCTTTTGGAAACTTTCAGCAAACAGGAGTTTTTGTACCCTTCTCCAGATCTGTGCCTCCATGCAATCCTGCCTCAGAGCTCTATAGACAGTCTTTTCTTCCTTGTAGCTTGGTTTTTGCTCTGTTATGCATTGTCAGCTGGGAGACCTTATATATAAAGAGCTGTGTCTTTCCAGATCATGTCCAATCAACAGAATTTACTACAGGTGACTCCACTCAAGGTGTAGAAACATCTTAAAGATGATCAAGAGAAATGGGAGGCACCAGAGCTAAATTTCAAGTTTCATAGCAAAGGATCTGAACACTTAAGTCCTTGAGAAATGTTACTTTTCATTTTTTATAAATTTGCAAAAAATTCTAAAATTAAGTTTTTGCTTTCTCATTATGGGGTATTGAGTGCAGAATGATGGGGGGAATTTATTTTTATTTTTTTATTTTAGCACAAGGCTGAAACATAAATCATGAAAATAGAGCCTGAAGACTTTCCAAATGCACTGTAGGTCTGCATAAAACCTATAGACACAAAACAATAGTATATTTTTTTATTTTTGACCATCTGAAAATTGCCTTTACTTTTTATTTTGCAGGAAAAATTGGGTGCAAAAGTACATATACTCTTTAACCTTCCCTTATCATTCAGTCCTAAGGAAGTTATTGTGTAAGATTTTTATTATAAGAGCATTTTATTTAAATTTAAGAAGTGCTTTATTAGGATTTAATAATTCAAATGGAACAATAATACAGAAAATGTCAAGGATAATATATGATCTTAAAAGATGCATCCCTGGAGATTATCAGAACTAAAGAACTTTTGGTTACTTTTTTGCTAACCTTGGTTGAGAATAATGCAAGTAGTGTTTTTATCTTTCCACTGAAGCCATATTTAGATAAGAAGTTACATCTTTTTAATATAGGTGCATCATGTAACAGTAAAGAAATGTCTTGCAAAGAGAGATGCAATAAACTATATCTCAACAGGTTTAGTCTTAAAAGGGTATTCCAGTTTTGTAATATGAATGATCTATCTTCAGGATAGGTCATCAATTTCAGATGGATACAGGTCTCGCACTAGCCCCGCAGCCCCCACAAACAGCTGATCAGCAGGTTGCTGAGAGTTGGACCTCCACCATTCTGATATTGATGACCTATCCTGAAAATTGGTCATCAGTTTCTTGAAACTGGAATACCCCTTTAAAGGGATCCTGTCAGTGCATTCATACAGCATTAAAAACTGGCTCCCACAAATGCTGTGGCATTTTAAAGAACATAGTTTAAAAAAGAGCCAGGCATGGCAAGAAGTGTCCATCCAGGTTGCTTCCTGCTGGTTTCTTCCCACCCAGCTTGGTTTGACTGACGGTCTCTCCCTAGATGTATATAGGAAGAGACCTGTCAATAAAACTGAACTGTGCAGGGAGAAGCCAGAGGGGAGCTGAGAGGGAATTTGTTGTAGATGGGTAGAAGGGTCAGATGAAAAACAGGCAACAACTTGGGAATTTTGGCTGCTGGATTAAAACGATGTAACTTACAAACAAGATCATCAAAATATGCAAAACATTATAGCAATGTTTAGCACATGGACTCATGTGCACAAGCTTATTATGAATCTGGACAACCTCCAAGCTCAATACACCGCACATACACTGTACTTAAATAAGCCTTAAATTTCCCATAAAGGCATACAGATCAAGATATGCTGCATTAAAATCATTATTATGGAGCTATTGTCCTCTGTTTCTCATGTGGCGATCAATCTCTTTAATTTCCATAGCAAAAAAAAGAGGGCTACCATAAGACAAATTTCCATAATGAAATTTGCCTGGCTCACATTTTTACATTCTTCCATCCATCGACAACCAAGCCAAGTAAAAAACAGCTTCCTAAGCCTTTATTTGTCTTTGGCCTGTCTTGAGGAAGGTACTGAAGTCCTAGACTACCCCACCATAAGACACTACCATCAGAGGCGTATCTAGTGAAAATGGCGCCTATGGCAAGCACTGAAACTGCGCCCCTGTCAAAATATTTTAAACCCATCTTTCAGATAACCTTAACAAAAAAAAAAACACGATAGCTCTTTTGTAGAACCCCCATAAAAACTTACAGTTACTTGACTTGGCCCTTGGGGATCTCGGACGCCACTTCAACACTTTGGCCGGGGGCTCGGCGGAGCTGATGTTGTGCTTTAACCTAATGAGAAAGATTTCATAATAAGGATTTGGAGAAAGGGCAGAGGGATAGCAGAGCAGGGAGAGGCTGGTGCTGCTACTAGGGGGTCATACCATGGGGGAGTAATAAAGCCCACCATAATGCCCCCCCAGTAGTAATAATTCTCCTTATAATATGCAAAACATTTGTAATGCCCCCAGTTGAGCTAATGTTCCCATAATGTGCCAATATAAAATACCCCTTCTCAGTGCCCCCGTAGATGACCCCCATAGTGCCCCCCCCTTCCCCATAGTACCCACCATAATGTGTCCCAGTATAAAATGCCCCTATACAGAGCCCCCATATAAAATATCTTCTTTTTTAGCCTCAGTAGATGCCCCTATAGTGCCCCCCAATAATCTGCAGTAAGATGTGCCCCCATAGATGCCCCCAATCATGTGCCAGTAATAAGAGCCCCCCCACCATCATGTGCCAGTAGCCAGAGCCCCCCCATATCATGTCAGTAGCCAGAGCCCCCCCATATCATGTGTCAGTAGCCAGAGCCCCCCATATCATGTGCCAGTAGCCAGAGTGCCCCCAATCATGTGCCAGAAATAAGAGCCCCCCCACCATCATGTGCCAGTAGCCAGAGCCCCGCATATCATATGCCAGTAGCCAGAGCCCCCCCATATCATGTGCCAGTAGCCCCCCTTATGTGCCAGTAGCCCCCCTATGTGCCAGTAGCCCTCCTTATCATGTGCCAGTAGCCCCCCTTATCATGTGCCAGTAGCCCCCTTATCATGTGCCAGTAGCCCCCCTTATCATGTGCCAGTAGCCCCCCTTATCATGTGCCAGTAGCCCCCCATATCATGTGCCAGTAGCCAGAGCCCCCCCCATATCATGTGCCAGTAGCCAGAGCCCCCCCCCCCACCATCATGTGCCAGTAGCCAGAGCCCCCCCATATCATGTGTCAGTAGCCAGAGCCCCCCCATATCATGTGTCAGTAGCCAGAGTGCCCCCATATCATGTGCCAGTAGCCAGAGTGCCCCCATATCATGTGCCAGTAGCCCCCCATATCATGTGCCAGTAGCCCCCCTTATCATGTGCCAGCCCAGTAGTCCCCCCTTATCATGTGCCAGCCCAGTAGTCCCCCCTTATCATGTGCCAGCCCAGTAGTCCCCCCTTATCATGTGCCAGCCCAGTAGCCCCCCTTATCATGTGCCAGCCCAGCCCAGTAGTCCCCCCTTATGTGCCAGCCCAGTAGCCCCCCTTATGTGCCAGCCCAGTAGCCCCCCTTATCATGTGCCAGCCCAGTATTGTACCTATATAAAAAAATTAAAAAAAATAATACACTTATACTTACCTCCAGCAATGCGATGCGATGCAGGCCACCTCTTCCGTCTGTGTGTCCCTCGCTATACGGCTCAGGCGACGCGATGACGTCATCGCGCCATCACCGGCCTCTGATAGGCTGCCAGCACTAAGCCGGCAGCCTATCAGAGGAACAGGAGGGGACACACCTCTCCCTCCTCTGCCGCAGCACAGACAGGCATCTGTATTGCCGTCCTGAGGACGGCAATACAGATGACTATGGAGATGAGCGCTTCCGCAATGGAGGCGCTCATCTCCTGCTCTGCCCTGCCGCCGGCCGCGGCCGCCCCCACTTGTCACCAGGGCCGCAGCGCTGGGGTGCGGGGCCCGGGCACCCACTGCACCCCGTGTAGGATCGGCCCTGGTCGCCCCCCCCCGCTTGGCGCCTATGGCACTAGCCATGGCTGCCATAGCTTGGATACGCCACTGACTACCATAATGACACTTAGGTCGCCCTCGCTATTACAACCCAACTCACTTTCCACCGACAGCCAAGTGTAATCAAAAATAGCCTCCTTGTCCCTGGTTTGTCCTTCTCCATTCTTGGGAATGGGGCTGCAGTTCTAGAATGGCCTTGCTATGCAATCACAACTGGGCCCTAGTTCATGAGGGGACACAAAAGCCCCTCTGCCACATATGAAGACAGTATTGTAGGTGAGGGCCCTATAACAAGCTTTGCATTGAGGTATACCTCTGCAATCTACTTTCTATCAAAGGCCAAGATACGTATTTGGCCAGTCTATGGAATAGGGCTGGACCTCAAAAGTAGCCAACAAAGAGACAGATTTTCACAATGGCATTTATGAACAATAACTCCTGACCCTGTACTCCCTAAAATATACAGATGTATCCACTCTTACCTTTGCCGACAGGCTAGCAAAACCCTTAAGAAACTGCAGTGCACAACACATACACTGTGTACCAGTGCCTACCCATCTAGCATAGACATCTAGTGACACGATATCACAAAGCAATTCTGTTTTGAAAAGCTGATTATCTCATGGTGCACGTTATTATTTATTATTAAAGCGCTATTCATTCCATGGTGCTGTATGTATGAAAAGGGGTGTACATGCATAATATAAAACAATTGCAATAAGCATGAACAAGACGGGTTACAATTTGATACAGATGGAGAGAGGAGCCTGCCTCTGAGGGCTTACAATCTACAAATGATGAGGGAAGGATACAATAGGTGAGGGTAAGACTTATCATACAGCAGTATAGCGGCAGCAGGTTTACTGTAAGTTGTAGGCTTGCCTGAAGAGGTTGGTTTTCAGGTTCTTTTGAAGGTTTCTATGGTAGGTTAGACTCTGATATGTTGGGGTAGAGGGTTCCAGAGTATAGGGGATACATGGGAGAAATCGTTGAGGAGATTGGGGAAAGAGAAAATGAGAGGAGAGGAGAGAAGGAGATTGGCGATTAAGTGTGGGAATGTACCATGAGATCAGGTCACAGATGTATGGAGGGGATGGCCTTGTGGACGGCCTTGGCAGAAAGAAAAGACAGAGGAGTAATGGGACATATCTCAGGACATGTCTAGCCAAGAGGAAAAGTAAGGAAGGACATCTCTGTCTATAGTAAATTAAGGTGAATTCATTTCTTCTAAATGTACAGAGTAAATTCTCAGCAATTACAATAATAGACAACATTATTTCCACTTGGTTTCTTTCCTACGTATTTGGCAATGTTCTACAAACTCGAGGAACGAAGATTATTACTGTCTTCTATTTCTGTTTTTTTTTAGCATGTTACTTTTAGTCTGCTCACTTTTAATATACAGTCAGATGTCCTCTTATAATTGCGGTATCAAATCTGTGCCTCGGTTTTCAACTGCAGGTGATTTGAAATGATTAAAGATGCACAACAGGGAATAAACAAAAATGCTTACATGCAATTATTTTTAATTAGTATTTGGCTATAAAGTATATGCCTTCATAAAAAAGTCTGTTATTCACATAAACATCTGTTACCATACACACAAGGAAACGCACACTAAGTCTGTCATCACATCACCAAAACAGAAAATAACTAAGGAAGGCCGTGCAGGAAAGCCAACACTTTGAGTTTTTTAAACAAAAGATATAAGTATCACTGCCAAAAACAGACAGCGCGCCACACCTTTCATTAACGTAATTTACAATCAAAGGAAGAGCCGTTACCCGTGGAATTATGCTCTGAAAATGCGAAAATAACTGGAATTATTCTCAACACAATGGACTGTGCGGCCACCAGAAAAGAATCTTGTACTAATTTTGAATTAGTGAACTTAATCAAAGAGCTTCCTGTTTGTACATGTGCTACTGTTGTTCATATTTTGGGCAATGTTATCCTTACTTTCCTGTATTATGCTTTCGACCAAAGTTAAATTTAACTAGTTCATTACCGAAGAAGGCTGCAGGACGTGCTGGTTTATTATTACGCATAGAGAAGTCGTGAAATTGAAATGTTGGTGGAATCGCTTCTCAGAAGTGGAAACAATCAGCGGTGTCCATCTAAAAAAAGGACACTTTCCGAGGAACCATTCACATGTGATGATGCACACGGCAGCTAAACGTTTGTTCCTAATCATGATCTCTTTCGTTCAGATGCTTTCACATGCAGCAATAGTCTACTCTGGGGATGAATGATCACTACTGCGATCGTTTATCTCCATGTAGATTCATTGCTTGTAGACGGCACGTCCATGTTTGCACAGGGTGATGTGCTGCTGACCATGATTTTAGGTGCCGCGTGAAAAGAGCATTTGCTCATTCCTCTTTACACAAGGAAATTATAGGGAATTCGATTTCGTAGGAACATTCGACCCTGACAATTGCCCCCATCCATAAATGGATAGGGTTAGAGTATAGAGAGTATAGAGACAGCTATAAATTAGATATAGATAGATTTCAGATAGATAGATATAGTTCCAAAATTCAGGCAGCATTGTTAATCATTAAATGTACTGAGTGCCAGCGGATGTGTCTGCCCATCCAACAATAAAAAACAAAAAAACGCAGCACTTCCGAATTGTAAGTAAGTATTTCACATTTTAGCCGCTCATATTTGGCATCATTAATGATAGTCTGACCTGGACGGAGGAATGGCTTTTTCAGCCTTACAGACGATGTTTCTATGTAATGTGCACGTCCATACCCCTTTTCCCCCAGTTTTTCATGTCTGCATTTTCTTGTACTCGAGTGCTTTTCATCACTTAAGCTTAAAAAGCAGCATATTTTTAAATGCAATGCACGGTCCTGGAAGTCGAGGATAATTAACTAGTGTTTCTTGCCGCAGTGTTTTATGGCATTGGAGGTGATTGATGTGCAATATAACACTACCCTATCAATTTTCATATAAGTAATAATGTAGTCAAGCTATAAGTAATGCTCGCAACAAAAGGACAATAAATTAAGGGCAAAGTTAACATTTGTAGTGTAAATCTGCAATGCATCAAATTACACACGTATACACTGCTCCAGCCATCTTGGCAGAGTTAGTTTAATACAAATTAATTTAATTACTAATTACAGGCTTTTCTTATTCACATTGATCTGCGGGGTCATTAACAGCCGCGCACGATGTCCAAAGCAGATCTCATAACAAGCCGGTACTATCGTCATTGCCATTACTGCCCCTTAGCATTGTAACTGACACTTATCCTATCTGCTTGATGGCTCAACAGCTGTGTCAGGCCTCGGCCGTAATACTGTTACATCTTAGGTTATTTCAGAGGAATGTCATTTGTCTAGGACATATACCGATCAGCCATAACATTGAAACCACTTACGTGTGACGTGAATAACATTGATTATCTCACGATAATGGCTCCTGTCAAAATGTGGGACAGCAAGTGAACAGCCAGTTCTTGAAGTTGATGTGTTCGAAGCAGGAAAAAAGGACAAGAGTATGAATATGAGCAAGATGACTGGGTCAGCTACAAAACAGCAGGTCTTGTAGGGTATTCTCACTATACAGGGGTTAGTAGCACCCACCAAAAATGGTCCACAGAAGAATGGGTGACAAAGTCATAGGCTTCCAAGGGTCACAGATGTGCATGTGGGGTGAAGCCTACAGAATTGCTGAAAAAGTTGCAGCTGTCTATGGTGAAAAGTTGTTGGAGTATGGAGTGCATGACAACTTGATGTGTATGGTGCTTTGTAGCTGCAGACCAGTCAGAGTAGTATGCTTTCTTCTGTTCACTGCCAAAAGAGGCAACAATGGTCCCATGAGCATCAAAAGTAGACCATGGATCAATTTGGATAATGTGGTCTGGTCTGATTTCTTCTACATCATGGGGATAACTAGGTAATTGAATTCTTGTGGAGGAGATAGCACCTAGAGTCAGCAATGGAAGGCAAGCCCTGGAGGCAGAATGATGCTCCAGGCAAAGTTTTGATGGGAAACCTTGGATCCTGGCATTCATGTGGATAGCAATTTGACATTTACCACCAATCTAAACGTAGACCTAGTACATTCCTACATGGCAGCAGTAGTCCCCTAATGGATAATGTCCAAGCCCCACTACAAATATTGTTCAGGAATGGTTTGGGGAACATGTTAACCCCTTAAGGACCTTGCCATTTTTCACCTTAAGGACCAGGCTATTTTTTTAAAATCTGACTTGTGTCACTTTATGTAGAGATAACTTTAAAACGCTTTTACTTATCCAAGCCATTCTGTTCATGACAGTGGTAAATTTGAGTCAAAATTTTTTTTATTTTTTTTTTTAAATACCAAATTGACCAAAAATTTGGAAACATTTGCAAATCTTGAAATTTTTCTGAAAATTTCCCAAACCCAATTTTTAAGAAACAGTTCAGGTGGGAAGTTACTTTGTGAGACTTACATAATAGAAACCACCCATAAATGGCCCCATTTTAGAAACTACACCCCTCAAGGTATTCAAAACTGATTTTACAAACTTTGTTAATCCTTTAGGTGTTCCACAAGGGGCAGATTTTCCATTTTAATCCATTTTTTCCAGTAACAAAGCAAGGGTTAACAGCCAAACAAAACTCAATATTTATTACCCTGATACTGTAGTTTACAGAAACACCCCATATGTGGTTGTAAACTGCTGTACGTTCACACGGCAGGGCGCAGAAGGAAAGGAATGCCATATGGTTTTTGAAAGGCAGATTTCCCTGGAATAATTTTAAGTTGCCATGTCACATTTGAAGCCCCCCTGATGGACCCCTAGAGTAGAAACTCCAAAAAAAGACTCCATTTTGGAAACTACGGGATAAGGTGGAAGTTTTGTTGGTACTATTTTAGGGTACATATGATTTTTGGTTGCTCTATATTACACTATTTGTGAGGCAAGGTAACAAAAAATAGCTGTTTTGGCACTGTTTTTATATTTTGTTATTTACAATGTTCATCTGACAGGTTAGATCATGTGGTATTTTTATAGAGCAGGTTGTTACGGACGCGACAGTACAAAATATGCCAACTTTTTTGGTTGTTTGTTTCAGTTTTACATAATAAAGCATTTTTGAAAAAAAATGATTTTTTTAGTGTCTCCATATACTGAAAGCCAAATTTTTTTTTTTTTTTTTGGGCAACTGTCTTATGTAGGGGCTCATTTTTTTCGGAATGAGATGACAGTTCGATTGGTACTATTTTAGGGTGCATATGACTTCTTGATCGCTTGGTATTACACTTTTTGTGATGTAAGGTGACAAAAAATGGCTTTTTTGACAACGTTTTTATTTTTATTTTTTTACGGTGTCCATTTGAGGGGTTAGGTCATGTGATGTTTTTATACAGCAGGCTCTTACAGACACGTGATATCTAATATGTATACTTTTTTGTTTATTTAAGTTTTACACAATAACAGCATTTTTTAAACAAAAAAAATCATGTTTTAGTGTCTCCATATTCTGAGAGCCATCGTTATTTTATCTTTTGGGCTATTGTCTTAGGTAGGGTCTCATTTTTTGCTAGATGAGATAATGGTTTGATTGGTATGATTTTGGGGTGCGTATGACTTTTCGATCGCTTGGTATTACACTTTTTGTGATGTAAGGTGACACCTAATATGTCAGTTTTTATTTTATTTTTTTGCAATTTTATATGTCTCTTTTTATGGGAAAGGGGCTTTTTTATTGAAACTTACATTTTTTATTGTTAAAAACACTTTTATTTCACTTTTAATATTTTTTATTTGTGTCCCACTATAGGACTTCAACATTACAGGGTCTGATCCCTGTTTCAATGCAGCGCAATACATCTGTATAGTACTGCATTGACTACCAGTGTATTACATAGTGTAATACACTGACAGTTTGCCTATGAAACCCAGCCTGAGGGCTGGGCCTCATAGGCCTCTATACGAGAGAATACAAGTGTCAATCTAATGATTTGTTTTTTAAATGTAAAAAAAAAAAATTATAAATCAAATCACTCCCCTTTCTGTAGAATAAAACATATATAATAAAAAAAAAATTAACATCATGGGCATTGCCATTTCTGGGACCTATACAGGTTATCTGTTTGGGCCCAATAACAGCCATAACTTTTTTTTTACATCAAGCCATTTTGCCATACATGTAAAATTTTAATTTCTAGCAACTTTTATTATGGGTTAAAGGGGCTATCCCATAATTATTGTAAAAAAAAGTAATGACATCATATAGTACATGTCAATCTCTTTCTAACAAAGCTAGAACCTGCCCTGTACCTCACAGGGATCCGGAGATCTCCCCATTCATTGTTATGCTATTTATATTAAGCTGACAGCTCAGGGGGCGTGTCTTTTCTGCTGCAGCTAAGGGGCGTGTCCATGCTCTCCCTATCACAGCTCAGGAGGCGTGCCCATGCTCTTCCTATCACAGCTCAGGAGGCAGTTGAAGGATGAAACTGAGCATGTGCGGCCCTCTCAGTGAGCAGGACAAAGAAATAAGAAAAATAACAAAGAGCAGGTGGCGTTATACAGATAAATTTCATTAAATAACTCAGTGGCTCTGCTTAATTTTTAATGACATGCAAATACAAAAAAATTCAGATCCAGGTGCTGGTTTGAAAAATTTAGAATATTATTCATAGGACAACCCCTTTAATTTAAAAAATAAATAAAACTATTGTCCTATTTTCATTTATGCTATTTACCAATCACCATAAAATATGTTCACTATATAGTATGGGTTATTGTGATTACAGAGATACCAAATACTGTTTTGTGATATTTTTTAGTAAGTATGTTACAAAAATGCATGGTTTGTGCTCAGCAGGGTATTTTTTTTTGTAGTAACATTAACTTAGCAGAAAAAATGAAAGCTTTATTTTCCAGCATTTTTCTTATTTATGGCAAAAGGTACATTTTACAAAAAAAAAATTAAGCATAAACCATCTCAATAAGTGCATTTTTCTCTTCATTTCAGTAATATACTATTTATTTAATATTATGAATGTGAAAAACACAGTAAGGCTGGGTTCAGACCTGAGCGTATTCGATATGCGCTGTTTACAGGCGTTTTTATCACGCCTATTTTGGGGCGTTTTTGTATTTTGGAAACTCGCGTTGTACGCGCGTTCCTGCTATTGACTACAATGACTTACGCGCGACAATACGCCCCAAAGAAGCTCCTGTACTTCTTGGGGCGTAGGGCGTTTTACAGCACGTTCGTATGCGCTGTAAAACGCTCAGGTGAGAACCATGCCCATAGGCAAACATTGGTTTTTGCCTGTTGAGCGTTTTACAGCACGTAGGAACGCGCTGTCAAACGCTCAGGTGTGAACCCAGCCTAATACTACTTAGTAGCTTTTTTCAAGCACAAAAAATCCTATGGATCCTAACAGGGCAGGTCTATAGTGTAAGAGTAAGTCTCCTGCCTACCAAATCCCACCAAAGGTTTTCCAGATAATTTAGTTAGTAAGAGTCTAGAGTATGCCCTGGGAGAAATCCGCCCCCCACCCACAACCAAGGGAAGGGACAGACAGCCTGATTAGCATTCCCTAAAGTGAATATTAATGAGGATGCCAAATCAGTCGGGCACTGACAGCCTCATTACAATTCAAGGCACTCAAGTAAATATTAATGAGGATGATCAGCCGTTTGCGGCCCCTCATTGCAGTACTGCCCTGATGGTGGCCCTGGAGAAGACGTTGAATCTTCAGAAACTGACGGCTCACTATACCAGGGATACCTTCACATACTCCAAAGAGCAAAGATAGAGGCAAAACTGAGCATGTGTGTCCACCTCGGCACATCCATGGTAGGAGGTTTTGAGGTGCATTTTCCTTCAGGTTTTTCAGCCATAGCCAGAAGTGGATTCAAAGGGAATCGGAAATATAAAGGAATCACTTATACTTCTCTTTCATGACGGATCCACTTCTGGCTTTACATGATAAACCTGGAGGAAAATCTGCCTCAAATCCTCCTCCAAAAAAAAAAACTGCCTTTCTGCCCTTTTTATGTTCTGTCACATAAGTAGTTTGATCTTCTCCTTCCCTAGAGGGGCTCTTGGCTCTATGGAAGATACAGTACAGGCCTTTAGGGAGCTCTGTTTTCTGGCACAAAACTGCTTGACATGTTGAGCGCTTAGATATATCCATGATATAAGATTGTATGGTTGAGGAATTGCATTTCATTTACCGTACATTACATTGGCAGGCTTTTATTTTTTTCTATTTTTAGCGTTTTTATGTTGTCATAGATATGGCATTGTATGTAGTTTGTACCGTTCACCTTGCACACACAACCGGAGCCAGCACAAACAGCATGCTATAAAGTAACTACAGCATTTCACCCTGAGATTTTGTTTGCTTCAGTTGTTCCCAATGCCATAACAATTGAGTGGCGGCCTCAGAAGATGCAGTGCACTGTGCCCGCGATTTGTCTGGTATATGCAGAATGCCAGAAGCTGTCTCTCTCATCCCCAGGATGCTGTTGGCAGAGAGGCTGAAATGAGTTTTGCAATACATTTTCAGTGTCCCGAATTCCTGGAGCAAAATAGGTGAGAATAAATGAAGCTGAAGATATACAATATATTCCTATGGAAAAAACGGAATTGGTGTATGTACGAGACAGCTGCGCCATTGTGATGAGTCCAATTAACCTCTTCATCCCCTGGAATCATTTACTTTTCAAGATTTGTGGTACAGGTTAAATTTATCAGATCAGTTACGTAAATCCAGACATATAGTGAATACCTTACATGGGACCTTGGCAATTATTTGACACTGCCTTCCCGCAGAATGAAAGTCAATTTTGGAATGACGTCATTTTTTTTATACCAAAAATAAAGTAATAAATAAAGGAAGCCGAAATAGTTTTAGTTCAATAGGATCTGTCCAGTCAGTGGATTTATTAGGGTTTATGTTGCTCAGGGGTGGAGTTTAGTTTATTCAGGGGTGTGTGTTCTGAGAGTCATAAGTTTTATCAGCAGTTTCAAATTTATTAAAACATTTTGCCATCTTATCAGGTAATGGCTGATAAATCAGTAGCGGGATCTGACTGCAGGAACCTCCACTAATTATGAGAGTCAAGGGGACAAAGTTACCAGTTCAGTCATGTAAATCAATGGCGTAGATTTAGAAGCGGCAGTGGCTCCGCCGAAGTTATGTAGAGTGAAGGCCCTTATTAAGACTGGTGTCTAAAATGCCGGTCTTAATAATGACCCTCATAGTGAATACTTTACTGTTACACTGTTTATACTGTTTACACTGCCTCCGTGCGGAATGAAAGTCAACTTTAGAATGGCTGTTTTTTAATACAAAAAAATAAAGTAAGGTATAAAATAAGAGGGAATACTTCTATTTAAAGAGGACCTATCACCACCCCTGACATGTCTGTTTTAGTAGCAACTTGCATTCACCATGTAATAACAATTCTGGGGCATCTATTGTTATGACTCTATGTTGTGCCATTCTTCTATTATTCCTGCTAGAGGTTTATGGATAAGGGTACAGATGGGAGTTACCAGCTAGGGGTGTGTCCCTGTACAGTCTGACACTGGCAGCACTAATTGGATAGTGTCAGATTGTACAGGGACACACCCCCAGCTGGTAACACCCATCTGAACCTATATTCATAAACTTCTAGCAAGAATAGTAAAAGAACATCACAACACAGAGTCATAAGAATAGATGCTCCAGAATTATTACATGGGGAATGCAAGTTGCTTCTTAAACAGACATATCAGGAGTAGTGACAGCAGTGGCGTGTCCAGGGGGAGGGGGGGGGTCGCCCCGGGTGCCGACTCTCACAGGGGTGCCAGGCCCAGAAGCAATGAGCGCTTCCATCAATACAGATGGAAGCACTCATTGCTGGTGGACTGAAGCCCACATACTGCGGCAGGGCACGGGAGCGCATAGTTCCCTGCCTGCCCCGCCGCTGATCACCGCCATAGGCTTCAGACATAGTAGACCGGAGGCCTGTGCGGTAGTGAAATCCCGGCGCAGGCGGACGCGATGACGTCATTGCGCACGCTTGTGCTGGGACGCAGCAGCACAGTGAAGTGTGCGCGCCTTTCTCTGCGAGCAAGGGCCTGGACATAGGTGAGTATTTAGCTTTTATTTTTTTATTTATTAAATTTTTTTGTGCCAACTTTGGGGGGACTTAGGAGTACATGTGGGGAAAAAATATTATGGTGGGATACTGTGTGGAGGCAAATTATTATGGGAGGGATTACTATGTGGGGGGAAAATTACTATATGGGGCAATGAGGGGAACTACTGTGTGGGGGCAGTGTGGGGGAAACTAATGTGTGGGGGCAATTACTGTGGGGGGGGCAGTGTGGGGGACACTACTGTATGGAGGCAGTGTGGGGGAAATTACTGTGTGGGGGACACTACTGTATGGAGGCAGTGTGGAGGTAATTACTGTGTGGGGGCAGTGTGTTGCAAATTACTATATGGGGGCAGTGTGGGGGAAATTACTGCGTGGGGGCAGTGTGGGGGAAATTACTGTGGGGGGGGCAGTGTGGGGGGAATTACTGTATGGGGCAGTGTGGTACAAATTACTATATGGGGCAGTGTGGGGAAAATAACTGTGTGTGGGAGTGTGGGGGAAATTACTATATGGGGGCAGTGTGAGGCAAATTACTGTGTGGGGCAAATTACTGTATGGGGGCAGTGTGGGGGAAATTACTGTATGGGGCAGTGTGAGGGAAACTACTGAATGGGGCCGTGTGGGGGAAATTACTATATGGGGGCAGTGTGAGGCAAATTACTGTGTGGGGCAAATTACTGTATGGGGGCAGTGTGGGGGAAATTACTGTATGGGGCAGTGTGAGGGAAACTACTGAATGGGGCCGTGGGGGGGGGGAATTACTGTGGGGGAAATTACTGTATGGGGCCGGTGTTGGGGAAATTACTGTATGGGACAGTGTGGTACAAATTACTATATGGGGGCAGTGTAGGGGAAATTACTGTGTGGGGGCAGTGTGGGGGAAATTACTGTGTGGGGGCAGTGTGGGGGAAATTACTGTATGGGGCAGTGTGGGGGAAATTACTGTATGGGGCAGTGTGGGGGAAATTACTATATTGGGCAGTGTGGGGGAAATTACTATATGGGGCAGTGTGGGGGAAATTACTGTGTGGGGGCAGTGTGGAGGAAATTACTATATGGAGCAGTGTGGGGGGAATTACTGTATGGGGCAGTGTGGGGTAAATTACTGTATGGGGCAGTGTGGGGTAAATTACTGTATGGGGCAGTGTGGGGTAAATTACTATTTGGGGCAGTGTGGGGGAAATTACTGTATGGGGCAGTGTGGGGGAAATTACTATATTGGGCAGTGTGGGGGAAATTACAATATAGTGCAGTGCGGGGGAAATTACTGTGTGGGGGCAGTGTGGAGGAAATTACTATATGGAGCAGTGTGGGGGGAATTACTGTATGGGGCAGTGTGGGGTAAATTACTGTATGGGGCAGTGTGGGGTAAATTACTATTTGGGGCAGTGTGGGGGAAATTACTGTATGGGGGCAGTGTGGGGGAAATTACTGTATGGGGGCAGTGTGGGGGAAATTACTGTAGGGGGGGGGGGGGGGGGAAATTACTGTATGGGGGCAGTGTGGGGGAAATTACTATATGGTTCAGTGTGGGGGAAATTACTATATGGGGCAGCGTGGGGGGGCTTTTCTATTGGGGAGGCACCGTAGGGGCAATTCTATTATTTCTGGGGACACTATACATGGATTATTGCCTGGAGCACAATATAGGGTGTTATTATTACTAGGGGACATTATAGCTGCTGTAGACACTATAGGGACATTTGGGGTAATTTATCAAACTGGTGTAAAGTAGAACTGGCTTAGTTGCCCATAGCAGCCAATCAGATTCCACCTTTCATTTTTGACAGCTCTTTTGTAAATCCAGTTCTACGTTACACCAGTTTGATAAATGACCCCAATTATGTCTACTGGGGTCACAATTTTTGCAGCAGTATAGTACCTGGGGCATTTGGGGGCACAACGGGCACAGGTATTGGGGGTGGCAGCAGGATGACACTGTGGGGACACCAGAAAAAGTTACAAACTCTGTAAAGACGAGATGCGGCTGAAAGAATTTGTCATGGCGGTCTAATGGAGGAGAAGAGGAAATAGAAGGTCTACATGACAGGAGATGTCCCTGGATGTAAGAGGTATATGGTCAAGTATTCGGGGTGGGGGGGTTTCCAGAGAAAGGACCCGCCCCAGGTACCAAACACTCTATGCACGCCACTGAGTGACAGGTCTTCTTTAAACAGCTAAATCAATACTAGGGTAGCTCACCAGAGAGTAAAGTAATGGAACCTAGCGCACAGTCAGCCATACCCAAGCGGGCTAAAAAAAAAATACAATTTGTAATAAAAAAAAGGCTGTAATTAAGTTCAGGGTTTATTATATAGGCAGAATTGAAGAGTTGTTTACCATGAACTATTCTGATGGTGATCGGAGCCTCCTTATTAGCCAAATCGGTTTTAGAGCTCACTTCACTTAGTTGAGCTCCGAAACGTGTTTGGCTAATAAGGAGGCTCCGATCACCATCAGAATAGTTCACGGTAAACCACTCTGTAGTCCAAACAGACTTTACATGTATTCTAATTGCAGCTTACCTCCACGAGTCATTGGTGTCCTCCACACTAGTGCGCACATGTGCCAATGAGGAAGAACAGAGAACTAGAGGAAGGAGCGACATCCAGCTCCAGGGAACTACTGGCCTGACAGGCATCATATCACCAGGAGACTCTCATTTATCAGAGTGTATCTGTATTGGTGAGGACAAGTGGAAGAACATCAGAGGGGGGAGCCGAGTCCACTGCAGCCAGCCTGGGGGTATCTAGTGGAGTGAGCGAGCAGTGTTTGAGCAGCACGTACGTCATGTGGTACCAGTGACTGCTTTATTACAAGCCTAATGTTATTAATCTCAATAGGGAATCCCAACTCTGAATTGTCATTGATATCAACACCTTCACGCCATTATATTTCCCTGCAATATTTATGTGGATACAATGTTAATATTGATTGCTATCGGTAACATTGGCGCCTATTAATTTTTTTTAGCTTAGTGGCCACAATTGTGATGGCCCCACATATTCAGACTACGTTTTGGACCAGGACTGCATATTTTATCCTAATCCCTATATCTCATGCTTATTTTGGAATATGTATTATAAATTTTGATTTTGTCTTATTTATATCATTGATTTTGAATATGATATTGTTTTAAGTTTATACTATAAGGGATTTCACGAGTTTTAGTCAATATTATAAATTATTACTGACGAGCCGGCCTGTGCTTACAAATGTTATTAGAACAGGGCCAGTCAGTGGATTTAGTAAAGTTTATGCTGCTTGGGGGTGGGGTTTAGTTTATTCAGGGGCGTGTGTTGTTAGTCTTTACAACTCTCATTAATCATTTGTTTTATCAACAATTTTTAACTTGAAAAAATGAAATGGGTTTTCCCATCTTGGCAAGTGATGACATTATCAGTAGTGGGACTGCAGAAACCTCCACATATCATGAGTGAACTGGAATAAAACCTCTTTAATATATGAGTCAGGCTATCCCTTCTATCCATATGCCCCTATCGGACAACCTGTTTAATAATAATAAGCCCTGTAACAGTTAAAATACTGTTGAGTATGGCGTTGATAGATGTAAAATACCTTGTTGGTTGACATTAGAATTCAGTAGTCAGATTCATGATAAATCCTAAACCAGTCCCAGACCCCCTGCTCAGGAGAGACAAGGCATTCATTTTATAGGGATATGAATAGTATTTACTGTGTGAGACGGACTGAAGCTTTAAAATATTATAAAGCATAAGTTGTTTAATGCTGTAGTCGTATCTCCACCCAGCATGCAGCTAATGGGACCCAGGCACTGATCTTTACTCTATTAATGGCATGAAGCAGTGCAGGGACCAAAACACAGCTTTAAACAATCCTCTTCTTAAACACCAGGCAGCATTTGCTTTCCTTTAAGCACTGATTTGACATAGAATAAAGAACTGCCGGCCCTTCGATCACATCTGGGCTGCACAGGTAGTCTATCATCGGCTGCTGCTTGTTTTATACAAAACACACATTCACCTGCAAGAGATAATAAAAAGCAGAAAAGTATACAGGAAAATGTGCATGTCAGATAATTCCACATCTTACACTACACTCGATATACTATTCCTGGGAATAGTCTCAAAAAGTGATAGGAATATACCTTTGGGAAGTCTTATTTTTCCAATGATCTCTATTTCCTATCTTTGGCCCTCTCTGATGATGTTATCCAGGGGCAGGTTTAAAAAAGACACAGGTCAACTCAGAATAAATCCCTGATTTAAAGGGGTTTTCCCATCTCAGACAAAGGGGGCATATCGCTATATTTCCTGACATTGCTCCTGATCTTACCCCCAGCTAATTTTAGATTGTGTAGCCTTGTTCTTGATGAATTTTTTTAGACCTGGTGTGAGCATGGAAAAGGAAATACTCCTAATATAGTCGTATTTCAGCTTGGTAAATGACCCCCGATATTTCTAATATGAAAAAAGCATACAATGGACATTACAATAAAGTTAATGTTCTTCTACACTTTTTTTTAAAGTCTTTTTGTTTGAATAATCTCCTCTCTATTGGCTTTGGCTAATTAATAAAAGTCCCTAATGAGGGTCTCTATTAGCTCACAATGTCCTAATGCATAGTGAAAATAAAACTCCATGGTCAAAGAAGAATGGAATGCAACAAACATTTATATAAATCAAATAAGTTGCAGATTTTATTTATTTTACGCACTTATATAGCGCTACTATATTCTGCAGTAGCATCCATCTGTCCCCAATCTAAGGTCCCCATCCCCCAGGTATGAAGTGTGGGAGGAAATCCACGCAAACACAGGGAGAACATACAAACTCCATGCAGATGTTGCCCTTGGTCAGATTTGAACCCAGGACCCCAGCACTGCTAGTCACCAATGCTAACCACTGAGCCATCGTGCTGCACATAAGATGCCCCAAAATGTTTCCAAAAACATAACTTGTCCCATAAAAAAGACCACGTACAGATAGAAATTAGCCCATTTCGTTTCTGTTGATAAAATAAATATAAAACTCTGTATATACAATATATAGCCTATCTATAACCTATAAATAGTCAATATATTTATAACCTATCATTGTACTTGCTCATAAAAATAAAAATGTTCAAGGCTCAAAATTGTCATCAAAGAAAAAAAATAAAAAAGTGAATGTGATTAATGATGAGACAAATGGGGCAAGGTTTGGGTGGGACCCCAATTTATTTTGCGTCTGAAAAAAAAATGTTTGAGGTCAACATTATAACTTTCCCATAACACATTTTTTAATGAATTTATTCATTTAAATGCAACCACACCAAGCGCAATTTGCCCCAGGCAAGAAATATTTAAATGACATTCGTGGGGTCTATTCAGACAGACGCAACATATTTTGCCTAAGAATATTTTAACCTCTTAGGAGGCTATGCAAACGTGCCCAGCCTTAAATATCTAAACATGCATACTCCACAGTATTTTAGAAGGCTGCATAGAAGCAGAGGAAGTTTTGACAGAACATGAAGAGAGGACATTTTTTCAATGTATTTAATATGAATGCATATTATAGAACGAATAACATGACAATCATGCAACGCTGAAATGCCGCATGTGATACCATGAGTATAATGCATGAGCCTGTATGATAAGCACCAACAAGGTAAACAGAGAGAGGGGCAAATTCTAAATAAATTCCTGTGAAAAACCCTCTAAAACTCCCCAATATTAGGGTCCATTCATACGTCCGTTTTTTCTTTCCTGATCTGTTCCGTTTTTTGCTGAACAGATCTGGACCAGATCTGGACCCATTCATTTTCAATGGGTCCTGGAAAAAAACGGACAGCTCAATGTCTGATTTTTTTCAGGACTCATTGAAAATGAATGGGTCCAGATCTGGTCCAGATCTGTTCAGCAAAAAAACGGAACAGATCAGGAAAGAAAAAACGGACGTGTGAATAGACCCTTACAGGCCGACTCCACTAGCAAAAAAACAATAAAAAAACACAAAGGGGGTAATTTACTATCCAGAAATATGCCTTTGATTGCAGTGCAAAGGATATTTGAGCTGGAATCTGGGACTGTTCCCCACTCACGCCAGGTCTAAAAATGTGGGTGTGGAGTTGGCGGGGAAGGGGACAGGCTGGCAGACCGGTCTCATCCATCATTTTATACGCCTTTTTTAGACTAAATGTAAGACAGTTTGGAGCGGTCTTACATTTAAACTGGCGCTGGATGCACCGAAGTTATGTAGAGGCCGGCTCCTCTTCATAACTTTGGCAGATCCACCGCCAGCTATAGGGGTTATTAAGACTGGCATCTAAAACTCCAGTCTTAAAAAATAACCTCTAAAGTCATTACAGCCCAAGGTATGGAAAAATTTCACAAAAAATCTTTATTAATACATACAAAATAAAAAATCATTCAAAATTAATCACACCTGAGAGAAAACTAGGTGGCAGCCCCGAGAAATTGTCCAATATATATAGTACATATCAGGTGGGTAAATAAAAAGACAAACCGTCAACTATACATTGATATCAATTATAGTATACTGTCACTCATGCATATAGTAGTACATTGTAGCAGCCTGCCAGTATATATAAATCCATGAATAAATGAAAACAGACATCAAAATATGATAGATATCCAATAATCTATAAACACATGCTCGAGTGAACACTAGTTATAAAATGTGCAGAAAAATATGTAACAGCACCATAATAAACATGCCATCCAACGGAAAATTCCTGTATAGTAGTGAAAAGATGAAAGTACTAAAGTACAATGATATACTGGCAAGAAAGCTATAAGCAAGTAACATCACATACCCATCGTGTAACAGTCGCAGGGTGTTAGGTCTGGTGATCATGGAGGCCAGAGCAACGTTGGTCAATGGTTTATTCTGGAGCGGCCGATCCAGTAAAGTCGATACAGTTTACGTTCCAGTAAAGTTTTTTTCAGGTGTCACCTAAGATCCAACTGGAAATGAGGAGGAGCACCACCCTGCTGATAGACTACATTTGACAGATCCTATTCTGTCTGTGGTATAAGCCCTTTCCTTAAGGTTTCTAGATAGGAGCAGCCAGTGACAGTGTCCTCTGCAAAAAAGACTTTACACCTGCTCATTACACAGAACACGTTTCTCATGTGCTTGATAAGGACACGTGGGTTTTCTGTGCCCCAGGTTCTAACATTGTGGATAGTGTTGAGTGGAGTTTCCAAAAATTCTAATTGGCTGTTTCGCTGAATTTCACAAAGAAATTTCTTTGTAAGTAGAGGGCGCAATGACGGGGGAACGGAGATTGCGCCACCCACCGTCATTGAACCCCTCAGATACTGCGTTCATCGCTGAGCACGGCATCTGAGATGAAAAATTAGGGCTTTCCAGTGTAAAATCTTGCGTTGTGCATGATGATGGCATCATGCTGACTGCCGTGATGTCATAGGTCATTGCGCACATGATTTTATGTGCGATCTTCAATAAAGATGGCCACCGCACTCAAATGGATCAGGTGAGTAGCTATTGTTTTTGTTTTTACCACCATTTCGGGGAAAATTGATTCATTACCGG
Organism: Bufo bufo; assembly: GCF_905171765.1. NCBI lineage: Eukaryota > Metazoa > Chordata > Amphibia > Anura > Bufonidae > Bufo > Bufo bufo. The sequence goes on from NC_053394.1 coordinate 44,313,661, forward strand.
GAAGAACTAGAAAATTCAGCTTCGAGGCAAATCTAATTTTCCCTGAAATTCGGATCAAAGTCCACTTCGGAAACTTAGATTCGCTAAACCCTAATTGTGGAGACTGACCTTCCCACATAGGTGAAAAGTAGCCTCATCGCTGAATACCAGCCTGTCAGCAAATTTGTCCTCTTCCAATCGGCCCTGCAAATCAATGCAAAAAGTTTCACGTGTGGCTTATGACACAGACGTTTTCATAAGATACGCCATAAAGTGGTTTTACTAGTCAGCCTGGTCAACTTTCTAGGACTATGCTCACACACGGCTCGTATCCTGTTCACTATCTGTTCCGAAATATTTGGGCAGCTTAGACTTCTCATGATATAAACAGCTGGTGGTTTCAAATTGCTTCACCCAACACAAAATGATTCGAAGTGAAGCACATTTACCAAATTTATTCTAAATATCGTCACAACAGACCGTGTTTTTGAAAATTCCAACACGCAAAAAGCCTTTTCTTGCTGCGATGTCGCCATCTTAAACTTGCCTTTATATGAACAAGTTTAAATTAAACACAAGGGGGCAGATTCATGAAAACTGTCTAAAAGAAAACTGACTTTGGTGCCCACTGCAACCAATCACAGCACAGCTTTTAGGAGCAGAACTTGTTTACTGTAACTACAGGCCTTTACTTTTGCACCATCGTTTTTGAATCACCCTGTATATTATATTTCTTATTTAAGTCTGGAGGAAATTTTTCTACAGTTCATTCGTACAAAAAAAATCTTATAAACTTTTGAATCTTCGGTAATCGGACTGGATACTCCAGTGCTGTTCCCATTCAAGTAAAGTGAAAAGAAGGAGCATCCCTCGGCGCAAGAAAACAAACCTATTGCGGATGATGGATCTTCAAAAATATTTATTGCAACCACGTGGGATGCTCCTTCTTTTCACTTTATTCTAATCCTCTGTGTGGGCCCTGGCACGCTCATCTGAGGACACCTGTATCCGTGGCTGCATACCTACCTTTACATTGGGGATTGAATTTATCTCCGACATGTCTAGAGTAGCGTTGTGCCTGTATTTGCACAACCCTATAAGGTGAGCCTCCTAAATTGGAGTATATTTCAAATTCCCAAACGTTTTTACCCTATGGTGCGCCCTGTTTTTCTGTCTATACAGTAAACAACCTGCTTTTACCCATTCAAGTAAAGGCAGAGCGGGCTGCAGTAGCTAGGCCAGGCCAGTACACAGTTTCAATGCCTTGTTCTGGCTCTAGAGCTTCTGAAAACAACTGATTGGAGGGGAATTGGACCCTGCTGATCAGATATTGATGACATATCCTAAGGATAGGTCCTCAATAAATAAGTCCTAGAAACCCCCTTTAGGAAATTCAATCTTAAACCAAGGACAATGCCAAAGACAAGACTTTGTACTTCTGCACATATTCTTAGCCTGCATTTCCTCCAGACTGCAACATGTTTCCTGTAGATGACGTAAGGCTATTGCCAACCGGTCGTCCTTGATTTCCACTTACAGTACATTTGTGTACAGCCTGTGACATGCATGCTGCTGTAAAGGACACAGTTTCCAGCATCTCCTGTGCCTTAGACCTGCAGCTGTAGCTCCTTCAGCATCCTACTTCACAATTTGATCAAAATGATCTATAAAAATATATCTTCTTACAGATGTAAACTTGTCACACCTTCTTTTGTGTTTTGTGATGCCTTAACTAGACATTATAGGACCATGTACTTATCAGTGCTACTGTCTGCAGACCATGATAATGAGCGACTGAGCTTAGTACTCCAGTGTGAGGTTCTCCCCACCTCTGCTTCTTGGACTTCTGTGAGTGTGATATGAGAGATATTGGTGCTTAAAGTCCTACCTGATATTTTAGGAGTTCATCATTTCTAAGGCTGCAGACACGTCAGTAGACACATTACAGATAACATGTTATAAGAAGTGTATAGTGACAGCTATGTACAAGAGGGATCTATGTTCTTATTGGATTTACACTGGTGGAAAGGCCAGGGTATGACACTAACTGATAAGATGTACGGATCAATAATTTTATAACACACAAGCGCTCAAAGCTGCAAACAAATCACCAGCAGATTTGTTATAAAAGGGCATCAACATGCAAATAGTACAGTATGATGATTGAAGGGGGCCCTACTATGTAATATAAAATATATATGTACAAAATGGTGCGGCTGTAAATAAAGAGTATGTACGGTGTGTCTATACTGTACTGTCTATACTGTATACTGTGAGATTAATGAATACAGGATGACTGCAGACTCTGCAGTATGAAGTTTCATGCTTGGGAATAAAGGTCCTTGGTACCTAATATCTCAGGGATGAAAGGGATATTACAAAATTCAGTGGTGACCCTATGGGCAAAACGCTAATTAAACTGTCACTGAGTGGGGGGAAACTCTACATCGTGCAATGTAGGTGGGCGGGATATGCCACTAGGCCTGGAAACAGGAATAAAGGGAGCAGGTCACCTTCTAACACATCCCTAAATCCTATCCCTGACCTCCTAACTGTATGAGCGAACTCTAATGGTGGGAGGGCTCATACCCGGAACCTCGGTCTCTACTAACCCTAGAGATCCCTGGTTATAATGTCAGGGCTAGGAGACAACCTGTTAATCCACAACACGGATAAACCGGAGTCTCCAGCAGGCCTAGCAACAAGAAAGGAGCAGACAGTAGCATAAACCAGATTGGCAGGTAAGCACCCAGCGCAAACAACACACACTGGAACAAAAGCACTTACCTGCCACAACAACTGGATGAAACAACTGCTACTGACTAGTGGTTGCCCCTCCGAGAAACCCTGGAGCCCATTTCTACAGGAAGGTGGTCAAAGTGGTTTCCCCTCTGAGGAACCCAGGAGCCCCCTCACTGGAGGCACAACACACAGGGAAACGCCTTGCATACAAGCTGTACGAACAACATGAAAAAACCAGACATGAAACTACAAAAAGACGTACACCACACCCTGACATAAACCCACACCAAACATCAACACAGGTAAGTTAGGGAATATGGAGGATACATAAGGGATGACAATCTATGTCCAACAAGATGGCCCTCAAACTGGACAGATGGTAAGGTCCAGGAAGGCAGCATAACTCCCGCTCCAGAAGAAGCTGAAGTCCCAATAACCTCAGGCTCCAAGCCCAAGTACTATAAGAGCCCACACCCAGCTTCACCTTGCTCACACTTTAACCCCATACCCACCAGAATGGGAAGGGACAGCAACCTTAAAGGGGAAGTGTGTAAACATGCTAAAAACTGCATGTTGCCACCGGCAACAAGCATGCACGGCGAAAGTGTCACGGTCCACTACCACCAGACCATGACACAGCCGTGACATAGACCCCTTAAAAGTAGGATGTCCTATTCAATTGTATTTCCAAGCAGAATAATCTAAAGTCTTACAACAATGTGTATATCAAAAATCGCTCCATTACACAAAAGTGTAGAATCTGAGTACTTATCAGTTCATAGCGTAATGTGCGGCGTGTTCATTACAAGGTGAAGAGGTAGCATGTAGTGTTGATCGAGCACCATAGTGCTCGGGGGCTCGGGCCGAACACATCGGGATGCTCGGGTGCTCGTATAATGGAAGTCAATGGGAGAACCCGAGCATTAAACCAGACCCCCCTGCTCTGAAGAGGGGAGGGTGCTTAGTTCATAGGAAAAGGTCAGAAATTGATGGAAACACTACCGGAATGGTTCAGGAACAGCATGGGGAGGATGTCTGGATGCATCTTGGACTCCCAGGTCCATGCTCGGAACGATGTTGTCCGAGTAGTCCTCCACTTTTACAGACTGACAATAATACACACAAAACCGAAGATAAAATCGATTTTAGATGAGAAATTGTTAGGAAACATTCCTTCCTGTATATTTACTTGTATATAAAGTGCAAGTGCTGCCAAAAAATACAAGGAAGAGGCACTCCGATACAACCTGTATATCACATAAAGGAGGGCCTCATTCACATTGTGGTACAATTGATTATGTAGTGGGACTCCTACACTCATAAAGCCTATGAACTAAGTAAAAAGGGCTGCCAAAAATTACAAGGAACCTGCGCTCCAATACACCCTTTATTACACATAAAGGAGGGCATCATACACAGCCTTGAAAAATTATGATTGATGGCCTGTTGGTGACCCTCAAAAACATTTGGAGCAAGGGCCTGCTGATCTGACCATCTAAAACATTATGGGTGAGGGCCTGCTGCCGCTTTGGTGACTATAGATAACTTGCGGCCGATCGCACGTCCTCGTGACGGCGACGATCCATTCGAATGTCTGGCCTATCAACTTTCGATGTTATTGTCAGTGCAAACCATGGTGACTATGGGTAATGGGGAATCAGGGTTCAATTCTGGAGAGGGAGTCTGAGAAACAGCTATGGCTACCACATCCAAGCAAGGCAGCATGCGCGCAAATTACCTATTAGGTATAATTAGGTGAGGGCCTGCAGGTGATCTGACTCTGTAAAAGATTTTAGGTGCGGGCCTGCTGGTGATCTGACCCTGTAAAAAATTATATGCAAGGGTCTGCTGGTGAGCTGACCCTGTAAAAAATTATATGCGAGGGCCTGCTGGTGAGCTGACCCTGTGAAAGATTTTAGGTGCGGGCCTACTGGTGAGCTGACCCTCTAAAAAATTATATGCGAGGGCCTGCTGGTGAGCTGACCCTGTAAAACATTATATGCAAGGGCCTGCTGGTGAGCTGATGCTCTAAAAAATTATATGTGCAGGCCTGCTGGTGAGCTTACCCTCTAAAAATATATATGTGCAGGCCTGCTGGTGAGCTGACACTGTAAAACATTATATGCGAGGGCCTGCTGGTGAGCAAACCCTCTTAAAAATTATATGCAAGGGCCTGCTGGTGAGCTGACCGTCTAAAAAATTATATGCGAGGGCCTACTGGTGAGCTGACCCTGTAAAACATTATATGCGAGGGCCTGCTGGTGAGCTGGCCCTCTAAAAAATAATATGCAAGAGCCTGCTGGTGAGCTGACCCTGTAAAGGATTTTAGGTGCGAGCCTGCTGGTGAGCTGACCCTGTAAAAGATTTTAGGTGCGGGCCTGATGTAAACTGACCCTCTAAGAGGTTGTAGGTGAGAGCCTGCAGGTGAGCTGACTCTCTAAAACATTATATGTGAGGGCCTTCAGGCGAGCTGACCCTGTAAAAGATTGTAGGTGAAGGCCTGCTGATGAGCTGACCCTGTAAAACATTATATGCGAGGGCCTGCTGGTGAGCTGACACTCTAAAAAAATTATATGCGAGGGCCTGCTGGTGAGCTGACCCTATAAAACATTATATGCGAGGGCCTGCTGGTGAGCTGACCCTGCAAAACATTGTAGGTGAAGGCCTGTTGGTGAGCTGACCCTGTAAAACATTATATGCGAAGGCCTGCTGGTGAGCTGACCCTCTAAAAAATTATATCCGAGGGCCTGCTGGTGAGCTGACTCTCTAAAAAATTATATGCGAGGGCCTGCTGGTGAGCTGACCCTGTAAAACATTATATGCGAGGCTCTGCTGGTGACCTGACCCTCTAAAAAATTATATGCAAGGGCCTGCTGGTGAGCTGACCCTGTAAAACATTATATGCGAAGGGCATATATGCGGGGCATTATATGCGACAAATAAACATGTGTTGATATGATGGAAGAGGAGAAAGAGGATGAGAAAAGGAAGATGCAACCATATACCCTTGTTTGTGGTGGAAGGGGTGCATGGGAAAACAGTGTATTTAGCACATTATAAACAACACATTTAAAGTGCCTTAATGTTTATCACCTTTACTCTGGTGGAGTCTATTGTTGATCGCAAATATTCGAATTCAGAATTTTTATCGCAAATATTAGCACTTTGAGAATTAGCGAAAATTTTGAATATAGTGATATATTCGTAATTTCGAATATTTTTTTTTAAACAGTACACATGATCCCTTCCTGCTTCTAGCTTGTGGGCCAATGAGAAGGCTGCAATATCTTTGATTTTAGGAGTATTGTTGATTTCGAATTTTCGTAATACAAATTTTTTTCCGTAATGCGAATTTTCGCAATCAAGAAAATAATGACTGGATATCAAAAATTCTCGAATATATGGCGAATATTCACCCAAATATTCGCGAAATATCACGAATTCGAATATTGCCCATGCCGCTCATCACTAGTTGAGTCAAGAAGTCATGGTCCATCCAGGCCTTTTTAATTTTTATGAGTCAACCTGTTAGCATTTTCAGTTGACAGGCGGATACGCTTATCTGTTATAATGCCACCAGCAGCACTATATACCCGCTCAGACAAAACGCTGGCGGCAGGGCAGGCCAGCACCTCCAAGGAGTAGAGCGCCAGTTCGAGCCACGTGTCCAGCTTGTTGTAAGGCACTGAGGGATCATTAAGGACGCTGACATGGTCTGCTATGTACTCCTTCACCATCTTCCAAAATGTTTCCCTCCTTTTGACACTAGGCCGCGCATCAGGGTGAGGGTGCTGGCGGGGTGTCATGAAACTGTCCCAGGCCTTGGAGAGTGTTACCCTGCCTCTGTTGGAACTGCTGTGTGTTCCCCTTGTCTCCCCTCCTCAGTTGGCCAAGAAACTAAGGACTCTGCCGCCAGTGTTTTCAGATGGAAATTTTGGGAACAATTTTTCAACAAGGATCTTCTGGTATTGCACCGTTTTGTTCATCCTCTCCACGAGTGGAATGAGAGATGAGAAGTTATCTTTGTAGCGGGGGTCGAGAAGAGTGAACAACCAGTAATCCGTGTTGTCTAAAATGCGTATAACGCGCGGGTCGCAGGAAAGGCAGCCTAACATGAAGTCAGCCATGTGTGCCAGAGTACCAACAGGCAAGACTTCGCTTTCGTCATCAGGATGATCACTCTCAATCCCCTCATCCTCTTCCTCCTCTTCTGCCCACCCACGCTGAACAGATGGAATTAAACTTCCATGGGTACTACCCTCTGTAGCGGAGGCAACTGTCTCCTGCTTCTCCTCCTCCTTCTCCTCTTCATCGTCCAATTCACGCTGAGAAGACGAACTGAGGGTGGTCTGGCTATCACCCTGTGTAATGTCTTCCCACATTACCACCTCTTCCATATGCAAAGCATCGTCCTTAATTGTGAGCAGCGAGCGTTTAAGTAAACACAGAAGTGGGATGACTACGCTGATAATAGCGTTATCGAAGCTCACCATCTGTGTTTATTCCTCAAAGTTTCACACAGAGGTCAGACATCCATGCCCACTCCTCTCTTGTGAATAGCAGAAGCTGACTGGAAAGGCGACGACCATGTTGCAGCTAGTATTTCACTACTCCCCTCTGCTGCTCATAAAGCCTGGCCAACATGTGGAACGTGGAGTTCCAGCGTGTGCTCATGTCGCACAACAGCCGGTGAGCTGGTAACTCGGGACGGCTGCCGACATCAGGCCAATTTGGTGCAACTGCAATAGGTGAGCAAACCATTTTTTACTCTTTGTGGTTCTAGCGTTCACTTAACATATTCACCCTATGAGCGCCCTGTTCTCCCCATTGCCATTATTTGACATCAGGCTGCGGAAGGCCTCAGTGCTCACAAGCCTAAATGGCAACATTTACAGGGCCAGTAATTTTGAAAGCTGCGCATTTAGTGCTATGGCCTGTGGGTGGGTGGGTGGGTATTTTCTATTGCGTTCAAAGGCTTGGGGTAAGGACATTTGGACGCTGCGCTGGGACACGGAAGTGGAGGTGGACGTTGATGGTGCTTGTGAAGGTCCAGGTGCAGGGCGGGAGGCATCTGGGCCTGCGCCTTCAACAGGGGATTGGCCAGCACGTAACATAGGGGAAGAGGAGTGTGACCCGCAGACACAGATTGTGGACCCAGGCGTTCGTCCCACTTATTACGGTACTTGGATGCCATGTGGCGATCATGGTGGTGGTGAGGTTGCTAGTGTTTACGCCCCAGCGCATTTTCGTATGGCACAGGTTGCAAACTGCTATTCTTTTGTTTCCTCAAAAAAGCGCCATACTGCGGAACATCTACCCCTTGGCAAGGGTGATTTTTGCAAGGGGGTGTTCCGTGGAACAGTTGCGGGCCTGTTTGGTGTGGCCTGCCTTCTCCCTTTTGCCACCCCACTGCCTCTTCCAGCCTGTTGCGGTATTGCAGATCCCTCCTCCTCTGTACTGCTGTCCTCGCTCGGCTTTCCACATTCCCAGGTTGGGTCAGTGACCTCATCGTCCACCACCTCCTCTTCCCCTTCCTCACTCTGATCATCCTCCTGATTTGTTGACCTAACCACAACCTCAGTGATTGACAACTGTGTCTCATCCTCTTCATCAACCTCTTGAGACAGTAATTGCGATTGACTCATTGGCAACTGTGTCTCATCATCATCCACCTCATTAAAAACTAATTGCCGTTCCCCACCGTCATGTTCTTGTGACTGTGGATGCTCAAGAGGTTGGGAATCTGCGGACACCATCTACGGAAAAAGGTACACTGGATGTCACTGATATTTTAGGGATGCACACACTTTAAAGAGGACCTTTCATCAGGCTAGCTCTAGTCTAATTATTAATATACCTTATAGGGCGGCCCCCACTGATGCCATGGCACTTTTTTTTTTTCTACAGAACCCCCCGTTCGTCCGCTGTTGGCCCTGTATATTTTGGCGCCCTATATTATAATGAGGCGACTCGGTTATACTAGGCGGAGACTTGTATTTTCCCTGGGAGTTGTTATCTTCTCCCTGGCTGAGAGCACATCCAATCAGAGCGCCCCGCTCTTAGCCAGGGAGAATGTAGGGATGCGCATACTTTAAACAGGTGATGTGGCGCGGATAATTTAACTGTCCGCAGCGGACTCCGTCTACGGAAAAGTACACTGGATGTCACTGATATTTAAGGGATGCGCACACTTTAAACAGGAGATGTGGCACGGATAATTTAACTGTCGCCAGCGGACACCGTCTACGGAAAAAGTGCACTGGATGTCACTGAAATTTTAGGGATGCACACACTTTAAACAGGAGATGTGGCGTGGATAATTTAACTGTCGCCAGCGGACACCGTCTACGGAAAAAGTGCACTGGATGTCACTGATATTTTAGGGATGCACACACTTTAAACAGGAGATGTGACGCAGATAATTTAACTGTCTGCAGCGGCCTATTACACGGTATTTAGCGCAGGATGCATAAAATTTTTTAAAAAATCTTCCTATTACACTCCCTACACTGTCTGTCCCTTCCTATGCACAGCTCTCCCTAACACTGAGCAATTTAGCGCAGGTTGCGCTACAAACATATATTGCTGCTGTCACACACAATAGTCCTTACAAGGACTTTTGGGTCTCTGAAACGTCTTTGTCCCAAAAAAATATTCATTTACACTCCCTACACTCTCTGTTCCTTCCTATGCTCAGCTCTCCCTGACTACGAATGAGCTGAATGTACGTCATCGGGTGCTATATAGCACCCCATGACGCGTTATGGCCAGCCAATCACTGTAATGCCAGTAGCCAACATGGCTAATGGCATTACAGTGAGGGCAGTACTTAGCAGCCAAGAAACGTGTGGGGAGGAGACTCAAGCATGGCGCTCGAGCACATGCGGTAATCGGCCGAGTCCCGTCATGTGCCAAGCATCGAGATGCTCGAGCCGAACAGATGTTTGGCTGAGCATGCTCGATCATCACTAGTAGCATGTTCAAACGCAAGGTTGCAACGTTACGGGGACCATGCCCCTTTCATGGTGCAGTGCTCCTCCAGCGGTTGCGCCCTCCAGGAAGGAACAGGTAAACCACGACATGCACGGACCACTGAAGTGGGAGATGGGGTAAGTGTTCTTGCAGCCATGCCCACCAGGAGCAGGGAGGACATGGACCTCCGGCATCACATTAGGTAGAGGCAGAGGTGTAACTTAAAGTTGTAGGCTCCAATGCAAAAGCTGCAGAGGATCCCCGTATATGCCTAAACTATACTTATATAACAGGCTGCCGATGCAACTTCTACATCGGCATCCCCATTAGTCATACATTAGATGTATGAGGACGACTATGATAACGCTCAACTATCAGCTCCGTTTTTACTAATCCAGCACTGGTACGGTAGTTGATGAAAAGCAGATTATCTTGAATTTCAGATATTATCTATCACACAGAAGGAATTACTTTCCTAACCATCTCTCTCTCTATGAAAAATACAGATCATTAGATTTATCCACAACGGACATTTTATTTCCGTTTGAAAAACTACATTTTCCCTTTAACTGTTTACTTATATTTTTGCATCCAAGTGGAAACAGACGGTATTATAGCAGAAAGGACAGGAGATGATTATTTATGCTCTGGGATATGAGTGTAATAGTATTATAAAGAGCAGTATGTTCTCCATTAACTGCCTTTAGGGTTACTTTCAAATCAACTATTATTATGCAACATCGCTGCCAATTCTTTGAAGCTCCGCTAATCACAAAACAAATAGCGAACGCGCACGGATATTTCTGATATTCTCAACTCTGGTAACGTATTATTGACGAGAACTAAATAAAAGGCGGCCTTAGGAAAGCCGAACGGAGCCGCTCCGGTCACGATTACCTGATTGCGAAGTGTTACATTGTTTACACTTGGAAGTAATTTAAGAGATCGACGCAGGAAATCATCAGAGAGAAAAAAAACTCTAGAGGAATTATCATGCGATTTAATAAAAGAGTTTCACTTGTTTGGTTAAAAAAAATTGCTCCCATTGGATTGAGGATACGCTTGATTCAACCTTCCAGTGTCAGTTATCGTTTCTAAAACAGCTTGACCTGGAAGCGAGCAGCTAAAATTGTGGTGACTGTTAATGACAGTTTTATTGGACGCTATGCTTATAGTTCACATTTTGAGGTCTGAATGTAATTGATCTTTCTACCCTACATGAGAAACACTGCAATAAGTTGGATGCGGCTCCACATTATAGATATAGAGAAATAATAATGATGTCACCTTGAGACTCAAAGATCGAGGAATAGTAATACTCTTCTACCTCCATTCTCCCAACTGCAATGACCTCTACTCTCCAGTACTAAATCTTAACAGTCTCAGCATTATTTTTGAATTATTCATGATAGCCCTTTCCTTCAGTACAAAATCGAGGAAAATGAAATGCATCATGTCCCTGTCACCTCTATAGATATTTTTGGTAAAATATACAATGTTATTTGGCATTTCAAAAATTGTACGCCACTGAAGGTGAAACTCATATACATTGTAAAGTAAAGGAAGAATGCAAATTCCAAGGAGGGATGGAGAAATATTCAATTTTATGTGCATTGCTTAAACGGGATAATTATATATTTGCTATGCATTATTCTGGAGCATGGTACGATGCTTCAGAACATCTACCTGTTGTGGTTACAGAGATATACCCCTTACTATTTGCGGGAAAGAGGTCTAGGTGTCTATGAAAAATGGATTTGTGTCAAATTCTAAATATGTCAGTCCTTTAAAATCTGATTTCCCCTTAAAGGGGCTTTCCAATAAGTAGAAAAATACCTTGAAGCTTCCCCTAGGTTGTCATGTTATGTAATTGCAACATCACTATGAGCAAAATGGCACCAAGGTTGGCAATGACAGGCTGCTGTGGTCACGTGAAAGCGGTCCCGAATATCATCACCTAATATAATAGGATAATCCCGTAACCATTTTTTTCCCCGGACAAATTTAAGGAAACATATTTAAAGGGCATCTGTCAGAAGATTTCTACCTATGACACTGGCTGACCTGTTACATGTGCGCTTGGCAGCTGAAGGCATCTGTGTTGGTCCCATGTACACATCTGTTGACAGCCCTTTAAGCCAATGCATGCTTACAATTAATCTGATAATTCCTTTTACTTCCAGGGCATCCAGATGCAATATTGCTGTTTCTTCATGTAGTATGCAAGGCGTTTGGGACCTCTAGGCACAGGTGCCCATTTGCACCAGCTATATGACTTAAAAAGAAAAACCATCCTTAGCACTTAACACAGATATACAATTTCTGAGGGATCCTCCCAATTGCCAGGAACTGCCTATAAAACTGATTAGTATTGAGTGAAGCGAAGCATCCGAAGAGGAATTTGGTCTGAGTTTTAGGGGAAAAAAGCCTAAATTCCTTGCGATTCCAGGTAACGAATAATTTTTTCATTTTTACTAAAATATCGGCTGAAGTTGTCTTAGAAAGAACAAGGAAAAAAAACCTCATCCACTTGCTCGTGCAGAGACAATCTTGACCTGCCGGAGGACCTACGCTGGGAGAAAGCGGTGACGTCATCCCGCTTAGCCCAGATCCTTTGTCAGGTCTTTTTCAATCAAGAGAGGAGCAGACTGCCTCTACACGAGCTAGTGGATAAGGCGGGTGATTTTTTTTAAACCCCAAAAGGCCATATTGCACTAGTATATTACTGTTTTTAATGGCCATTAGACCGGTGGACTTTAAGTGGCCGTTAAAAATGGTCCCATTGATTGATAGGCTGAATGGGGTTTAAATATAGCGATTCGTGACAAATAAATTTGTAACAAATCTAATTTCTTGTCAAACTTCGGCGAAGCTGCCTAATATAATTTTTCCAAACTTCGCTCATCTCTACTGATAATCAGTAAGGATGAATATTAAAGGGGTACAAAAATGTTATATACATACGTAGCATAGGAAAAAACATAATGTAAAATGTAAGATATCTGAAATCATTATGTGGGAATGCGTGAGGCGTGAGTCATGAATAGGGATGAGCGAATTGACTTCGGAAGAAAGTCCAAAGTTATTACTTCACGAAGTCTCTCTTCTGAGGTACCACTTGGAACCGAATCAGAGATCGGGAAATGGTTTTTTACATTAGAAATCAATTTATGAAGTTATTACGCGAAGTCTCGTGAGACTTTGTGAAGTAATAACTTCGGCTTATCGGAGCCAATTCATGCTAATTCAGTATTGAAACAAAGTATTATGCGAATCGACTTCGGATGTTTCATCCAAAGTCGATTCGCTCATCCCTAGTCATGACACCATGACAGCTGAAATTGGTGATCCCTTGCCTGGAATTAGGACGCTGATCATGATTGTGCTAGAAAATATAAACCAGGCTGCTCCTTTTTTTCATATGATATACGTCTTCATCTGAAGAAGGGGCTGTGTCCACAAAATGTATCATTGGACGGATTTGGTTGACTAATCTTCAATAAAAGCCTTCGATCCTGGAATTCTTCTTTCTCCTCCTGGTATACTACACACGTCTTTCTCCTCCATAGGGTGTATTTCGATGATGGTGGCCCTGAATTTTAGCAGCAGATCTACAGAAGGTGTGTTTCGATATACACACACTTATAGTTATTGTGGTGAACCCAAAGTTGCACCTTGATTTTTAGCCCTTGTCACATGGGTATCATGCCATGTTGGGCTTTTTGTTTTTTAGCGCTATCCAGAGGATAGGCCATCAACGGCAAAATCTTTGAATTTCCCTTTAAATGATAATTCCAAGTATACTGTACCATGAAACCTAACTGAAATGAGACCTGGATATGGAAATTATTGGTCAAAAGAACAATGGTGGTGCAATTGAGATTTCGGGCACTTAAATAGAAGTAAATTAAAGGAACACTCGATGCATACCTGACATAGTAAGATATGTCGAGTGCAGGACCTGCACCACACAGAAATTCAAAGAACATAAAAGGAATAATGCCTATATCATGCTCCTGCATACAGAGCATGATATAGGCATGTCCACACTGTTCCTTTAATTATATGGATCTCTAAATTAAATGCTTCCCCATAATTTTTTACTAAATTGACAATTTACACATAATGAAAATTTCTCATTCTTTATGTGATCATAGAGGGAATTGCTGTAGGTAAATTCTTCTTCTTCATCTAGATACAAATAATTAATAACAATGTTACAACAGATCAGACAGTGGTGTAATAGAATAGATTTCGACGAACCTTTGGGACTACATAAAGGGCCAAAAGCAAGCATGACCAGACTTGGATATACACAACCAGAATTTTAGAAGTCTATCCACCAACAATGTTCTCAGTGTCTCTGTTTATCTGAATCGATTTTAAGTTTAGCTGAATCGATGAGAATTTAGCCTCAAACTAAAAGAACAGTAAGTCTTTATTAAGGCAATTAAAGGTTACACACCACTTGGCCGTCAATGCTATATGCTAAATAAATAGTCCATGCACTCTTTTTAGCCTTATATTTGGAAAACTACAGGTAATTGGACAAACCCCTGTAGGATTTGTTTTTGTGGACAATCACATTTGCATTTTGATATACGGTAATCTAATATTCATGATGCCCCTATATGATGGTAGTGTCCATCTGGTACAAGCTTTCGCACTAGAGATTTTATTTATTGGAGCAAGTGGACTTCTGTAAAAGCAAGAAACAAGAGTGGTTGTAGACAAGAATATATAGGGAGAACAAACCATATCAGAGCAAGAGCATGGGCAGTCAAGGATCAGAATTGTAAGTCACAAATCCAGGCATAAGTCTGGTACGAACAGCAATATGAGAAAACCAAAGCATCATCCAAGGTTCATCGGTCAAACATAGAAAAATCTAGAAATAGGGACAAATCCCTTTAACAAACATGGGATAAGTTGTGTGTATGTGAGCACAGCAGATGAGAAGAAGGAGGTAAAGGTCCCTTTACACTGGATGATATTACAGCAGATTGTCGCTAAGGAAGTGTTCCCTTCCCGACAATCTGCTGCTCGCTGGTGGAGGAGACTGTTGTATTTACATGCAGCGATCTCCTCCAGAGAATGGGAAGGAATGATCGCTAATGCCATTGCTCTTCCCCATAACGACTCATTGTTTCCAGACAGCAGATCGTGTTTACACAGCACAATCTGCTGTTGGGAAATAAGAATCTTTGTGTTCGCACAAACAATCCAATTACCCAATGTACAAGCGCTTTGATCGTTCATTGAGTAATCGATGATACATTTACACTGCCAGATCATCATTACTATGAATGCTCATTAGCGATGATCTATGTGATTCTCGGCCTGTGTAAATGGCTCTTAAGGGTGGGCACTATGACTTTTATGGGGGCAACAGGCTGTCATGAAGGCATTCTGGCTGAAATGGTTGTAATTGGGGCCTTGTGACCAGCATAGCTGACCTTTTGGCTGTGATGGGGGCAATGTGGTCACAAGGAATATTGTTGCTGTCATCAGGGATATCGTTTTAGGTGTTTTCAAAATATAGAAATTAGACCTCACCATTGTTAGACCTAATTTTCCAAAATGTAATTAAAACAAATGTTCCAAAGTTCCTTCAGCATTTTCTCTACTACTGCTCTTACTGTCTTGATGTGCAGATCAAGGGCTAGAGGAGTCACAATCAAGGACTTAAGGGGTAGGGGGTCCTCTCAGTTGAGTTTTTCAAGAAACAAAAACCCAAGCGATAGATTATGTGTAGTTGGAGACCTCGAGTTGAGAGGTAACTTCATTTGAACGGATTCTTCTAATGTACAAGAATGCAAATGAATCAAAAAAGACATTGGCTACGGATGCAGTAATCTTCAATGTCAATTGGAACCTCAATAGAATTAAATGAGAATGGTATATAAAAACATTCTAATGACGTCTGCATTATTTTTAGTCTTTACATTATTTCCTACCTTGAACGTTTAGTCATTTGGAATTCAGAGGACAATTCCTGAAAGTCACTTGAACCAAGAAATCCTTCTGTAGATGGAGAAAAGCCTTAGAACGTTTTTTTGTCATGCAACATTAAGTTATCATTCATCAGTGAAATATACATTTTTTAGAGAAAAATGAATTAAAAAGCCCATAGAGTGGTTAATAGCATTTTCGTATTGTCAGCAAAAAAATAATAATTTGGTTGTACCTTGGTAACCACATGCCTATCGTACAATAACCTCTCGTTTTATCTAAATACACGTTGAGCTTAACTGATTATTGAAATTATTTTTTCGCTGGCTTAGGGAATGCTGAAAGAAGTGAATGCATTTGATTCCCCCCCCCCCCCACTCCACGCATTTCACGTACTTACCACTTGACTTCTTGTTTTTCCTCTTTGTTATGTGCAGTGCCACTCACCGTTCCGAGTTATATTTTCCTGTTGCTATATTTCATTTTTATGTTCCCGATAAGGTTTTCATACATATCTTTTTAGCTTTTACTTCTAATAAAGTTGTCAGTACAAAAAAGATTTGTAAGAAAAAAAGAATGACCTTTTCATACTAAAATCAAAATATATGTAACAAGGACTACACTGAATAAAACTCGAATGCAAGGAACAATAGTATGCCAGCAATTGCAGTTCCCCAGAACACGGCGGAATGTGTTTGAGAGCACACAGACAAGGACATAAAATGAAAATTAAATTTGAAAAAGCTGGATGCCAAATGATGTTGTAGATCAGAAGTTACCAACCTATGGTCAATGGACAGCGTATGACCCACCAAGGATTGGTTCAGTAGAAATAGAACATTAAAGTTTCCAATCAACTTAGGAAACTTTGTATGCCAGCACAATCCCAAGGACATCTTCTAGGAAATCAAGATACAGAAAAGCAAAGGACCAGAGTTGCCTTTCTGTACCATGGAGGTAGATTATTCATTCTGTCATCAAGAAGATTAGGTCTTTGGCATTGCTGGCATGGAGCGAATTTGACAAGAGCACCTTCTATAGCCGTGTCTCTCAGCTCCCGTCCTCAAGGTCCACCTGCCAGTCTTGATTTGAGACTATCCAACAAAATAAATACCTGTGGTAAGTCCTGATGATTTGACAATAACTATAGCACCTGCTCAATACTAAGGAAACATGACATGCTGGGGGTTTGCAAGGACTGGAGTGGAGAAACACTGCTCTATATGGATGTCCTTCCCATATCTTCTGGTTCCACCCCTGTACTCCAGCTTGTTCCCACAGTTCAAAAACAAATGTCTACCTTTTCAACTGATGTTAAAAAAAATAGATTTAGAGATCCAATGGGAACATGGTCAGCATGGTGGTTGTTTGGCCATGCTATGGTCCTGAGTTCAATTCCAACCAAGTTCAACATAGAGTTTGTCCTTGGTTTCCTCCAGATGCTAAAGTTTTCTCCACCATCCCGAAAGTATACTGTAAAGCAGAGATGCTCAACCTGCGGCCCTCCAGCTGTTGTAAAACTACAACTCCCACCATGCCCTGCTGTTGGCTGATAGCTGTAGGCTGTTCAGGCATGCTGGGAGTTGTAGTTTTGCAACAGCTGGAGGGCCGCAGGTTGAGCATGCCTGCTGTAAAGGATCATTAAGTTACCAGATTCTGAGCCCAACGGGGGACACTGAGTGATGACAATCTGTGCTGCAGAATATATAAGTACTAAATAAATCAAAGCGTGTTAGTGCAACCTTACATTTTGGCTGAATTTTCAAGGAGCAGAGACTCACCAGTCACCTTGAAGGATTCAGGAGACTACTGAAGTCAAATGGAGCATGACCTTTGGGTTTCTGAGCAACCTCTCCTGTAATGAGCTGTACTCAACTAAAGCTGTCAGTACAGTTCATTACAACAAAGGTTGGGCAGGAACCCACAGCATTATAAATCATTACAATGCTGTGAGTCCATGTCACAGGAGCAATGTTCAGGACGGGAATTACCGCTCACACACAGAGCATGTTTCCCAGAATGAACAAGTTTTGGCTGAAACTAGCCTGTCAGTAAATGCTTTATTATTATTATTATTATTATTATTATTATTATTATTAAGTCACTAAATGCAAATCTCACTTTCTACCTTATCCCATACATATACATTTACCATGCACCAAATATGTCTTCTTCTGATCTAAGTTTTCTGTAGGCTGCAGCACTGCTACGTTTAAGGGGTCAAACACATATTATGGCACCATGCAGCTCCCAAGTTGTGTACAACCTTAGAAGGGGCCATGCCATGACTAATGTAAAAAAATAAAATCAGACATCATATAGGACATGACAAACTCTTTCAAACAAAGCTAGAACTAGTCCTGTACCTCACATGGATCCAGAGATCCTTACATTCACTGCTCCATTTGCTCTGCTAGATAATCTTCAGCCTGGTGGCTCAAGGGGTATCCTTTCTGCTGCAGTCCTCTCCATGAAACTCCTACAGCTTCTAACAGAACATGTTACTTGGTTGTAGTTGAAGATTTAAAGTGAGCACGTGCGACCATCTCAGTGAGAGGGACAAAAACTAAGGAAAAAACTGCAGGTGGCATTTTATTGAATGTCTAACTGGCTAGACTATGGGGGTAATTTATTAAGATTGGTGTTTTAGACGCCGGTCTTAATAAGCCCTATAACAGGCGGTGGATCCGGCAGAGTTATTAAGAGGCATTATCCTCCACCGCCGCTTCTGAATGTAAGACAACTTCCTTGCTCGCTTACATTTAGACCATTTTCAATGCGTAAAACAGGCATAGAAAATAGTAAATGAAACGGCCTACCGGGTTGTCCCCTTCCCCATTTTTTTAGACCTGGCGTGAGCGGGGAGAAGGACCTTTGGACTTTTAGACCATTTTCAATGCGTAAAACAGGCATAGAAAATGGTAAATGAGACGGGCCTATCGGGTTGTCCCCTTCCCCACTTTTTTAGACCTGGCATGAGTGGGGAGAAGGACCTTTGTGCCACAATCTGCGCCAGAAATATGCCTAATTTGGGCAGATTTCTGTTTAATACATTGCCCCTAGATTTTTAATGACATCCAATTACAAAAGTATTCAGATCCAGTTGCTGGTTTAAACAATGTAGAATATGTTTTGTGACTCAACCCCTTTAAAAGGGTTTTCTGGTACCCCGATATTAATGACCTACGTATGCTCAGGATTGGTGAGGGGTCCAACACTCGGACCATCTATTAAGCTATCTACGGCAGTCCCATGCTCAGCTCATGCTCTATAACTACAGGTAGACAAGACAGGTCCTTTTAAAAAATAAATGGTGTACTTTGGGTAAAAATACAGAGATGGGTACATTTACGGTGAAAGAAGTAGTTCATTTGGATAATTTTAGGACAATAATTACTGTAAGAATATATATCCCCCCGCTTGTATAAGTAGAGACACTGTCATAATTAGAAATAGAAGAGTTGAAAGTTACTACCACAAGTCATGCTGTGGCTGCACAATTTAGATTCTTTTCTCTCTCTATCCCTAGGCTACTGATATAAAAGGAGACACCCTTCCCTGCATGTTGAATGCTGCAACATAGTTCAGACAGCACTTGTGGTTCTCTGTTAGATTAGTGAAATAGGAGCTGAATCCGGGTCTCTGGGGAGCAAAAGCACAGCGTTTGTAACAAACTCATGAGTAGAAAGACATTTTTACTGCCTGGGATAGAGAACCTTTAAGAATAGTTTTAGTCTATTGTTACAGGGGAAAAAAAATATTCTGTAAAGTGAGTTATTAGCTCAACCACCACCACTTATGTGCATTAAAAATGAGATAACTTCATATTGAGTCCATAAATATTCACATTTACAGACGTGGTACTTCTTGTCTCTTGGGGCCATTTTCTTCTGTTTAATATTTCGACACTCGGCAATGAACACACCAGCCGGGACTAGACTGGGCTCTGCCGGCCATGGGAATACGGAAATGGCCATTATATCACGGGTATAATGAGAAGAGGGCTGGGGGGGGATTTATTAATTGTAATGTGAGACAGGATTATATATATGAACTCTGTAAGGCCCCAGACACACAGAGACTTTTGAAGGCAGATTTTAGCACATACTCCATTGTTTATTGCCCAGAATGGGTATATCCATAACTGGCGCAATGTCTGCACGGACGCCGCTGCGGGAGGTCCGCTGATGGTCTAAATGGCGAGCGGGACTGCTGCATTCAAAATAAAAATAAAAAGCGTCAGAAACCAATGGCGGTTTAGGCAGTGGATTTTGCCTTTGTGAAATTTGGCATGTGAATGGGGCCCAACAGGCCCCTCAGTTTGCCATCTGCAATTTGTAATACTGTGGTAGATGGACCTTTGGGCACCTTCAGGTATCAGGGATTGGATGATTCTGCTAGAAATTCGTGCAGATCTACTGTATGTTTACCAGCACCCATGGACAAGACTAGGGATGAGCGAATTGACTTTGGATGAAACATCCAAAGTCGATTCGCATAATACTTTTGCAGTGAGCAGGACACTGGGTCAGTGGGTATGCTATGCAGTGGGTCAGTTTATATGTGTATCAGTTTGTGACGCCAGTTGCAGCTTGCGCAGGTACTGTAGCAGGGCCCTTTAAGATATAATAAGCTCACGTACCAGGTGAGGCATGCCAGAGGGGGATATTGTCTCTGTGTATTCTCAACGGTGTCTCCTACCTTGGTACGGCTGGACTCCTGTATCCTGGCTCACATGCAACAAATTGAGTGCTGTTAATAGGAGTAATTGAGGAATGATGGAATTCCACACAGATAATAGGGTCCAACTTGTCTTGACTTGATGTTATGATAGGCAGCTTTTGATCCATACAATGTACAGCAATAGTTTAGAGTCCCAGCAGGTATTGGCAATATGTGGCAGGAATTTATATGTATTCTGCATCTGATCATACGCCTATTAGAATCTGGCAGGTATCTATCTTCTGCTCTGTCTGTGGTCTGCTTAGTTTGGGTCTGACTAGCTGAAGAGGTACTTATCTTCTCTTTGTCTTTAGATCTTTACTTACAGGACTGCTCGCAGGGTATGGTGGTGGCTTCCTAGAGATCTGATAGTTCTGTGAAGGGCTGCTTTCTTTGTCCACAGCTGAGGTAAGGGACTCAGGCTGGGAAAATTGATCTTGTGCCTCAGCCGAGGCTTGGATCCTTGGTTGGGGTTCCTGTTTCTGGGAGCTCCTACTAACACAGCCTACCCCAGCAGGGGGGTGGCTCACACTGCCTGGAACTTTCTTTCCTCCTCCTGAAGTAGGATGTGGGAACATTCCACTCCTCCTCAGATAGGGGGAAGCTAGCCTGGAATTAACTATTCCAGTCTAGGTCTATTAACTAGCTATGGTCTACTTACATATTGCTGCCACCTGCTGGTGTACATTGAGAATTACAGCAAATTACATGAAAAGTCACAGTAAATCCATATAATACAAATGCAATGTCAGATTACACAGGATATTAACACATTTACACTTTAACATCATATAGCAGGGTGGCAGAGTTTTAGTGACATACTCTGGGATGTTACACTTTGTTTGACTACTGTACAGAGCGAGCGCTCCGTACAGTACTAGAATGTATTGGCTCCTATGAGACAAAGTTTTTACTGCGAGACTTCGCATAATAACTTCATAAATAAATTTCTACTGCAAAAAAAACATTTCCTGAACTCGAGTTCGGTTCCAAGGTACCACTTGAAACCGAACCCGAGTTCGGAATTATTATTTTACAGTAGAAATTGATTTATGAAGTTATTATGTGAAGTCTCGCAAGACTTCGCGAAGTAATAACTTCGGCTCATAGGAGCCAATACATTCTAATACTGTACAGAGTATTATGCGATTCGCTCATCCCTAGACAAGACCCTTAGGGCTCATTCAGACGGAGGTATGCTGTCCGCAAAAATGGGGATCCGTTTTTTCGGCGGATTCGATGCGGACCCATTCACTTCTATGGGGCCTTTTCTTCTATTCTATGGCTCCACAAAACAAATAAAACATGCCCTACACTTGGCAGGGCAAATCAGGATGTGGCCCCATTGAATTCTGTGGGTCCGCAAAAATGCGGAATGCAATCTGTACAAGCTGAACTGTCCTAAAAGAAAAATCGGATTCACATTTTTGTGGACAGCATACAGCCATCTGAATGAGCCCTTAGGCTGTGCAGGGTGACAATTTTATGGGAAATCAATCAACTTCCCAATTTGTAATTTCCCGAGGAGGAAATCAGAGGAACGTAGACAAGTATGAATACAACATACAAGCTCCGACCAGGAGAAGCCAATCATTTGATGCCATAAATAGGATTATCCAGGTGATGACCTATCGTGGCAGCGTTCCAGCTGTTTGAAAGTTCATCTGCAAGTTGGATCAACAGTGACAAGGCTGTAGCGCTTGCACAAGTGTCACGGCCAATAGTCGGACAACTAAGGCCATCAATTTGCAGGTTCCAGGTGAACACTTTAATGGGCTCCTCATTGCTTGCATCTGGTTTCACACTGGTTCGCACTGCAGACGCCATACTTTTAGTGGCTGCTGTGCTTGGTATTGCAGCTTTGTCTCCTTCACTAGTGAGGGGCCCTAAAGGTTTTCTATCACATAGGAACACAACTGGCAGACGATACATGGGGGCCTAAGCCTTTTATTGGGGCCCAATAGTCCATATATGACTAGTGTCTTACAAAGACAAGCAATATATATACAAGTGAGAGAAGGCAGAAGTACAAAAGAATAAAAAAAAATATAATAATAATTATAAACTCTTGTGTAATTTGCCTCCCCTTTAAGAGCCGAGCCTGCTCGAGTGACCGGTGCATCCATGCATTATATGCACTGTATGTATCAGTCAGTAAAAACCATTATGTTTTTTTAGGTCCGAAACGCGTAGAACCTGTACGTTTTTTCCTGTATGTGGAGATTTTATCGTTGGAATAAAGTGACACATTTTTCCGAAGCTGGATTTCTTTATTTTTTGTATGTATCAGTGACAACTAGTAACCAAGTATATAGGACGAGCACCACTGCTACAACCTAGACGGCGCGCAGTTAAACAGCGGAGAGGATGCAGCAGTCACACAAGCGCCGCTACCTCTTCAAAAAGCTGACTGGCGGGGACGGGTGTCGTTAGCCGGACCCCCGCCGATCTGCTATTGATGAAGTATCCTGAGGACAGGTCATCAATATGATCACGCTGCACAACCACTTTAATGTAATTTAGGCTAATATGTTTAACCCAATAAATGCTGCACTTCCAGCCACGCTGACCTCTTTGCTGATACATAGGAGGATGTAGATCTGCTCAGATACGATGTCTGTCTTTTCCTGCACACAGTACTGTATGTCCTCCGCTCGCCTTCATTGTCTGTGTTCCCCTTGGTCGTTTTCTGTGTCAGCCATGTGCTTTTTTCATTGTTTCAGATCTAGCCACCGAGCATTAATAAAGAACGAGGCCGTGTATTAGAAAGCCGTGATTAATGTAAAAATAAATGAAATTCATACAGTAGATGACAATTTCTTTCTACCAAAACTAGAACCAGGGTGATACCTCATATGGATCCAGAGATCTCCCAATTCATTGCTCTGCTAGATTTTCTTCAGACTTGTAGCATGTCCTATATGCTGCAGCTCTCTCTATAATAGCTCAGGGGGAGTGTCCCTTCTGCTTTAGCTCACTCCATATGTCAGCTAAGGGGGTGTGCCCTTTCTGTTTCTCCTCTCTCCCTATCACTGTTCATGCCCTTTCTGCTGTAGCTCTCTCCCTATGACAGCTCAGGGGGTGTACCCTTTCTGCTGCAGCTCTCTCCCTATGACAGCTCAGGGGGTGTACCCTTTCTGCTGCAGCTCTCTCCCTATGACAGCTCAGGGGGCATGTCCATTCTGCTGCTGCTCTCTCCCTACAACTGTCACAGCTTCCAACAGTAGATACGGCTGGTGGCAGGTGAAGAATGGAACTGAGCATGAGCGACCACCTCAGCGATGTTACCGAGGTGGAGGGAAAATAAAGATAAGAACAGACAGGAGGTAGCGCTATTAAGACAGATTTCATTGAATAACTCAGTGGCTATACAATTTTTTTTATTACCGTACACGTAATTACAAAATTATTCAGATTCAGCAGCGTCTTTGAAGTATGTCGTCTATTTTTCATGGGACAACCCCTTTAAAAAAAATCTTACAACAAAAAAATGAAAACATGTATGTAAGAGATAAGCCGGCCATGGGATAACTGTGACATGAGATGGCCAACAGCTACGGTATATCTCCCGATTCCCCCATATACAAATGTTGTGCTGTGAATGGGAGAGAGCTTCCTCCAGGTACCCATGGCAGGCGGCTTGTCTCTCTGAGAAGAAAAGGATCAGGCATGTTGAAATACAATAGAGCGATCCTTTAACCTCAACATGTCCCAATGAGGGAGGAAGATCCGACCAAGGAAAGAGGCGTGGGTCTTGTCATAAATGTATCACATCTTCTACTGTCCATGTGCCAGAAACTGATATACCGTATACTCCAGATGGGAGATGATTACATTTCACTTATCATTTATGCCATTTTTCTGGCGTTCATTAGGCCGCTGTGCCCCCTCTTCTGCTAAGCTCTGCCTACTTTTTAAAAAAGAAACATAGAAAGCTGCAAAAATTTTGGGCAAAATGACCATTAATTTCAAGAAACCATTGAAAGAGGTTTACCAGTGTTTTTATATGAATGCCCTGTCCGACACCCCACAACACCGCTGTAATCGGCGCCCGAACTTCACAACTCTATCCATTGTGTAGTGGACGGAGCTGGTCCCACTGAAGTGAATGGAAATTCAGCCGTAGTAACCAGCTCTGTTCACTGCATAAGGGATGGAGTAAAGTCGTGTAGTAAAGTTCCAAGGCCAGAGCTACTGCAGAACAAGGGGGTACTGAAGCTAGGACATCAATATAGAAGTACAGGAAAACCCCTCTAAAGGGCATCTGTCAGCAGTTTTGTACCTATGACACTGTCTGACCTGTTACATGTGCGCTTGGCAGCTGAAGGCATCTGTGTTGGTCTCATGTTCATATGTGTCCGCATTGCTGAGAGAAATGATGTTTTAATATGTGCAAATGAGCGTCTAGGAGCAACGGGGGCGTTTCCATTACACCTAGAGGCTGAGTGATCTCTGCAACAGCAGCACCTTCTGCACTTTGATTGACAGGGCCAGGTGTAACATAGTAACATAGTATATAAGGCCGAAAAAAAAAACATTTGTCCATCCAGTTCGGCCTGTCATCCTGCAAGTTGATCCAGAGGAAGGCAAAAAAAACCTGTGAGGTAGAAGCCAATTTTCACTACTTAAGGGGAATAAAAAATTCCTTCCCGACTCCAATCAGGCATCAGAATAACTCCCTGGATCAACGACCCCTCTCTAGTTGCTATAGCCTGTAATATTATTACACTCCAGAAATACATCCAGGCCCCTCTTGAACTCCTTTATTGTACTCACCATCACCACCTCCTCAGGCAGAGAGTTTCATAGTCTCACTGCTCTTAGGCCTCATGCACACGACCGTTGTGTGCATCCGTGGCCGTTGTGCCGTTTTTTTTCGCGGGCCCATTGACTTTCAATGAGTCCGTGGAAAAATCGGAAAATGCACCGTTTTGCCGCCGCATCCGTGATCCGTGTTTCCTGTCCGTCCAAAAAATATGACCTGTCCTATTTTTTTGACGGACAACGGTTCGCGGACCCATTCAAGTCAATGGGTCCGTGAAAGAACACGGATGCACACAAGATTGGCATCCGCGTCCGTGATCCGTGGCCGTAGGTTACTTTCATACAGACGGATCCGAAGATCCGTCTGCATAAAAGCTTTTTCAGAGATGAGTTTTCACTTTGTGAAAACTCATATCAGACAGTATATTCTAACACAGAGGCGTTCCCATAGTGATGGGGACGCTTCTAGTTAGAATATACTACGAACTGTGTACATGACTGCCCCCTGCTGCCTGGCAGCACCCGATCTCTTACAGGGGGCTGTGATCCGCACAATTAACCCCTCAGGTGCTGCACCTGAGGGGTTAATTGTGCATATCATAGCCCCCTATAAGAGATCAGGGGCTGCCAGGCAGCAGGGGGCAGACACCCCTCCCTCCCCAGTTTTAATTTCATTGGCGGCCAGTGCGGCCCCCCTGGCCCCCCCTCCCTCCCTCTATTGTATTATTTTCATTGGTGGCACAGTGTGCGGCCCCCCCAGCCCCCCCTCCCTCTATTGTATTATTTTCATTGGTGGCACAGTGTGCGTCCCCCCCGGCTCCCCCTCTCTCCCTCTATTGCATCATTTTCATTGGTGGCCCAGTGTGCGGCCTCCCCTGCTGCGCTGTCTGTGACTGGCCGGGAGCTCCTCCTACTGGTAAGTGACAGATCATTAAGCAATGCGCAGCACAGACCTGTCACTTACCAGTAGGAGGAGCTTCCGGCCGTTCACAGACAGCGCAGCAGGTAAGTATGATGCTTCTAATATTGCTAAGTAACCATGGCAACCAGGACTGCAGTAGCGTCCTGGTTGCCATGGTTACCGATCGGAGCCCCAGCGATTAAACTGGGACTCCGATCGGAACTCTCCGCTGCCACCAATGATCGGGGAAGGGGGGAGAGGGGAGGCCGCACACTGGCCACCAATGATATTAATACAATAGAGGGGGGGCTGGGGGGGGGCGCACACTGGCCACCAATGATAATACAATAGAGGGAGGGAGGGAGGGGGGGCCGGGGGGGGCCGCACACTGGCCACCAATGATAATACAATAGAGGGAGGGAGGGGGGGCCGGGGGGGCGCACACTGGTCACCAATGATAATACAATAGAGGGAGGGGGGGCCGGGGGGGGCGCACACTGGCCACCAATGATAATACAATAGAGGACAATAGAGGGAGGGAGGGCCGCACACTGGCCACCAATGATATTCAAACTGGGGGGGGAGGAGGGTGTACCCCCTGCTGCCTGGCAGCCTCTAATCTCTTACAGGGAGCTATGATACGCACAATTAACCCCTTCAGGTGCGGCACCTGAGGTGTTAATTGTGCGGATCACAGCTCCCTGTAAGAGATCGGGTGCTGCCAGGCAGCAGGGGGCAGTCATGTACACAGTTCTCAGTATATTCTAACTTGAAGCGTCCCCATTACCATGGGAACGCCTCTGTGTTAGAATATACTGTCGGATCTGAGTTTCACGATCTAACTCAAATCCGATGGTATATTCTAACATAGAGGCGTTCCCATGGTGATGGGGACGCTTCAAGTTAAAATATACCATCGGATTGGAGAAAACTCAGATCCTATGGTATATTAACTCCTGACTTTACATTGAAAGTCAATGGGGGACGGATCCATTTGCAATTGCACCATATTGTGTCAACGTCAAACGGATCGGTCCACATTGACTTGCATTGTAAGTCAGGACGAATCCCTTTGGATCCCCACCAATGTCCGTGGATCCTTCAAAAATCAAGGAAGACCCACGGACGAAAAAACGGTCACGGATAACGGACCAACGGAACCCCGTTTTGCGGACCGTGAAAAATTACTGTCGTGTGCATGAGGCCTTACAATAAAGAATCCTCTTCTATGTTTGTCTACAAACCTTCTTTCCTCCAGGCGCAGAGGATGTCCCCTCGTCACAGTCACAGTCCTGGGGATAAATAGATGATGGGATAGATCTCTGTACTGACCCCTGATATATTTATACATATTAATGAGATCTCCCCTCAGTCGTCTTTTTTCTAAAGTGAATAACCCTAATTTTGATAATCTTTCAGGGTATTGTAGTTGCCCCATTCCAGTTATTACTTTAGTTGCCCTCCTCTGGACCTTATCCAGCTCTGCTATGTCTGCCTTGTTCACTGGAGCCCAGAACTGTACACAGTACTCCATGTGTGGTCTGACTAATGATTTGTAAAGTGGTAGGACTATGTTCTCATCACGGGGATCTATGCCCCTTTTGATGCAACCCATTATCTTATTGGCCTTGGCAGCAGCTGCCTGACACTGGTTTTTGCAGCTTAGTTTGCTGTGATGACATTTTCACTGGCTTTTTTATTGTCAAAATGCAGAGGACGTGGCGGTTGCAGAGAGAACAGAGCCTCTCCTGAGATCTAGCGACTAGTGATGAGCGGCAGGGGCAATATTCAAATTTGTGATATTTCGCGAATATTTGGGCGAATAGTCACCATATATTCACAAATTCGTTATCTCCAGTCATTATTTTCTTGATTGCGGAAATCGGCAACTAAAATTCGCTATAAAAATTTGCTTTGCGAAAATTCGCAATCAACACTACTCCTAAAGTCAAAGATATTGCAGCCTTCTCCTTGGCCCACAAGCAAGAAGCAGGGAGGGATCATGTGTACGGATTTAAAAAAAAAACTCAAATAATCGAAATTACGAATATATATAGATAAATTCTAAATATTTGCGAATTCTCGAAGTGGCGATATTCGCGATAAAAATTCGCAATACGAATATTCGTGATCAACACTACTAGCGATGTCACACAGCATGAGCTCATAGAGCGTGCCAACGTCCTCACGCTGAGCACAGGTCACAGCATACGGAGCCCTGCAGGAGAAGACCAGAAAGCGGTAAGTACAGAGCCTGCACAGGAAGCTCAGTATTCACCGCTCCCCGATTCGCCTGTACTAAGGAGCACTTATTATGGAAGCGCTCATTAGTATTCGTCCCATAAGACACACACACTTTCAGAGGGAAAAAGTGCGTCTTATAGGGCAAAAAATATGGTAAATTGAAAAATAGCGTTTAAAGCTGAATATATGACACCACTTGTTCTCCATGTTTATGCCTATTACAGAGAAAGATAAAATATTAAGAAAAACATGTAAAAAGGCTTTCATCACAAGGTGACCTGCTCTCTTGAATCACTCGTATTTGCGCTTCGTTCTTTGAACATTTACATCTAATTGGCACATTTTCTTTTGTCATGTTCTTTTCTCTAATACAAATATTCCTCTTTTAATACTGTCATTTCTTTGTTTTCGTTGTCTTGTTTTGTACGCTCTCCTCTTGTACTGCTTTTATTGTCTTTTTATGATCTTTTTCGCTACTGTATATAAAGTTCCCTTCTGTTCTTTGACACTTTTTTTTTTTTTTTAACAGGTTTGTATTTTTTAACCCCCACAGAATTTAATGGGATTGCAAAAGTAATTTAAAATAAACCACATAGTTTCACATTAGTACTTTGATTACTGAAAAGATAGTTGCAGTCATGTCATTACCCTAAATGTTGCTTTGATGCACTAGTGCAGAAAAGCTGATTCAAGTGAATGTAGGGTGGGGGAGCAAAAGTGTCTCGAAGTCTAGAGATAAGTTTGCAAACTTTACACTGGAAGAGCTTATAAATGACTCCTGTATTAAAGGGCATCTGTCAGCAGTTTTGTACCTATTAAACTGGCTGACCTGTTACACGTGCGCTTGGCAGCTGAAGCCATCTGTGTTGGTTCCATGTTCATATGTGCCCGCATTGCTGAGAAAAATGTTTTAATATATGCAAATGAGCTTCTAGGAGCAACGGGGGCGTTACCATTACTCCTAGAGGCTCTGCTCTCTCTGCAACTGCCGCGCCCTCTGCACTTTGATTGACAGGGCCAGGCAGTGTAAATGTGATCACACCTGGCCCTATCAATCAAAGTGGAGAGGGAGCAAGACTCTAAGTGTAATGGTAACGCCCCCATTGCTCCCAGAAGCTCATTTGCATATAATAAAACATAATTTTTTTCAGCAATGCGGACACATATGAACATGGGACCAACACAGATGCCTTCAGCTGCCAAGCGCACATGTAACAGGTCAGCCAGTGTCATAGGTACAAAACTGCTGACAGATGCCCTTTAAGGATGTGTCTGATGACAGCGTTCAACTCTTGCCAGTAACATTAAGTACACTTGTGAATGCGGCTTTGAGATGTAATTCATTAGCTTCTTTAACATGCCCGTAAAACAGGTCCCAATCTGTGATACAGCATGGTGATCAATACTTGTTTAAGGACTTTCACACAGGCAGACAATTGCTTGATCGCGAGAATGGGAGTCCCATTCCGCAGATCTGATGGAGGGGCAGGTCGGGCATGCGCCCTGCTGCTCCATTCATTCTCTTTGGGGGTGCCGAAGAAGGTCGAGTATAGCGCTTGGCTATTTCTGGTGTTAAACTCGGCACAACCCCTTTAATTAACCATATAATGTATTGGAAAATAGGAACAGAAGTCTTTGCAGCTGCAAAATTGAGAAGAAAACTACACAATTTTGCCATTATTTTTTGGGATTTGGTTTTACGGTGTTGACTGTGCACTACAATGATTACAGCGATACTAAAATAAAATCGTTTTTATTATGCTTTACTACTGTTAAAAAAAATTCTGCCTACAGAGCTGTATTAGGGTTTGTTTTTTGGGCGCAACCTGTCGTTATCGTGGTTTCCATTACAGTTCACTCTGCAAGCTAAATGCTAGGGATGAGCGAATCGACTTCGGATGAAACATCCAAAGTCGATTCACATAAAACGTCGTGCCTTGGAACCGAACCCGAGTACGGGAAATTTAATTTTACAGTAGAAATTGATTTATGAAGTTATTACCCAAAGTCTCGCAAGACTTCGCGAAGTAATAACTTTGGCTCATAGGAGCCAATACATTCTAATACTGTACAGAGCGCTCTCTCCGTACAGTATTCTAACAAAGTTTTATGCGAATCGACTTCGGATGTTTCATCCGAAGTCGATTCGCTCTTCCCTACTAAACGTTTTAATATCTGGATGCGGCAATACCAATTATTTTTATTGCCTACTTATTTGAATATGTAAAATTGGGAAAGAGAGTGATTTCAATTCTTAATCCTTTTTTTAAAACTACATTTTTACCTTTTTGTTAGCCCCCCCTAGGGAATAAAACATGCAACTGCATATATCACACACTGAAATTATTGAGTACTACAATCTGTTACATCTGCTATGACAACAGATCAGAAGGAAGGGGTCAGAGGGAGCCCCCTCTCTTTAATTGCCCACATGCTACCATTGCTATTGACCGCGGCATCTGAGCAGTTAAGCGTCTGTGATCGGTGTTATCTCCGCTCACAGACACTGCCTGCAGGTGCCTGCTGTGTAACACAGGAGTCATCGGCTTGCTATGGGGCTGGCTCAGCTCCTGAACCGGTGCCATAACTAAACTCCCGACAGAGGATAGAATCCCATTAGATGACGGCACATTACACACTTCACTTTCTTACTTTTGAGTGCCCTTACCTCTTTTCTGCCCTGGACCTTCTAGCTTGGTGGAATATTTAATATTATTTTTTTTTTATTATTATTCTCACGACCTTTTATTTTATGTCTATTTATGTCTATCACAGTTCACATGTGTTTGTCCCAAGGTTCTCCAGGGCATGGCGCTCTTATGGGTTTCCCTTCAAAGGATCGTAGGGTTGCTTGCAAAGTTTAATAGAAGTCGGGGTCCTTCTCTTTCTGTGTTAAGACACCCTTTCTTGTGCACAATCTTGGTTTCCATTACAGCACCCACAGGCCCTGCTTCTAGCGGGACATGAGAAATATACCTGTCATTCAGGGCGACAGATGCTGTAATACCGTCTCTACGGGCTGTCAATTCCCAATAGAAGTATCAGTGCTGGGCCTGCAAAATGGAATATCCTCATAAACCCTAATTATCTCCAACCCATACAGCTTG
The DNA here is from genome assembly GCF_905171765.1 of Bufo bufo. Taxonomy (NCBI): domain Eukaryota; kingdom Metazoa; phylum Chordata; class Amphibia; order Anura; family Bufonidae; genus Bufo; species Bufo bufo. Next base: position 44,345,044 of record NC_053394.1, read on the forward strand.
ATACTATAACCTGCGTATACCTATCCCCCCGTCCTGACCAGGGAGGTTCTCTGTTTTATGAGTTTGGCATTTTGCACGTATATATAAAACAATTTAAAATACATTACAGGTTAATATTTTTTTTAGATCGGGCTTATCCATGCTTATTTAAGTGGGGCCCTACGTGTGATGATTCGATTATGCATTATTTCTCTGCGCAGCGCAGCTATGACGACTTAATTTCGAAAAGCAGCCTTTTCGAATATGATTAACCCAGAGGGGTCATTTGGTAATATAATTAGTAAAGAACGATTCTGTATATCTGTGAAATCAATAGCAGAAGTAAAATGGTATAGCATATATTAGTTTATTATGTTCAAAGCTGTATACAGAGCCTGCTGACGAGATTAGCATTGGTTTGTTACTTGATGGATTCGGAGAGGGTGATTAGATTGAAATAATTATTGGTGGTTGTAGCTTGGAGTATATAAGCATGTTAATGTAGACAGAAGCAATAATACCTCCTGTCATAACAGCCAGGTGGAGATGCACGCGTATTGATCGTATTGGAAAAGGGCATTGTAAAGATAATTTTGGTTATTTCGAGTATATTTTATAATTACGCCCCGAGCCAGTGGGACTTTATATTAAAAAGAGACCCAAACAATTACTGGGTTACTATAGCAACCTAAATAGGAACACGTTTGGTGAACATTGTTACAAAAATATGGTTCGGGATCATTTTTAACACTTCATAGCCCCATAAATGTATTTGTTACTTTTTTTTAATGGTTTTTGTTCTTTTTATATACATCATAAAGCCTCATGCACACGAACCGTTGTATTATTCCGTGTCCGTTGTTCCGTTTTTCGTGATTTTCTGCGGACCCGTTGACTTTCAATGGGTACGTTGAAAACTCGGCTAATGCACCGTTTGTCATCCGCGTCCGTGATCCGTGGTTCCAGTCCGTCAAAAAAATATAACCTGTCCTATTTTTTTCACGGAAAACGGTTCGCGGACCCATTCAAGTCAATTGGACCGTGAAAAAACGCAGAGGCACACAAGATTGTCATCCGCGTCCGCGTCCGTTTTTTTCCTATCATTTGGATGGCAAACTTGATTTAGACTTTTTTTTACTTTCCTTTATGTCTGGTGGTCCTCCAAAAATAAAGGAAGACACACGGAAAAAAAAACGGATCACGGAACAACGGAACCCCATTTTGCGGAACGGAACACAACAACGGTCGTGTGCATGAGGTCTAAAGGTCCTAATGTAAGCAAAATCAGAATAAGGCCCCCAGGACCTTGATTGTCAAAAAGACTTGTATCTTGGTACACCTCCTATCTGGGCAACTGGACAATTCTTTGTGCCGCCACTTGCCCAAATCCCCACCCCAAGATTATGGACGGTGCTGAGGCTATCATCGGGAATCAAAGGGATGTATTTGGTGCTTGTGATCTAACAAAGTAAGGGCTCAATGACACGACCGCAAATAGTAGTCCGCAATGCACGGGCACCGGCTGTGTGCCCTTCTGGTGCAGATTGACTTTAATGGATTAGCGATCTGCAAAATACGGTGCGGAGGCACAGACCCAAAATCCCACGGAAGCGCGTCGGAGTGTTTCCGTGGGCTTCCGATCAGTGCCTCCGCACCCCAAAAGATAGGACATGTCCTATCTTCGGTCTTATCGTGCAGATCGCGGACCTATTCAAGTCAGCCATTTGCAGTCCGCAATACGAGCACCACAGCCATACAGTCATGTACATGACAATACCCAGTCCCCATAGCTCTGTGCGCTTTTATTGTCTCAAAAAAAAACGATTTGATACATATGCAAATTAACCTGAGATGTGTCCTGTCCCGGAGATGAGTCCAGCGTGAAGGAGCCCAGCACCGCCCCGCATCCTCCGAATCCCCTCCTTGCTCCCCGACGTCACAGAGCTAGAGCGCTGTAATCTCGCGATGCGCGAGCTAGCGCATGTGCAGTTTGTTCCCTGAGGCTGATGCCAGCACAGGGAAGAAACACTATGCCAACACTGCGCATGTGCTAGCTCGCGCATCGCGAGATTACGGCGCTCTAGCTCTGTGACGTCGGGGAGGAGATTCGGGGGATGCGGGTCGGTGCTGGGCTCCTTCACGCTGGACTCATCTCTGACAGGACTCATCTCAGATTAATTTACATATCTATCAAATCGTTTTTTTGACACAATAAAAGCACACAGAGCTATGGGGACTGGGTATTGCGGATGTGCTAGCGGCCATCTAGCAGCCCATGTCCTCAGCTCTATACACAAAATCCCGGTGACAGGTTCCCTTTAATCCCACAGAATAAAGTTATCATGGCACTTATACCGCATGGAGAAAGCATAAGGAACCTTTCACGCGAGCAAGTATTCTGCGCAGGTGCAATGCGTGATGCGAATGCATTGTGCCCGCACGGAATCCGGACCCATTCATTTCAATGGGCCTGTGTACATGTGTGTTAATTTACACGCATCACTTGTGCGTTGCGTGAAAATCGCAGCGTGTTCTATATTCAGCAATTTTCATGCAACGCTGGCCCCATAGAAGTGAATAGGGCTGCGTGAAAATCAAGCAAGTGCGGATGCGATGCGTTTTTCACGGATGGTTGCTAAGAGATGTTGTTTGTAAACATTCCATTTTTTATCAAGTGCGTGCAAAACGAATTAAATCACATTGCACCCGCGCGATAAAAACGGAACAACTGAACACGATCGCAGACAAAACTGAATGAACTTGCTTGCAAAATCGCGCATTTTTCACTAAAAGCATTCGCAACGCATCCGGACCTAATCCGCTCACGCTCGTCTGCAAGGGGCCTAAGGCTCCTTTCACATCACCGTTTCTCCTTTCCGTTCTCCATTGAGGAGCAGGAGAACGGAAAGGACGGATTCTGCAGATAACTGAGACCTAACTAAACGAAGCCTAAAGACCCCATAGACTATAATGAGGTCAGTTCGGTGTCCGCTCAGAATATGATTTTTGAGCGGAGACGAAAGTCCTGCATGTAGTCTTGTCGCCATTTGCGCCTAGACCCTCCGCTGCTGTGCGCGTCCCATGTTCTACTCAACAGCACAGGGGAGAAGGAGGCAGTCCCTCCCCCCTGTGCCGCTGCCACCAATGGGCTGATAGAAGCCAGGAGGAGGGGAGGGGCTGTGGCCAATGCGCCACCAATGAATATAGTTGATGCCTGAATACAAAAGCAGGCTGCGGGTGCCGGCCATGTACCATACCCGGCCTCTATGACTGCGCGCTGCGATCCGCCGCTATTAACCGGTCAGGTGCGGCATCTGAGGGGTTAATAGCGGCGGATCGCAGCGCGCAGTCATAGAGGCTGGGTGCCGGGTATGGGATATGGCCGTCACCCGCAGCCTGCGTTTGTATTCAGGCATCAACTATATTCATAGGTGGCGCAAAGCACCGCACCCCCCCCCCCCAAACCACAGTATTATAAAGTATAATCATTGGTGGAACAGTGCGCCCCCAAGTATTATAACTATTATATGCAGTGGCAGCTTCTGATTGGAGTCCCAGCAGTGTAATCACGGGGCTCCGATCGGTTACCATGGCAGCCAGGACGCTACAGAAGCCCTGGCTGCCATAGTTGGCTCCATGCTGTTGTGTGCACTATGCACAGGGCAGCAGGGACAGTGTGAGATCCTAATTACCCTGATAGAGATCTATAAGGGTGAATAGGACAAGGGTTCTAGTCCCTAAGGGGGCTAATAGTAAAAATAAAAAAAAATTGCAATTTGACATTTTTTTGTCACCTTGTCCCGACAAAAATTAGGATTGGACTGTTCTCTTATGATCCAGACGAACCGAGTATCGAGTATCGCAATACTTTTTTATGGTATCGAAAGAGTCAAAATTTTGGTATCGTGACAACCCTAGGTAAAACATGTTTTTTTTTTTATTATACCGTAATTAGATGTATTTTAAATTTGGCGACTAAAAATTTAAATTTGTCTCCTAACTTTTTCAGGTTAGGAGCCAATGGCTCCTTAATATATTTTTTTGTCTGGAGCCCTGTATGGGGTTATTCACACGGCAGTTTTTGTGATGGCCAGCGAATAACGGACATTAAAAAAATAGAATATGTTCTTTCCTTTTAGTTTTCACGGACAGACAGCCCCCATACAATTGGAGGGGAGCTCAGGATAGGTCATCAGTATCAGATGGGTGAAGGGTCTGACTCCCGGGAGCCCCACCTATCAGCTGTCAGAAGAGACCAGGAGCTCCGTGAGCACTGCGGCCTCTTCCTAGGCCAGGGATCAACAACCTCCAGCACTCCAGCTGTGGTGAAACTACAGCTCCCAGCATGCTCCATTAACTTCTATGAGAGTCCTGAGAACAACCAAGTGTGTGTGCTGGGAGTTGTAGTTTCCACATAGCTGGAGTGCTGCATACCCCCCAACTTTTTGGACGGTCAAAGAGGGACACTTATGGTTCATTGTGTGAAAGATCGATTTTTCCTGCATGTCTGTACACTTTAATAGTTTTCTCTTACGAAATGGCGCAAAAATAATCTGAATATAGACATTTCTAGTCCCAACTGCATCAAATAATGAAATATTATAGAAGACGGAGTCTAATATACAGATAGGAACCAGACAAACACTTTCTGAATCAATATTGAGAATGTATTAATACAAATCTATACCTCGAATCAAAAAGAGGGACGTTTAAGGAATAAAGAGGGACAGAGGGACTTGCGTCAAAAAGAGGGTCACTTGGGAGGTCTGGTGCTGGAGGTTGCTGATCGCTGCCCTAGGCCATATGACAGGGATGGCCAACCTGAGGCTCTCCAGCTGTTGCAAAACTACAACTCCCATCATGTCCGGACAGTCTACAGCAATCAGTCTACAGCAGGGCATGGCGGGAGCTGGAGAGCCACAGGTTGGCTATGCCTGCCATATGACATCACCATACATCGGTCACATGGCCTAGTTGCAGCTGAACCCGATTCAGGTCAATGAAGCAGAGTGCGATACCAAGCATTGCCGCTATACAATGTACAGCGCTGGGCTTGGCGAGCTGAGAGAAGGCCGCGACACTCACAGGAGCGCCGGTGCCTTCTCAAACAGCTGATCGGCGAGGGTCCGGGTGTCAGACCCCCACCAATCAGATACAGTTGACTTATCCTGAATTTATGTCATCAGTATAAAAATCCTGGAAAACCCTTTTAATGTCAGACTGCTGCAGATCCCACCTCTGGGACCCTTTCGAATTTCCAGAATGGTGGCCCCATAGTGAAGCAGAACACGCTGCGCGTGAGCACCATCTGAGCATGCTTGCTGCGCACGCTCGTGATGTTCTGGGCACCCTGCGCATGCTTGCTATGGTCTGAGCACCATGCTCAAACTCGCTATGGTCTGAGCACCCTGTGCAAACTCGCTATGGTCTGAGCACCCTGTGCAAACTCGCTATGGTCTGAGCACCCTGCACATGCTTGCTATGGTCTGAGCACCCTCCGCATGCTCGCTATGGTCTGACCACCCTGCGCACGCTCGCCATGGTCTGACCACCCTGCGCATGCTCGCTGTGGTCTGAGCACCCTGCACATGCTCACTATGGTCTGAGCACCCTACGCATGCTCGCTACGGTCTGAGCACCCTACGCATGCTCGCTACGGTCTGAGCACCCTGCACATGATCGCTATGGTCTGAGCACTCTGCACAAGCCCGCTATGGTCTGAGCACCCTGCGCACGCTCGCTATGGTCTGAGCACCCTACGCATGCTCGCTAGGATCTAAGCACCCTGCACATGCCCGCTATGGTCTGAGCACCCTGCGCAAGCTTGCTATGGTCTAAGCACCCTGCGCATGCTCGCTATGGTCTGAGCACCCTGCGCACCCTACGCATGCTCGCTATGGTCTGAGCACCCTACGCATGCTCGCTACAATCTGAGCACCCTGCGCACTCTCGCTTTGGTCTGAGCACCCTACGCATGCTCGCTATGGTCTGAGCACCCTACGCAAGCTCGCTACGATCTGAGCACCCTGCACATGCTCGCTATGGTCTGAGCACCCTGCGCAAGCTTGCTATGTTCTGAACACCCTGCGCATGCTCGCTACGATCTGAGCACCCTGCGCACTCTCGCTATGGTCTGAGCACCCTACGCAAGCTCGCTACGATCTGAGCACCCTGCACATGCTCGCTATGGTCTGAGCACCCTACGCATGCTCGCTATGGTCTGAGCACCCTACGCATGCTCGCTACGATCTGAGCACCCTGCGCACTCTCGCTATGGTCTGTGCACCCTACCCTACGCATGCTTGCTATGGTCTGAGAACCCTACGCAAGCTTGCTACGATCTGAGCACCCTGCACATGCTCGCTATGGTCTGAGCACCCTGCGCAAGCTCGCTATGGTCTGAGCACCCTGCGCAAGCTCGCTATGGGAGTTTCAAAAATAGTCAAGTGAGCAAGCTCAGCTATTTTTGGTGGTCCCACAGAGGTGAATGGAGAGAACATGCACAAGCACCACATACACTGCTATGCGACTGTCGGCTCTCAGCTATTTCTAGAACAACCATAGCGGTGAACGGAGAGGTGGCACCGCACACACAGCTGCTCTCTAGTTCCTTTATGGGGCTCGTTCTGAAGATAGGAGTGGGTACCATTGGTGGGACAGGCACCTATCTGACATGATGGCATCTCCTAGAGATATGTCAGCAATGTATGAGAGGACAGAACCAAGGTTTCCAGTGTTTTTCTTTTTTCTGGACAACTTACCCCATAAAATCATGGAGAGACAGCATTTTTTATGGACTAATTGGAAAGCGATAATGAATGATAAAGATTATAAGTGGGGGTTGGATCTAAGATCCGAAGCTGATTCGTTCCCAAACTTCGTTTTAATGCTGTACGGAAACCCGTCTATGTATAGCATTATAATGTCTGTGCTTCGGCGAGCTAAGTCTAAAGTCGGTGAATAACTTCGGGCAGCAGTTTTTTGTCCGGCCGCCTCTCGGCCTATTTGCCATGCTGTGGCCGGATCTACGCCGCTCCCCATTACAGCGAATGGGGCCGGGGCGGACTTCCGGCAGCACACGGGTGTACGCTGCAGTTACGGATCCGGCAGGCTGTTCCCCTGCTGGAACGAGTAAACGCCAGTGTGAAACGGGAACTCATTAGCATTTACAGTGAGCTCTACAGCAATCACCACCCAAGCAATCTACAGGGAGTGCAGAATTATTAGGCAAGTTGTATTTTTGAGGATTAATTTTATTATTGAACAACAACCATGTTCTCAATGAACCCAAAAAACTCATTAATATCAAAGCTGAATATTTTTGGAAGTAGTTTTTAGTTTGTTTTTAGTTTTAGCTATTTTAGGGGGATATCTGTGTGTGCAGGTGACTATTACTGTGCATAATTATTAGGCAACTTAACAAAAAACAAATATATACCCATTTCAATTATTTATTTTTACCAGTGAAACCAATATAACATCTCAACATTCACAAATATACATTTCTGACATTCAAAAACAAAACAAAAACAAATCAGTGACCAATATAGCCACCTTTCTTTGCAAGGACACTCAAAAGCCTGCCATCCATGGATTCTGTCAGTGTTTTGATCTGTTCACCATCAACATTGCGTGCAGCAGCAACCACAGCCTCCCAGACACTGTTCAGAGAGGTGTACTGTTTTCCCTCCTTGTAAATCTCACATTTGATAATGGACCACAGGTTCTCAATGGGGTTCAGATCAGGTGAACAAGGAGGCCATGTCATTAGATTTTCTTCTTTTATACCCTTTCTTGCCAGCCACGCTGTGGAGTACTTGGACGCGTGTGATGGAGCATTGTCCTGCATGAAAATCATGTTTTTCTTGAAGGATGCAGACTTCTTCCTGTACCACTGCTTGAAGAAGGTGTCTTCCAGAAACTGGCAGTAGGACTGGGAGTTGAGCTTGACTCCATCCTCAACCCGAAAAGGCCCCACAAGCTCATCTTTGATGATACCAGCCCAAACCAGTACTCCACCTCCACCTTGCTGGCGTCTGAGTCGGACTGGAGCTCTCTGCCCTTTACCAATCCAGCCACGGGCCCATCCATCTGGCCCATCAAGACTCACTCTCATTTCATCAGTCCATAAAACCTTAGAAAAATCAGTCTTGAGATATTTCTTGGCCCAGTCTTGACGTTTCAGCTTGTGTGCCTTGTTCAGTGGTGGTCGTCTTTCAGCCTTTCTTACCTTGGCCATGTCTCTGAGTATTGCACACCTTGTGCTTTTGGGCACTCCAGTGATGTTGCAGCTCTGAAATATGGCCAAACTGGTGGCAAGTGGCATCTTGGCAGCTGCACGCTTGACTTTTCTCAGTTCATGGGCAGTTATTTTGCGCCTTGGTTTCTCCACACGCTTCTTGCGACCCTGTTGACTATTTTGAATGAAACGCTTGATTGTTCGATGATCACGCTTCAGAAGCTTTGCAATTTTAAGAGTGCTGCATCCCTCTGCAAGATATCTCACTATTTTTTACTTTTCTGAGCCTGTCAAGTCCTTTTTTTGACCCATTTTGCCAAAGGAAAGGAAGTTGCCTAATAATTATGCACACCTAATATAGGGTGTTGATGTCATTAGACCACACCCCTTCTCATTACAGAGATGCACATCACCTAATATGCTTAATTGGTAGTAGGCTTTCGAGCCTATACAGCTTGGAGTAAGACAACATGCATAAAGAGGATGATGTGGTCAAAATACTCATTTGCCTAATAATTCTGCGCTCCCTGTAGTTAAGAAAAATCACAGAGACGTCTCATTTTTATTCACGAAAACAGGGAAAAAGAAGTTGCCTATTTTTACATACTGTCCAGGAATTTCTTTAATACAAATACAATCAGATTCCTATTTTTTTCCATTTTCAATTGCAGCAGTTGCCCATAGCAACCAGTTATGGCGCAGCATGAATAAAAAAAAAATATAAGTTGCTATGGGCAACTGCACTACTCTTGCTCTCTCTCAACTACAGCCTGCTCTCATTCTCGGCTGTTCTTGTAGTTGCAGACTAGAGGGACTTCTGGATGACTGGAAGTTCCCTCCACGTGCACTGTGGATATGATAACCCTTATGTAATCAGTGCCCGGAGGAGCAGGAAGTGCACGGTGATAGGCCTGCGCATGCGCCGCGCACTGCATTGTGGGGCTTGTAGTCTCAGGGCGGTGTGGCGCTGCTGTGGACCGCTTGTGGTAAGGCACGATTTGCTATGTGCAGAGCGGCGTCCTGTTAACCCCCTATCTCCTGCTGTGCTCTGTCACTTGTATGACGCTGCTGGGAGGGAAAAATGGCGGTAAAACAGTCCAGGCTCCTGACAGGGATGACGTCATGAGCTTGTGAACTCCTCCACGTGAGGAGGCGCTGACTCCCTGCACATGGCTGCAGTGGGCTGTACGGGCTATCTCTGTACATGAATAGTCTATCATGGCTGCGGCTGTGGTTATGACTAGGGCAGATGAGGGGACGCCCGCCATTCCTTTAGTCTGAAATAAAAAAAAATCCAGATTATCAGTCAGGCATGACCGTATTTGTGTAATGATAGTCAGTGGCGGCGCAGTGCGGCAGGCTACTATCGCAGAAAATCCGACACTTTTGGATATTTGGACGTAGGACGAAAACCGCACGCCACGTTGCCACCACAGATCACAATGCAAGCAGCCTGCGACTTTTGCGCGACTGCGAGTTGCAGTCAAGTTGCACAGATGTTTTTAGTCTTTTGTGCGACTTTTCTGAGACTCCATTCAGACGACCGTGTCTGTTTTGAGTTCTGCAAATCGCTGATCCGCAAAATACAAATGCGGTCCATGTGCATCCCACAATTTTCTCCGGTCCCGTTGAAAAAAATGCCCTATATCCTTGGGCATGACCCTATAATTTGCGCGTGCCGTCCGCATTTTTTGCAGCCGCGTAGAAATGATTGGGTTCACTAGGGTCGGTCCATTCACATTACTGTATTTTCGTTCCAAAAAATAAATAGACAGTGCACCGATGTCATCGGTATAACAAAAAGGGTTGTCCGCACCCCCGGCGATCAGCTGGTTGAAGAGAAGGCCGCGCGCTGTGCTCTGAATTGTTTACCCGCGCGCCGCCGAGCAGTGCGCTCACAAGAAGCCGCTCACATCTATGGGACGGCTCCTTCCTATTCAAGTGTATATTACAGAGCCGTCCCATAGACGCGAATGGCATCTTGTAATTCCACTGCTCACCGCGGCGCTGTAGACGGCGAGCGGGTAAAGGCTGTTTCACACTTGCGTTGTTAATTCCGGTATTGAGATCCATTTTGATTTTGCATATCAGGATGCATCCGGGTGTGGGAAATCAAAGCTGAAAAAAAGGATCCATCACTAAATACATTAAATGTCAATGGTTGATGGATCCTAAAAAAATAAATCCGTCACCACTGGTGATATGCCCTGGCATGTACCATGTGTTGGCATGTTTCTTATGGTGATGTACCCTGGCATGTGCCATGTATTGGCATGTTTCATATGGCAATATCCCCTGGCATGTACCATGTGTTGGCATGTTTCTTATGGTGATATGCCCTGGCATGTAGGGGTGGGCGATATGGCCTAAAATCTATATTGCGATATAATTTTAAGCGTGTGCGATATGCGATATATTCTATATTTCGGGGGTTAAACTTTTTTTTAAAACTTTTTATTTAATAACTATTAGCCTCCTTAGGGGCTAGAACCCTTGTCCTACTCACCCTGATAGATCTCTATTAGGGCTCTTTCACACTTGCGTTGTTCTGTTCCGGCATAGAGTTCCGTCGTCGGGGCTCTATGCCGGAAGAATCCTGATCAGGATTATCCTAATGCATTCTGAATGGAGAGAAATCCGTTCAGGATGCATCAGGATGTCTTCAGTTCCGGAACGGAACGTTTTTTGGCCGGAGAAAATACTGCAGCATGCTGCGTTTTTTGCTCCGGTCAAAAATCCTGAACACTTGCCGCAAGGCCTGATCCGGAATTAATGCCCATTGAAAGGCATTAATCCGGATCCGGCCTTAAGCTAAACGTCGTTTCGGCGCATTACCGGATCCGACGTTTAGCTTTTTCTGAATGGTTACCATGGCTCCCAGGACGCTAAAGTCCTGGCAGCCATGGTAAACTGTAGTGGGGAGCGGGGGAGCAGTATACTTACCGTCCGTGCGGCTACCGGGGCGCTTCAGAGTGACGTCAGGGCGCCCCACGCGCATGGATGACGTGATCGCATGGATCACGTCATCCATGCGCATGGGGCGCTCTGACGTCATTCTGGAGAGCCCCGGGAGCCGCACGGACTGTAAGTATACTGTTCCCCCACTCCCCACTACTATTACGGCAACCAGGACTTTAATAGCGTCCTGGCTGCCATAGTAACACTGAACGCATTTTAAAGACGGATCCGTCTTCAAATGCTTTCAGTTCACTTGCGGTGTTACGGATCCGGCGGGCACTTCCGGCAAATGGAGTACACGCCGGATCCGGACAACGCAAGTGTGAAAGAGCCCTAACATGGCCAACACGGATCTGTCTTCAAATGCTTTCAGTTCACTTGCGGTGTTACGGATCCGGCGGGCACTTCCGGCAAATGGAGTACACGACGGATCCGGACAACGCAAGTGTGAAAGAGGCCTTAGAGTGAATAGGATCTCACACTGTCCCTGCTGTCCTGTGCATAGTGCACACGGCAGCAGGGAGATTACCATGGCAGCCAGGGCTTCAGTAGCGTCCTGGCTGCCATGGTAACCGATCGGAGCGCCGCGATTACACTGCTGGGGCTCCGATCAGAAGCTGCCGCCCTGGGGCCACTGCCACCAATGATTTAATCGTGTGGAGGGGGGGGGGGGGCGCAATTAATATAATACTCAGAAGAGGGGGAGTAGAAGGGAGGGGCTGTGGCCACTGCGCCACCAATGGATATAGTTAATATGCCTGAATACAAACGTAGCCTGCATGTGTCGGCCATATCGTGATCTGCCGCAATTAACCCGTCAGGACCTGAGGGGTTAATTGCGGCAGATCACGGCGCGCAGTAATAGAGGCAAGGTATGGGATATGGCCGGCACATGCAGGCTACGTTTGTATTCAGGCATATTAACTATATTCATTGGTGGCGCAGTGGCCACAGTCCCTCCTCCTCCTAGTCTGTTCTCACTGGTGGTCAGCGCCAGCCGTACACAGTGGGGAGGGACTCCCTCCTTCTCCACTGTGCCGGCTCAGGAGAACATTGTGTGTGCCGAGAGCGGCGCATGCCATGTTCTACCGCGATATGGCGATATAAACGAAATCTCTATTGTTGGCCAAATTTATTTCGTTTATATTGCATATAGTCTATATCGCCCACCCCTACTGGCATGTACCATGTGTTGGCATGTTTCTCATGGTAATGTTCCCTGGCATGCGCCATGTATTGGCATGTTTCTTATGGCGATATTCCCTGGCATGTACCCTGTGTTGGCATGTTTCTTATGGCGATATGCCCTGGCGTGTACCCTGTGTTGGCATGTTTCTCATAGTGATGTACCTTGGCATGTGCCATGTGTTGGCATGTTTCTCATAGTGATGTACCCCGGCTTGTGCCATGTGTTGGCATGTTTCTTATGGCGATATGCCCTGGCGTGTACCCTGTGTTGGCATGTTTCTTATGGCGATATGCCCTGGCGTGTACCCTGTGTTGGCATGTTTCTCAAAGTGATGTTCCCTGGCATGTGCCACGTCTTGGCATGTTCCTCATAGTGATGTACCCTGGCATGTACCCTGTGTTGGCATGATTCTTAGGGCGATATGCCCTGGCATGTACCATGTGTTGGCATGTTTCTAATAGTGATGTACCCTGTCATGTGCCATGTGTTGGCATGTTTCTTATAGTGATCGCACACTACATCCAGCACTCTGCCCTCCATGCTGGATGAGACATTGGTTTATATTTTGGCCAAAGCATAGTAAGCCACTCACCGCGTCAAGGCTGTCTCATGAGTGGTCCCTAACTCTTGTTCCTACCTGTTCATGGGCCATGACAGCCACATAAAATCCAGGGAATGCAGGTCAGCAGGCAAGCCAAGTACACTTTGCTTGTAACCCCGTCCGGTGCCATTACAGCTTTCATCGGATCCAGGGATGCAAGTACCAACATGCATGCTGAACCTACCATATACTTCTCCTGGAGCCAGATGGCTAATGGTAGGTTCTATACAAGCAGACTCAGTTTTATACTGACTTTAAAACCAGCCTCAAGGACAGATTAACTGGTCAGGTGTGCAATGACTCCAAGGAGATCGCCACGCCTCCAATATATACTACAAAGAAAAAAATAAGGGGTTGGGTCAGCACAACCTGCTGCAGGTGCACATCACTATGGCGAAATACATATACAAACGGAAAATGCAAATGTGATCGCACACTACATCCAGCACTCTGCCCTCCATGCTGGATGAGACATTGGTTTATATTTTGGCCAAAGCATAGTAAGCCACTCACCGCGTCAAGGCTGTCTCATGAGTGGTCCCTAACTCTTGTTCCTACCTGTTCATGGGCCATGACAGCCACATAAAATCCAGGGAATGCAGGTCATGCATGCAAGCCAAGTACACTTTGCTTGTAACCCCGTCCGGTGCCATTACAGCTTTCATCGGATCCAGGGATGCAAGTACCAACATGCATGCTGAACCTACCATTAGCCATCTGGCTCCAGGAGAAGTATATGGTAGGTTCAGCATGCATGTTGGTACTTGCATCCCTGGATCCGATGAAAGCTGTAATGGCACCGGACGGGGTTACAAGCAAAGTGTACTTGGCTTGCATGCTGACCTGCATTCCCTGGATTTTATGTGGCTGTCATGGCCCATGAACAGGTAGGAACAAGAGTTAGGGACCACTCATGAGACAGCCTTGACGCGGTGAGTGGCTTACTATGCTTTGGCCAAAATATAAACCAATGTCTCATCCAGCATGGAGGGCAGAGTGCTGGATGTAGTGTGCGATCACATTTGCATTTTCCGTTTGTATATGTATTTCGCCATAGTGATGTGCACCTGCAGCAGGTTGTGCTGACCCAACCCCTTATGTTTCTTATAGTGATGTACCCTGTCATGTGCCATGTGTTGGCATGTTTCTTATGGTGATATTCCCTGGCATGTACCATGTGTTGGCATGTTTCTCATAGTGATGTACCCTGGCATGTGCCATGTGTTGGCATGTTTCTCATAGTGATGTACCCTGGCATGTGCCATGTGTTGGCATGTTTCTCATAGTGATGTATCCTGGCATGTACCATGTGTTGGCATGTTTCTCATGGTTAAGTACCATGTGTTGGCATGTTTCTCATGGTGATGTACCCTGGCATGTACCATGTGTTGGCATGTGGTTTGTGGTGATGTACCCTGGCATGTACCATGTGTTGAGATGTTTCTCATAGTGATGTACCCTGGCATGTACCCTTTGTTGGCATGTTTCTCATGGTGATGTACCCTGGCATGTACCATGTGTTGAGATGTTTCTCATAGTGATATTCCCTGGCATGTACCATGTGTTGGCATGTTTCTCATAGTGATGTACCCTGGCATGTACCATGTCTTGGCATGTTCCTCATAGTGATGTACCCTGTGTTGGCATGTTTCTCATAGTGATGTACCCTGGCATGTACCATGTGTTGGCATGTTTCTTATGGTGATATGCCCTGGCATGTACCATGTGTTGGCATGTTCCTCATAGTGATGTACCCTGGCATGTACCCTGTGTTGGCATGTTTCTCATAGTGACGTACCCTGGCATGTACCCTGTGTTGGTATGTTTCTCATAGTGATGTACCCTGGCATGTACCATGTGTTGGCATGTTTCTTATGGTGAAATGCCCTGGCATGTACCATGTGTTGGCATGTTCCTCATAGTGACGTACCCTGGCATGTACCATGTGTTGGCATGTTTCTAATGGTGATGTACCCTGGCATGTACCATGTGGTGATATACCCTGTGTTGGCATGGTTCTCATGTGATGTACCCTGGCATGTACCATGTCTTGGCATGTTCCTCATAGTTATGTACTCTGGCATATACCCAGTGTTGGCATGTTTCTCATAGTGATTAACCATGTGTTGGCATGTTTCTTATGATGATATGCCCTAGCATGTGCCATGTGTTGGCATGTTTCTCATAGTGACGTACCCTGGCATGTACCCTGTGTTGGTATGTTGCTTGTGGTGATATACCCTGGCATGTACCCTGCGTTGGTATGTGGCGTGTGGTGATATACCCGGGCATGTGCCCTGTGTTGGCGTGTTGGCATGTTTCTCATAGTGATGTACCCTGTGTTGGCATGTTTCTCATAGTGATGTACCCTGTGTTGGCATGTTTCTCATAGTGATGTACCCTGTGTTGGCATGTTGGCATGTTTCTCATAGTGATGTACCCTGTGTTGGCATGTTTCTCATAGTGATGTACCCTGTGTTGGCATGCACTTCAGCGTGTCTCTAATATGTTTGTTAGGTCAGATGTCTAATGTATACACAGCACTAATACGGCAGCCCTCTTATGGGTACCAGGGCCGGGTGTGAACACTGCGCACTCTACAGCTATTCGATGGACGCAGTTGTGCTGCAGAGCTTACACTCTAGTATAGCAGATATTACAGGCACAGTGCATGTCAGTGTACGTAGGATAAATGTGGTGGTGAGGTGACTCCATGTTCATTCTCCATTGTAGTGAATTCATCTGTGGAGACCCCTGGGAACATCACGTCTGGTGTGCCTGGGACTGTCCCCTACACGCGCCTCCCACCGCCCCAGATCCCGAGGTCCTGTGGTGGCGGCTCACCTGCGGCTTGGAAATCCACGGCATGTCACTGCTTTCTGCAGATTTTCAATTCACATTTCACCTTTTGCCGTGCTTAGGGTGAGATCTGGGACAAACCACCAAGGATATCTGCCTGTAACACGTGGATTTTGCCACAGATTTCTTGTGGAAATGCAGCAAAATCCGTGTGGAAAAGCATCAAGTACATTTGTGTGGGCACGTGGCCTGAAATCTCCCACAGATTTGCCCTGTGTGAACTTAACCCAACATGCTGACAAGCTTCTGAGGCGTGGAGGTATGTGTATGGCAGACTTCAGCAAAAACGCGTCCGTTACTGATAATACAACCGCATGCGTCCGTTACGAACGGATCCAGTTGTATTTGTAACATTGCCAAGACGGATCCGTCTTGAACTCCATTGAAAGTCAATGTGGATTGGATCCGTTTTCTATTGTGGGTCATGACGGATCCGTCTTGCTCCGCATCCCAGGACGGAAAGTAAACCGCAGCATGCTGCTCTCCGGTATGAGAACGGAATGCATTTTGGAGCGCTCCGTTCTGTTCAGTTACGTTTTGTTTCCACTGACAATGAATGGGGAAAAAACGGAAGCGTTTATTCCGGTATTGAGACTCTATGACGGATGTCAATACCGGAAAATATTAATGTGAAAGTAGCAGTACATACGTTATTGTCAGCGGCAGATGGAACAGGGCATGAAGACATCACGCTCTGGCGGTACACTTGCTGGTATTTTGAGGAGTGTATGCCCCTAATGTATGTAGATTGCACACCTATACCAGCCAATTGTGTCCTACCTCTTGGACCCGCTCCTGTCTCAAAAATCAGACCCTGTTGTGCGGTGCTGGGAATAGAGAGGGGCCGGTGAATGTGCAGCTCTCACCATTCTCTGCTATGGGACTTCCGAAAAATAGCTGCCTAAGCATGGTCAGTGGGAAGTGGGACCCCCAGCTATCAGACGTTTATGACATCTTCTGTGGATACGCCATAAATGTCCAAATGGGACAACCCCTTTAAATCCTAGTTTAAGACCCCCCACAATTCCTATAGGCCATGTCCCTTTTAGAAAAACCCTTTTTAAGTGCTTTAAAGGGAATTTTGAGTTAATAAAAAGGGTCCCTTCTCCAGACTCCATTTATTACTCAGAGTGGTGAGTGGCCACAACAAGCATCTCGGTATGGAGGACATGGGACGGTTGAAAGTCCATTGATTTCAATGAGAATAATGCAATGCTTTATTTCACCTGCAGTGGCGCTGTGGTCAAATGTAACACTTCCTGCCGGGTTCCCCTACACGTATCAGCGGATCACTAGACAACCTCTTTAATACAAGATGCAGCAGGATGCCAGTTTCACTTAGCGCAGGCATGCTTAACCTACGGCCCTCCAGCTGTTGCAAAACTACAACTCCCATCATTCCCGGACAGCCTACAGCTATCAGCCTACAGAAGGGCATGGTGGGAGTTGAGCACCCCTATCTTAGCGGGTGTAACAGCGGCAGCTGTGCGCCGCTGTTCCCCAGCTTCCCGCCATGGTTCCTGGCGCCATGTTCAGCTGTGATCTGCTGCCAGTGCTTCCCATTCCCCGCTGCAGTCCTGGGCTCTGTCTTTGTAGGTGCTGCTGTTCTGGAATCCGCTCCACAGTTTGCTCTCAGCCCTGGCCACAGCATACTTGCTGCTTGTTTCCAGCAGCACTTCCTTAAGGGCCGGCGCGTGTCACTTCCTGGGCTTTATGGGTTAGGTCCTGTGACCTCGCTGACCTATCCTAACCCACCAGCGCATATGTAAGTTGCTCAGCCCCCTTCCCAGATGCCTAAGTGTCAAGGTCCTTGTGCTCTGCTAAGGTTCCTGATGTAGCCTCGACTCTCCTGTTGCCGACCCGGATTGCCTGACCTGTACCTGTGCCGTCTGCCCTGACCTTTCGCCTGTCTGCCTCATCCTTCGGTCCTGCAGTGTTGCTCCTGGTAACGACTCCGCCTTCCTGACAACGCCTGTACTTCTTGTACCTTTCTCAGGTACCTCCTGGTCCGCCTGGACCGGCTGCCTCGTGTGCCTATCCTTCTCCAGAGGTAGCGACCTGGTGTTCCCCTCGGGAAAGTCTATCCCCACCATCAGGGGTACTGTGAAGATCGAGGGGTTCACTTAGACAACGCCCTTAGAGGAGGTAGGACGCGTGGCATAGTGGGTTCACACCCGCTGGTTCGTGACAGCGGGAGTCCCAAAATCCTCATGCATAGGAGCTCATTAACTTGAAGACCAGAAACAGTTGCATAGCTTTTGCTTACTGGGGCAGAAACATCGCTAATTAGTTACTGTGGGTTTTGGAGTTTTTACATTTCCTAACCTACTGAATATTAAATATTTGTTCATGTGTTTAGGCAAACGCCCCATCCATCACATTGACTAAGATGCATTAGTGGTAATGTACACACGAGACGTAATAATGATGGATTAAGTTGGGTTTTCTAAAAAAAAAAAAACATTTCTGCTTTGAAACAGAAGACACCTTTGTTTTTTTTCCGCGAAACGGCTAAACATTCAAAGTTGCTGCGTTCTGCAAAAATTCATGCTAAATAGCGCCGTTCTGCCTTTATTCTCATTTTATAGATACTTTCCCTGGATCACTCTTACGAGGCCAGTTTGTTTGTCAGATAAAGTAATACAAATGGCCGTATATTTGGCAGGAATTGTTGCTGTTGATGGCGCGCTGTCTAATGCACTGCGTACAATACCAGTTCTGGTTTATTGTGGCAGTGCTGAAGCGGCACTTCTCCGTATCAGCCATCCTAACCTGTCTACTGCGGCGATACAGATCTGAAAGTGGGCAGGTAGGAAGGAGCCGCAGTAATGGATCCTGGACCTATAGTAGTTCACAAATTAAAATTTTGGGCTTGTAAGGAAAAATAGTGCAGCAGAATATGCTATTCTGCTCATCAAAAATGTGAAAACCCCATAGAAATGTTGTGAATAGAGCCTTAAAGGGGTTCTCCAGTGTGCCTGTAGCCTGCCTGCTGAAACCGAGGATTCATACCTGCTCCATGTGGCCACAAGCAGCATGTCACCACTGAAGCCATTGGCTGGAATGGTGCATGTGGCCGTGCCCAGGCAGCTCGGAGGACTGCAGCGCGTGGCGCAGATAAGTGTGAATGTTCTGTCTCTCCAGGCCACGCTGCGGGCACTTTCTTAAAGGGTTTTCCAGGAGTAGAATACTGATGACCTGTTCTCAGGATAGGTCATAAGTAGTGTTGAGCGAACTTGTGTTTTAAGTTCGGCATCCAGGGTTTGGGTTATCGGAGAATCCCGTTATGGATTCCGCTACCACGGACCAAAACGGAATTCTATGACTGCATGAACCACGGAAGCCTATAATAGGCTTTCCGTCATAATAGAAGTCTATGGCC
The DNA here is from genome assembly GCF_905171765.1 of Bufo bufo. NCBI lineage: Eukaryota > Metazoa > Chordata > Amphibia > Anura > Bufonidae > Bufo > Bufo bufo. The sequence goes on from NC_053394.1 coordinate 44,364,251, forward strand.
AGCATGACGGAATGCCCCTGACTCCCGACATTCCAACCGATCAGCTTTTTGAAGAGGCTGAGGTACTCTGGTGAGCGCTGCGGCCTCTTCCTAGGCTAGTGATGTCATGTTCACTGGTCACATGACTTATTTGCAATTCAGTCCCATTCAAATGCATGGGCCTGGACTGCAATACCAAGCCCGGCCACTATACAATGTACGGCGCTGTGCTAGGTACGTTGGTAGGAGTGGACTCCAGAGAAGGGAGCTCTAGATCAGATACTGATGACCTTTCCTGAGGATATAGGCCATCAATGTTGAACTCATGGAAAAAACAGGTCCCTTCTTGGCGCAGTGTCTGCTCATGGTTTAGCTCCATTCAGTGGAGCCAAGCTGCAAGCAGGTTCACAGCATTCAAAGTGACCCGCTGTTATGGCATTGCAAGTAATATTGCAATATAGATGCAATAAAATCATTATTAGTTTTCTGTGTACATTACGCTTCCCTCAGTGGTAGCGCCCCCTGCTGGCCCACCACCTCCTGCATTCAGAGGTAGTCTAACATGCTCAGTAGTGTCTCTGCCGCCTTCCCCTTTCCTCAGTGCTGTGGAGGTGAAGCTGCCCTTTTATCCTTTCATCCCTACATTTAAGGGCTCCTGCACATGACTGTATCTCTCTTTACGGTCCGCAAAACCCAAGAGCATGCTGCCATTTTTTTTTTCTTCTGCAGGGATGTCCTTTCCATGTCCGCCAAACGGAGCCACGGAACAGACTTACAGATGCGGACTGTACATGGTGTTCTGTCCGCATCTTTTGCAGCCCCATTGAGATGAACAGGTGCGCATCTGATCCACAAAAAATGCGGATTGGATGTGGACTAAAACTACGGTCGTGTGCCTGAGGCCTAATTCAAAGAAATATATAGCTGTCTCTCTCGAGACAGCGGAGAATCAAATTGTGGGGGCATTACATATATGTATCTCTGGGGCTATATATGAGGGTCTATTTGCTATGCAGGGAAGGAAGGGGTTAACAAATAGCTACTTGCACTGCATCCTGGGAAATGCAGAGGACTGTTGAGCTACTGCCACCCACAGAAAGGGAAGAAAGTCCTCCAGATAATGTGAGTAAAAAAAAGAGTTTAAAGGCCCATTTATTTCAATGGGGCCGCAAAAGATGCGGACAGCACACTGCCAAAATGTCGTGGGTCTTATTCTAGCCTGCAATCGCAGACAAGAATAGGCATTTCTATCATTGGACCGCAAATTGTGGAACGCGCAGCGGCTGGTATCCGTGTTTTCCGGATCCGCAAACGGATGTCTAAATGGGCTCTTAAAGTCATGAGATGACCCCTTTAAGGGCTCATGCACACGAACGTATTTTATTTCCGCGTCCGTTCCATTTTTATAAAAAAATTTTGCAGACCATATGCGGAACCATTCATTTCAATGGAGCCGCAAAAAATAAACGGAAGGTACTCCGTGTACATTCCGTTTCCGTATGTCCGTTCCGCAAAGGGATAGAACATGTCCTATTATTTTCCGCGTTACGGACAAGGATAGCGCTGTACTATTAGGGGCCGGCTGTTCCGTTCCGAAAAATACGGAATGCACACCCATATTTTTTTGCAGACCGGAAAATCCATATGGTTGTGTGCATGAGGCCTCTTTCTTTTGGGATCAATCCCTTCCACTCTCCCTCTTACATATTTCTGATTACATGAGGTGACATAGGTAATTACTCTTCCCTCCTGGGGTCATGTGATCTGTTAGTATCATAGCATCAATTACACTCATTGCAGATTCTACCTAAAAAAAATTCTATTCTGACGCCCCTCGCAGTATTAATACCCCATCGGTGTAGAGGTCTATTGTTTTATCTGTTACCTCGAATTACTTTTCGGATCACTTGGGCCTCTTTGTAGTTGAGGAGCAGCTGCTGTTAGCTCCCACCCATCGTCATTGATCATCGCAGCCTGGGAATGTTGTGTCCTGGTGCTCGGCGTGATACATTATGTTACAGTGACAGAAATCAGGCTGGAGCATCGACGCTGTGACAGATTCCTGCATCCTTCACTGCTTCTTTTCCATGCACCGCAGTCTTTGAAAGGGTTATTTTGTCACTCACACACTTAGACTTGCATATCAGGTCAACGGGAATATGAAAGCACCGACTCAACTGCACTGCCCTGTAGCTGATGTGGAAATGTTGATAAACTAATGGGGTATGAAATGCGGGCACTTTATATTATTTGCATACAGTCTCTGAGGAGGTATGAAGCAAGCATAACGTGAACAAAATCTCCAGCCATTTCATAGGTAGCAGAGGTTTATACCTGCTCGTCTTTATGCATTGTAATGCCGCTCGTGGCTTGTTCCGGGGTTACGCGCCGCCTGCGAATTCACAATTCTTACATTGCTATGACTTGGTACTTAAGTGGCACTGTATTTGCTTAAAGGGGTATTCCAGTTACAAAAGAGTATCCTCTATCCACTGGATAGGACATAACTATTAGATCAGTGGGGGGGGGGGGGGCTGTTGGGACTCTCATTGATCAAGAGCGTCGGTTCCTTCTCAAAGAGCTGATCGGTGGGGATTCCGGGTGTCGTACCCCTCCCCCCCCCCCCCACCGATCAGATACTGATGACCTATCCAGATGATAGGTAATCAGTATTAAAGTCTTGGAATACCCTTTTAACATAATAAATCACACCCACGTTTCAATCTGCTCTTGAGTGGTTAAAATAATGTAATCGGTCACAAAATGTTTGCACAAGTGAGCCAGAAATTTGCAAAGTCCCCATTTAGAGTCTTTTTTTCAAGCCAGAATTCTGTGATAAACCTGGTCTAGACAGCCGGTCTGAACTTACACCAACTATAAGGGTCCATTCACACGTCCGTAAGTGTTTTGCGGATCCGCAAAACACGGACACCTGCAATGTGCGATCCGCAATTTGCGGATCCGCACATCACAGACACTATAATAGAAAATGCCTTTTCTGGTCCGCAATTGCGGACAAGAATAGGACCTGTTCTATTTTTTTCAGGAACGAAATTGCGGATCCCGAAACAACGGATCCCGAAAAAACGGATGCGGATCCCGAAAATGCAGATGCAGAACCAGGAAATGTGGATTTGCATCTGTTCCAGCCCCATTGAAAGTGAATGGGTCCGCAAATTGCGGAACGAATGCGGACCCAAATTACGGACGTGTGAATGGACCCTAAGGGTTAGTAAATCTGCCATCAAAAGATCTGCTGATATCATGCTCATATATGTACTGTATTTCAAAGTTGAACCCTTTCGGGACTTCTGACATACATGTACAGTGGAAGTCCGACCTTTAAAAATGACACCCGCTCATTTTAAACAGCACACACCTGAGACTAATGTCTTCGCTCGGCGATTACGCCGATCGCAGACATTTAACCCCTCAGATGCCATGGTCAATTGTGAGTTGACTTTCCCTAGGAGCGCTGCGCTCCCGGGCCTGAAAGTCTCCCCCGGGCAGCATTCAGGGAAGCCGTTCATTTGCCGTTCATTGTCTGTGATAGCCTGGGTCTCATTGAAGAAAGCCATGCTAATACAGTTGTAATTCCTATGGAGCCCTGCAGGTGGCATGGCTCCATAAAAACATAGCAATTGTGCAATTGCGTCTTATCGTCACCTAGTTTTAAAAAATATATAAAAATTTAATTCCCTTAAATAAAATACAAATAAGCGATAAAAAATAAACATCATAAGTAGTGTTGAGCGAACTTAAAGGGAACCTGTCATGTGGATATTTGATTCTAATCTAACTAATTATATACAATCATTAACTACTAAAAAGTGCCTAAGGCCTCTTTCACACTTGCGTTGTCCGGATCCGGCGTGCACTCCATTTGCCGGAATTACACGCCGGATCCGGAAAAACGCAAGTGAACTGAAAGCATTTGAAGACGGATCCGTCTTCAAAATGCGTTCAGTGTTACTATGGCAGCCAGGACGCTATTAAAGTCCTGGTTGCCATAGTAGTAGTGGGGAGTGGGGGGAGCAGTATACTTACAGTCCGTGCGGCTCCCGGGGCGCTCCAGAATGACGTCAGAGCGCCCCATGCGCATGGATGACGTGTCCATGCGATCATGTCATCCATGCGCGTGGGGCGCCCTGACGTCACTCTGGAGCGTCCGGCGAGCCGCACGGACAGTAAGTATGCTGCTCCCCCGCTCCCTGCTACACTTTACCATGGCAACCAGGACTTTAGCGTCCTGGAAGCCATGGTAACCATTCAGAAAAAGCTAAACGTCGGATCCGGCAATGCGCCGAAACGACGTTTAGCTTAAGGCCGGATCCGGATTAATGCCTTTCAATGGGCATTAATTCCGGATCCGGCCTTGCGGCAAGTGTTCAGGATTTTTGGCCGGAGCAAAAAGCGCAGCATGCTGCGGTATTTTTTCCGGCCAAAAAACGTTCCGGTCCGGAACTGAAGACATCCTGATGCATCCTGAACGGATTTCTCTCCATTCAGAATGCATTGGGATAAAACTGATCAGGATTCTTCCGGCATAGAGCCCCGACGACGGAACTCTATGCCGGAAGAAAAGAACAACGCAAGTGTGAAAGAGCCCTTAGATGTATTCACTTACTGGTGTGACCGATGGTTACCTCATAATATACACACAAAGATGCCGCATGCTAATGAGCTATTTGGAGTCCGGCGTATATTTAATTCAGAGCTATAGCCACTCCTCTGCCCACCTGCTGCTGATTCATATGGAAAATAACTGTCATTCAGCAGCAGGTGGGCGGGGAGAGTCAGGAGCTCATGAATATTCAGGACTCATCATTATCAGCTGGAGCTTTTCAATACAAGTTGTTGGCAGATTGACTCGGTCGATTAAAGAAAGTGACCCAGCATTGTGCTAAGAGAATCAGTCACTTATATATGTTGCCCTTAGTTAGGACACCATAAAACTGGTGACAGGTTCCCGTTAAGTTCGGCGTACAAGGTTCGGGTTATGGAAGAATCCCGTTATAGATTCCGATACCACGGACCATAATGAAATTCTATGATGGCATGCACCACGGAAGTATATAACAGGCTTTCCGTCATAATAGAAGTCTATGCTGGCCAGACGGAATGCAATACAGGAATGCCTCATAGGCTTCTGTGGTGCATGCCGTCATAGAATTCCGATCTGGTCCGTGGTAGCGGAATCCATAACGGAATTGTTATAAAACCTGAACCTGTACGCAGAACCTAAAACACTGTTCGCTCACCACTAATCATAAGCATCGCTGTTTCCCAAAACTCCCGAACTATTAAAATGTAAACATATTTTTTCAGTACATAATAATAAACAAACGACCGACACAGCTACGCAGTCAAAAAGACCAACTGACTTTCAGTAAAAAAACGCCATTGCGGACAGGATGTTGGGCATGGAGTAGTTGATGGTCATTTCACGCACCTGCGCTTCCTCTTAGCCTGCGTTGCCGACTCCATGCCCCGCGTCCTTTACTACTATGGCGTTTTTTTACTGAAACCATGGATTAAAGGAAGATGTTTTTATTTATCTTTATTCTCTTTTTGTTACGGCGTTTACCGTACAGGAGAAGTATAACGTAAAAAAAATCTAAGTGGTCAATTCACTATTTTTTCATCGCTTTACCTCCCTATAAAATTAAATACAAAGTGATCAAAAAGTCATACACGCTCCAAAATTTGTTCAATAAAAACTACAGATTGCCCCGCAAAAAAGGTCCCCCACACAGCTCTGGAGGTCAGAACATGAAGAAGAAAAGGAAACAAATGTCCTTTCAGAAGTTTTTATTTTTTCAGTATTAAAACACAAGAAAAACTGTACAAATGTGGTATTGCTGTAATCCTGCTGACCCAGAGAATGAAGGTAACAGGTCAGTTTTACTGCATAGGGAATGTCGTAAAAACCAAACTCCTAAAACTGTAGTGGAATGTTTTTTTTTGTTGTTTTTTTTCATATTATACCCAATTTGGAATTTTTTATCCAGCTTCCTGCTACATCACATACAATATTAGGCCTCATGCACACGACCGTTGTGTGCATCCGTGGCCGTTGTGCCATTTTCCGTTTCTTTTTTCGCGGACCCATTGACTTTCAATGGGTCCGTGGAAAAATCGGAAAATGCACCGTTTTGCAGCCGCATCGGTGATCCGTGTTTCCTGTCCGTCAGAAAAATATGAACTGTCCTATTTTTTTGACGGACAACGGTTCACGGACCCATTCAAGTCAATGGGTCCGTGAAAAAACACGGATGCACACAAGATTGGCGTCCGTGGTCCGTGGCCGTAGGCTACTTTCACACAGACTGATCCGCAGATCCGTCTGCATAAAAGCTTTTTCAGAGCTGAGTTTTCACTACGTGAAAACTCAGATCCGACAGTATATTCTAACACAGAGGCGTTCCCATAGTGATGGGGACACTTCTAGTTAGAATATACTTTGAACTGTGTACATGACTGCCCCCTGCTGCCTGGCAGCACCCGATCTCTTACAGGGGGCTGTGATCCGCACAATTAACCCCTCAGGTGCTGCACCTGAGGGGTTAATTGTGCGTATCATAGCCCCCTGTAAGAGATCATGTGCTGCCAGGCAGGAGGGGGCACACCCCCCTCCCTCCCCAGTTTTAAATTCATTGGTGGCCAGTGGGCCCCCCCCTCCCTCCCTTGTATTTAACACATTGGTGGCCAGTGCGGCCGGCCCCCCCTCCCTCCCCTGTAGTTAACACATTGGTGGCCAGTGCGGCCAGGCAGCAGGGGGCAGTCATGTACACAGTTCTTTTAGTATATTCTAACCTGAAGCGTCCCCATCACCATGGGAACACCTCTGTGTTAGAATATACTGTCGGATCTGAGTTTCACGATCTAACTCAAATCCGATGGTATATTCTAACATAGAGGCGTTCCCATGGTGATGGGGACGCTTCAAGTTAAAATATACCATCGGTATAAAAGGGACTCCTGACTCCTGACTTTACATTGAAAGTCAATGGGGGACGGATCCGTTTGCAATTGCACCATATTGTGTCAACGTCAAACGGATCCGTCCCCATTGACTTGCATTGTAATTCAGGACGGATCCGTTTGGCTCCGCACGGCCAGGCGGACACCAAAACGACTTTTTTTTCATGTCCGTGGATCCTCCAAAAATCAAGGAAGACCCAGGGATGAAAAAACGGTCACGGATCACGGACCTACGGACCCCGTTTTTGCGGACCTTAAAAAAAACGGTCATGTGCATGAGGCCTTATAGTGACATTAGAAAGTACAACTCTTCCCACAAAAAACAAGCCCTCGTACGGCTATTAAAAAATAAAAAAGTTATGGCTCCGGAAAGATAGGGAGTAAAAATGAAAGCAAAAAACTGGAAAATCCCATGGTGCTGAAGGGGTTAATATAAAGACTTATTTGCCTAAACAGAAGGAGCAATCAATTCTGTTCAACTCCACAGCAAATGTAGAGAAGATAGACGCTAGGTTATATTGTCAGTGTAAAATGCTTCCAATCAGCCATTCTTTAACCCGTAGAGGATCCGCGCTGTACATGTACGGCGCAGATGTCCGTAACTTAAGGACCAGCGCCGTACAAGCTGTGATCGGGCGGGTGCAGGAGATGCGCCTGCCCGATCCGCGGCAGGGGTCTGGCAGTAACTGATAGCTGGACCCCTGCTGCATGCGCCGGCATCGGTGAAATCACCGATGCCGACGCATTAACCCTTGATGTGCTGCGTTGACCGAGGCACCTGCGATGTCCTTGCGGGTATCGGAGCTTCCATCGTGCTGCTGTAACGGGGACCCGATGGCAGGGAAGGCAGCCCGATACCTTCCTTAGGCATTGTGGCTGCCTTCCGGGAGAGCCTGTGAGATCCAACCCCCTGGATCTCACAGGAAGCAGGCTGAAGTGTATTACACTGTGTAATACACTTACAGCCAATGCATTACAATACAGAAGTATTGTGATGCATTGTAAAGGTGATCTGACCCCCAAAAGTTGAAGTCCCAGAGTGGGACAAAAAATAAGGTGTAAAAAAAAAAAATTTTACAAAACAATTTAAAGTTTCAAGTAAAAAAAAAAAGCTTCCTTTTCCCAAAATAAAGTACAATTCTTTTTTTTAAAGATAGGGAAAAAAAGAAATGTAGACAAATTAGGTATCGCCGCGTCTGTATCGACCGGCTCTATAAAAATATCACATTACCTAACCCTTTAAATGAACACCGTCCAAAAGATAAAATAAAAACTGTGCTAAAAAAAACTTTTTTTTAACAATCTGTCACCTTCTCCCGCAAAAATTTATATCCTAACTAAGACAATGGCCCAAAAAATTAAAAAAACTATTGCTCTCAGACTATGGAGACAATAAAACATGATTTTTTTTGGTATATAAAAAATGTATACATATTAGGTATTGCCGCATCCGTAACAACCTGCTCTATAAAAATACCACATGACCTAACGCCTCAGATGAACACCAAAAAAATAAAAACGGTCAAAGCCATTTTTTTTGTCACCTTACATCTCAAAAAGTGTAATAGCAAGCGATCAAAAAGTCATGCACCCCAAAATAGTGCCAATCAAACCGTTATCTCATCCTGCAAAAATGAACCCCTACACAAGACAGTCGCCCAAAAAATAAAAAAAAACCTATGGCTTTCAGAATATGGAGACACTAAAATAATTTTTTTCAAAAATGCTTTATTTTGTAAAACTGACACAAACAACTAAAAAAGTCATATTTGCTATTGTCGCGTCCGTAATAACCTGCTCTATGAAAATACCACATGATCTAACCTGTCAGGTGAACATTGTAAATAACAAAAAATAAAAACTGTGCCAAAACAGCTATTCTTTGTTACCTTGCCTCACAAAAAGTGTAATATAGTGATATAGAGCAACCAAAAATCATGTACCCTAAAATAGTACCAACAAAACTGCCACCTTATCCCGTAGTTTCCAAAATGGGGTCACTTTTTTGGAGTTTCATACGACTATGTCAGGGGGTCTTCAAATGTGACATGGCAGCTTAAAATTATCCCAGTGAAATCTGCTTTTCAAAAACCATATGGCGTTCCTTTCCTTCTGCGCCCTGCCGTGTGCCCGTACAGCAGTTTACAACCACATATGGGGTGTTTCTACAGAATCAGGGCAATAAAAATTAAGTTTTGTTTGGCTGTTAACCCTTCCTTTGTTATGCTACTTTCACACTAGCGTTGTTTTAATCCGGCGTTCAATTCCGACACCAGAACTGCCCGCCGGATCCGGAAAAACGTGTGAAAACGGATTACATTTGAGGATTTTTATCACACAATGAAAAAATGCATTGGAAAAAACGGATCCGCCATTTATGGACTTTAACTTTTTTTTCACATTTTTCGGGTTTAACATGCAAAAGCCGGATCCGGTTTGACTGAACACACAGCGCCAGATCCGGTGTTAATGCAAGTCAATGGGAAAAAGACCGGATCCGGCGTTCAGTCAAAGTGTTCAGGATTTTTGGCCGGAGGTAAAAATACTGCATGCTACGTTTTTCTGAAAAGCCTGATCAGTCAAAAAGACTGAACTGAAGACATCCTGATGCATCCTGAAGGACGGCCTCTCCATTCAGAATGCATGGGGATAAAACTGATCAGTTCTTTTCCGGACTTGAGCCCTTAGGACGGAACTCAGCGCCGGAAAAGAAAAACGCTAGTATGAAAGTACCCTTAGTGGAAAAAAATTTAATTTTTCATCTCTATTTTCCATTAATTATTGTGAAACACCTAAAGGGTTAATAAAGTTTATAAAATCAGTTTTAAATACCTTTAGGGGTGTAGTTTCTAAAATGGGGTCATTTTTGGGTGGTTTCTATTATGTAAACCTCACAAAGTGACTTCAGACCTGAACTAATTCTTAAAAAGTGGGTTTTGGAAATTTAAACTTCTTTCTAACGTCCCCAAAAAATAAAATAGCATTCCCAAAATGATACAAAAATGAAGTAGACATATGGGGAATGTAAAGTAATAACTATTTTTGGAGGTATTACTATCTATTATAAAAGTAGAGAAATAGAAATTTGGAAATTTTTCCACATTTTTGGTAAATTTTATAATAATTTTTTTTGACTGTTTTACCACTGTAATGAAGTACAATATGTGACAAGAAAACGGTCTCAGAATGGCCTGGATAAGTAAAAGTGTTATAAAGTTATCACCACATATAGTGACACATGTCAGATTTGGAAAAAATGGCCTGGTCCTTAAAGGGAGTCTTTCGTCGGTCCGTACATCCCGATCTTGCGGCAGTTTACTTCCGCCGGCTAGATTGGGAGGTACGGGCCAGCGCATGCGCATTAAACGCTCTGCTGCCTCTGCCCTAGTGGGTAATGGAGTGCGCAGGCGCGAGGATTATGTTGAACGGCGCAGGCGCCGGATTTGTCAATGACGGGAGGATGGAATCTGAAGAACCTAGGGCAGGCCAGAGGGGTGAAAGGGTAGGGGCTTGATTTGAACAGCGCCGTGGGGCCTGGGCACCGGCCGCATAAACGCCGCCCCTGGGCACCTTCAGAACCTATTTAGCATATGGAATAAAAGAGTTTTTAAGAGAAAATAGGCGATGGACAGCAATATGAAAGGTAAGATTATAATATGGGGAATGTAATGGAGATCATGATGTTTGTGGTGTGTAATGGTCATTTTAGGTGAAATATGGCAGGGTCCTGAAGGGGTTAAAAAAAGGTGCCCCTGTAATAGAGCAGGATTACATGCACCTCTATCTGTAGGACTTAATGGACTAGCTTTAAGTAATGGATTATATATGGGGAAGTGGAGATAAAGGGTGGCTATCTAAGACTGATCTTCTCCTTTAAGAAAATGCAAGAACTCCTCAGAAAGGCTGGCACTGTGGTTATCTTCCGCTTTAAGGCGCTGTTTATTTATCTGCCATATTTTTACAGGCTCCGTTATGTCTTACAGTAGATCGTTATCCCGCAGATCAAAGTTCTGCCGGCTCCGTGATGAGAGGGGACTTCAGCGAGCTTCATCTGTTGATTATGACTCATTACAGATGATAGATGACCCACTGAACCCAGAAATTCCTGTTTTTGCTGTAGGAAAATATACTTAGAGAGAAATATCCTCTTCTCGGTTAGATATTGGCTGCTCTGAAGCCCAAAGCCCATTTTTCTAATGCTTCACATTACGTATACGTTGAAATGATAACATTGACATGTTCCATGTATGACGCGGGCTGCAGTCGGCTTATCATCCACTGACAGGATTTATCATTTACACTTTTTTCCTTCTCTTTGTAGGCAGAGCTTCTTCATCGACTGCAAGACCTTTTCTGAAAGTAAGTGGCAGTGAAAACAACGCCCCCTTCAGGTGCACTGTAAATGGTTCCAAGTAGCAAGATTTGGTATTGCAACCTCTGATGCCACTCCTATATCTATCTATCTATCTATCTATCTATCTATCTATCTATCTATCTATCTATCTATCTATCTATCTATCTATCCATCCATCCATCCAGTCCCACCAAAGTCTGTGAGTTTGGTTGACATACATATTATGAGTATAATCAGCTTAGAGGGGGTTGAGCAGGCAGTACATATTGATGGAGGATCCTGAGGGTAGGTCATCAATGTCTGATCAGCGGAGGTCCGACATCCGTCATTCTTACCGATCAGATGTTGGAATAGTAGGCGTTGCGAGCGCTGCTTCCTCTTCATTACACTGCCCGTCGTCTCCCTTGCAGTGACAGTGCAGTATAATTACAATTACTCACTGCATTCAAGTGACTGGAGCAAGTATTTGTAATTCCACTACACCTCCGAGATGACGGGCAGTGTAATGAAGAGGAATCAGCGCTCACAAAGAGTGCCGCCTCCTATTCAAACAGCTGAGGAAGGGGACGTGGATGTTCTTGTCCATCTAGGGACAAATGACCTGGCTTGCAATGAAGTGTCAGAGGTGAAAAAATCTTTTATCACACTTGGTAATGACGTACAGGATTTTGCATCCACCATTTCATTTTCTGAAGTTCTGCCTGTGCATAATGTTCAGAATGATAGGCAGAGGCGCATAAAGGAGTTCAACATATGGCTTGGTAAATGGTGTCAAGAGCAAGGATTTGGCTTTGTTTCTCATGATATCTCTACTTGGAATAGAAAGGAACTGTACAAAAAAGATGGTTTGCATCTTTCTCTCAAAGGAACAAATGTACTTAGTGAACAACTCCAAGAATTTGCGAAAGAGTATTTAAACTAGGAAGGGGGGGCAAAAGAGTGAAAATAAAAGAGTCCAATTGCCCCCCGAAACAATGCCAGAACAGGCCAGAAGCACTGAGGTTAAGAAATGATAAGCTCAGAGTCCTGTCTACAAATGCTCGCAGTTTAGGTAAAAAAATCAATGAACTTGGGTCAATAATGGCATCTGAGAATGTAGATTTAGTGGCTGTTACGGAGACATGGTTTAATGAAAGAAATGACTGGGACATAACCATACCAGGGTACTCTTTATACAGAAGAGACAGAGAAGGCAAGAAAGGAGGAGGAGTGGCCCTGTATGTGAAAGATAGCATTAAATCTAACCTAATACAAGTTGGTGAGGCCAACATAGAGTCAGTTTGGGTTACGTTGCAGTTTGCTAACCATGCAGTAACTCGTGTAGGTGTGATATATAGACCACCTGGTCAAGTTAAAGAACTAGATGATCTACTAGTTGAAGAAATAGCTAAAATGACAATGAAAGGAGAAGTTATCATTATGGGAGATTTCAATCTTCCAGATATAAACTGGAAAACCAAAATAGCAAGTTCTACCAGGAGTACAGATATTCTAAATTCCCTACTGGGGTTATCTCTACAACAAGTGGTTGAGGAGCCAACCCGGAGGGAGGCCATTTTGGATTTGGTATTCACAAACGGGGATTCGGTATATGATGTCATTGTAGGCGAAACCTTGGGATCTAGTGATCACCAGTCAGTGTGGTTTAATATAAGAACTGTGAAAGAGTCCCACCACACAAAAACAAAAGTTTTAGATTTTAGAAAAACAGACTTTTCAAAAATGAAATTAGTCATAAATGAGTCCTTATCAGACTGGAACGGATTACATGGAGTCCAGGAGAAATGGGACTACTTAAAAGGTGCATTATTGAAGGCAACAGAAAATTGCATTAGACTTGTCAGTAAAAGCAAAAAAAGGAGGAGACCAATGTGGTACTCAGCAGAAGTGGCCCAAATCATTAAAAATAAAAAGCTAGCATTTTGTAATTATAAAAAAAAACAGAGCAATGAAGATAAGGAAATCTACAAGATTAGGCAGAGAAAGGCCAAGCAAGTTATAAGAACTTCTAAAGCGCAGGCAGAAGAAAAACTAGCTCAGTCTATGAAAAAAGGGGATAAGACATTCTTCAGATATATAAATGAAAAAAGGAAATTAAAACAAGGAATAACTAAATTAAAAACAAAGGACGGAAGGTATGTAGAAGAGAATAAAGGGCTAGCCGACTGCCTTAATGAATACTTCTGTTCAGTTTTTACAAAAGAAAAAGGAGAAGGACCTCCACTAGAAAGAATGACTATTAAATCGTTTGATGCATGTATCTTTACAGAGGAAGATGTTCTAAGTTTGCTGTCTAAGGTGAAGACAGATAAGTCACAGGGGCCTGATGAGATACACCCAAAATTATTAAAAGAGCTTAGTGGTGAGCTGGCAAAACCGTTAACAGATTTATTTAACCAATCATTAGTAACAGGAGTCGTCCCGGAAGATTGGAAATTGGCAAATGTCGTGCCCATTCACAAGAAAGGTAGTAGGGAGGAATCGAGCAACTATAGACCAGTGAGTCTGACATCAATAGTAGGCAAATTAATGGAAACCCTATTAAAGGATAGGATTGTGGAACATCTAAAATCCCATGGATTGCAAGATGAAAAACAACATGGGTTTACTTCAGGGAGATCATGTCAAACAAATCTTATAGATTTTTTTGACTGGGTGAATAAAATAATAGACGGTGGAGGTGCAGTAGACATCGCAAATCTAGATTTTAGTAAGGCTTTTGACACTGTCCCACATAGAAGACTTATCAATAAACTGCAGTCATTGAGCATGGACTCCCATATTGTTGAGTGGATTAGGCAGTGGCTGAGTGACAGACAACAGAGGGTTGTAGTCAATGGAGAACATTCAAAACAAGGTAATGTTACCAGTGGGGTTCCACAGGGATCTGTACTGGGACCGATTTTGTTTAATATCTTCATAAGTGATATTGCAAAAGGCCTCGCTGGTAAGGTTTGTCTTTTTGCTGATGACACAAAGATATGTAACAGGGTTGATGTTCCTGGAGGGAAACGCCAAATGGAAAAGGATTTAGGAAAACTAGAAGAATGGTCAGAACTCTGGAAACTGAAATTTAATGTGGATAAGTGCAAGATAATGCACCTGGGGCGTAAAAACCCAAGGGCAGAATATAGAATATTTGACACAGTCCTGACCTCAGTATCTGAGGAAAGGGATTTAGGAGTAATTATTTCAGAAGACTTAAAGGTGGGAAGACAATGTAATAGAGCAGCACGAAATGCCAGCAGAATGCTTGGATGTATAGGGAGAGGTATAAGCAGTAGAAAGAGTGAAGTGCTTATGCCGCTGTACAGAACACTGGTGAGACCTCACTTGGAGTATTGTGCGCAGTACTGGAGGCCATATCTCCAGAAGGATATAGATACTCTAGAGAGAGTTCAGAGAAGAGCTACTAAACTAGTACATGGATTGCAGGATAAAACTTACCAGGAAAGGTTAAAGGACCTTAATATGTATAGCTTGGAAGAAAGAAGAGACAGAGGGGATATGATAGAAACTTTTAAATACATAAAGGGAATCAACTCGGTAAAGGAAGAGAGCATATTTAAAAGAAGAAAAACTACCACAAGAGGACACAGTTTTAAATTAGAGGGGCAAAGGTTTAAAAGTAATACAAGGAAGTATTACTTTACTGAGAGAGTAGTGGATGCATGGAATAGCCTTCCTGCAGAAGTGGTAGCTGCAAATACAGTGAAGGGGTTTAAGCATGCATGGGATAGGCATAAGGCCATCCTTCATATAAGATAGGGCCGGGGGCTATCCATAGTATTCAGTATATTGGGCAGACTAGATGGGCCAAATGGTTCTTATCTGCCGACACATTCTATGTTTCTATGTTTCTATGATCGGCGGGGGGTGCCGGGTGTCGGACTTCCACCGATCTGATATTGATGACCTCTTCTGATGATGGGTCTTCAATATATGCCGCCTGGTCAACCCATTTAATATGTGAGACCTCTCAGACGGTTGGGAGGTCAAATTTTTATTACTTTATATTACTTTAATACAGTAATCATAAGCAAATAAAGAAAAAATTAATAGCGGCAATCACCAAAAAGTTATATTTGCAGCTTTATTCTCGTCAAAAACTGGAAAGTGCGGGCACCGCACAGATGAATCAGGCAACAGCCGTTTTGCGCAGATAGCCTGATTCATGACAAAGCGCAGGTAGCTCGAAACGGCTGTTTCCGGGATTCATCTGTGCGGTGCCCGCACTTTCCAGTTTTTGACCAGAATAAAGCTGCAAATATAACTTTATATAACCCCTAAAAATACACTACACAGCTACTAATAGTAGAAAACGAGTTTATTGTACAATTACCAAATATAATAAAATACATGTATATGTGGCTATACAGACACAGGACAAAAAACAAGGACTTCATAAACTTTGTCAATAAATAATTGCAGATAATCCCAAACACTCCCAGGCTACCTGCAAGAGAGAATCTCACTATACAGGTATATAAAGTGCACAGTGCATAAGGGAGAGAGTAACCAAGGAACAATCAACAGGCCCCCTGGACTACACTGGTCTGTATACAAATGGCAGTTGATGGTCCCTTGGTTACTCTCTCCCTTATGCACTGTGCACTTTATATACCTGTATCGTGAGCTTCTCTCTTGCAGGTAATAACTGGTGGAAATTATTTATTAACTATTTCCCCGCTTAGGGACTAAAACCTGGGATCTTTTGATCCCTTGTCCTATTCACCCATATAGAGCTCTATTAGGCTGAATAGGACTTCACACTCTCCCTGCTGCCCTGTGCATAGTACACACAGCAGCAGGGAGGTTACCATGGCAGCCAGGGCTTCAGTAGCGTCCTTGCTGCCATAGTAACCGATCGGTGCTGTCACCAATGATGAGGAGGGGAGGGGACCCTGTGGCCACTGTACCAATGATTTTAATACTAGGGGGTGGGGGGGGGGGGGTGCACTGCGCCACCAATGATTTTAATACTGAGGAGGGCGCACTGCGCCACCAATGATAATTAATGTTTAATACAGGAGGCAGGTGTGTCGGCGCAGAATCGCATAGCCGGCACCCTGCCTCTGACAGGGAACTGCGATCAGCGGCAGCAGTTAACCCCTCAGGTGCGGGACCTGAGGGGTTAACTACCGCTGATTGCAGCTTCCTGCCATATAGGCTGGGCACCGCCTCCTGTATTTGTATTAGACTTTAATTATCATTGGTGGCGCCGTGCGCCCGCCCCTCTTCCTCCCGTCTCTCCTCATTGGCAGCGCGGCACAGGGGGGAGGGAGAGAGTGACTCCTTCTCCCCTGTGCTGCTGAGGGAACATGAGCGTGCTGACAGCAGCGCGCTCATGTTCTGTGATAGCGCGCTGTACAGATTATTGGCATATCGGCAAGGTTAGATACCGATAATTTAGAAAATCATAAATATCGGCCGATAATATCGGTAAATCCGATAATCGGTCGACAACAATTTGTAACCATTTTTAATATAAAATACAGTTTTCATAACAAAGTTTTCCTCATTTAGCAAATATTTCCAGGTTCATATTGGTATGAAATGTAAACGTTTTAGGGCACATTTATTAAGACCGAACTTATTAAATTACTGCCTTGGCTGTGGAGCCAGCGGAGTTAGGAAGAGGCGCAGGCTTCTTCATAACTTCGGCAGATCCACCTCCGCTTCTAAATCTAAGACCCCCCTCTCCCCCACACACTTTTTTAGAGTGGGCGTGAGCATGGAAAAGTCACAGATTGCGTCTGAAATACGCCTAATATAGGCATATTTCAGTATAATAAATGACCCCCTCTGGTCATTTTTTTTTTTTTTAACGTCATGCCTCTAGCATATGTGGTTTTCAATTTTTTTCTGTTCATGGGATAATGAATTATTTGTAATTTATGGTATATTTATTAGTCTTTTATTTTAAGTATAGTTGCACATAATAATACCATTAATAAAAATGATAATATGTCTTTATAAGTAGAAAACAATACACGTAAAGTTACTGATATTTTGCAGTCACCGGTGAATAAACGAAAGAAGAATAATAATAATAATAGTCGTAATCGTTATTTCCATTCCATTTTAACTGTGTGTCATTTTATTTTGCATTCTGTGTCCGCCTGTTGGACAGTGCTTAAAGTTCAGCGAGAAGACAATATTTATGTGGCCTTCTGAGAGCAGCACCTCGAGAGATGATATCTATAACTTCTTTAAAATGAGATAAAATATTCTTCAAATTCATGGTTACTGATCATGGATGACAGGTAGTGGGAAACATAATTTTGTTGCTTGGTTATTAATACCACAGCTCCTGGGACATAGCATTTTAGTAAACATAAATTTGAACAGGTAACCACATCACAGCTGATAACCTCTTGAGCCTCGGTATATTAAATTGTTCTAATATATGTTATAGTTTACGTAAAATAACTCCCATTAGGGAAGCTTGACGGAATACTTTAAATGTGTCATTTTTTATTTTTTTTTGCTCCTGTTCTGTGGGAATAAACTGGATTCAATCTGTAAAAGAACAGATTCACTTATAAATATATAGGAATTACAGCATGTCCGACATGTGTTTGCCATTTAATATGTGCTCGCTCCAAGAAAATAATAATCATACTAAAAATAATTTGCTATTTATGATGTCTGTATGTTTTAATGTATGTACAATTGGGTTGGGAAATGTGCCAGAATTATGGCTCAATTTTCACCAAAAAGCTGGCATACATGCCGCGCACCAAATTTGTCATTGTTGTTTTCCACCTCACTAGACAGTGTCTGCAAAAAGGTGCCATGACTGTTCACTGTGTGCAACACGCTCCATGAAGGGGGGTAATTTCCCGTAGTGAACTCTGCTCCTGTGACAGGACCGCGTGGCATTATAATGATTTATAATGCTGTGTGTCTCTATCCGACCTCTGCTGTATTGATTTGTACTGACGGTATTATGTGAGCACAGTTGAGGTCGGGCAGAGACGCACTGCATTATAAATCATCATTATGGTGTTCGGTTCTGTCACAGAAGTGTCCAGTCCAGAGAATCGCACCCCCGCACAGCATGTTTCCCGCAGTGGACACGCTCTCCTGAAACTGCCCTAAGAGGAAGTGCAAAAAATTCCCTAGACTTTGGAATAAAATATTGGTGCAAATGTATTAATTCTAATAGAGGATGTAAACTTAGGAGGTGAGGTATTAACGTGTGACTTTTTGCTCACTTTTTTCTTTTGCCTTGTTTTGCATGAGTTGCACTTGCTTTTTTTTTTTTGCAACAAATTTTATAATGTGACACCCAAAAATTGTTCAATTTGTCGCACAAAATACCAAATTTTTAAGTCTAAAGTTTAAACATATTTATTACAAAGGTTGTATGCCACCAGTGACTGGAGTAAACTTTTTGTCAAAAAGCCCCACGCACAGAACGTCCCCGAAAAAAATGGGAACTGCTGGATATGACGCAAAGCACGCTAAAGATGGCGTATAAAACAACATCTTAAATTTGGTTCAAATGCCTACCCCACTTCCAAAACAGTCAAAATTCACTCCACTTTTCTGGTGCAGCTCATTTGATATATTAAAGGGGTTATCCAAGACTATAAAATGCACCCCCCCCCCCATGCGCTGGGCTCCTCACATTGAATATACTTACCTGGCTACCTGCACCGCTTCTGGTCCCCGCACCGCTGCTTCTCCCCATGCGCTGATGATAACATCCCGGGGGCAGGAGCAGCCAATGGCAGGTGGGTACGGGGACGAGCCTTCCTAGCATTGCGGGTGACGCTACGGAGGCTCATCCCTGTCCCCGCCTGCCGTTGGCTGCTCCGCCCCGACACCGGATTTTAATCCCTGCATGGGGAGAAGCTGCAGCGGCAATGCGGGGACCAGGAGCGGCGCTGGAAGCCAGGTAAGTATATTTATTATGAGGGGCCTGGCATATGGGGGGGCATTTTATAGTCTTGGATAAACCCCTTTAATCCTTCGCCAATACAAGTTTATCACATTGACTGTGGCTAGTACATTTGGGGCACAGCTAGACACTTTTCTCTGACTTTATACCGACCATTGGTTGGCTTACCTCGCGGCCAAATTCTGTGCTAAAATCTTGGTGTAACATGGTACATCCTAAGCTACACCCTCCTGCTAAGCCACACCTCTTTTCTACTAAGCCACACCCCTTCAGCACAGTGGATGATTGTTTCTGGCTTACTTGCTTCCTAAATATGTCTGAAATGTGTTGGGCCAAATTTTGGAGCAGATTGCACTAGATTTAAGGAGCGACCTCATTGTTATAACACAAGGCATCTACGAAGTGGCATAAGTAATAGAAAAGTGTCTAGCAAGATGGGCCATATGTATAATATAGCTTTCACCACTTTAAAAAAAATTCTCTTCTACTTTTATACTGTGTGTTAATAAATCTCCCCACATGTGTTAGCTTTCTTCTGTTTTCTGTCCGTCTCGCGGGGTCTCTGTATCACAGGTTCTTCGCTGGACATGACTAGTGTTTTAGCAGATTTGTGTAGATTTGTATTCCTGCAGCATATTACTCCATGTCGTGTCTAATTGTATATAAACCTGTAGTGTAAGAACGCACCACACGTATTAATTTGTGTCTTCATTCAGGAAAGGTAAAGGTATCAGATTAGTACGTGTCCCGTTACCTGAGCTTAATGTCACAATCGCCTTCAGTGTATTCGGGGGCTGATTTCTTGCTGAGAAAGGCGGGGGGCGGTGGTAGAAAAGCTGGCTTCTATACTAATATCTGTAAGGGCCTTGGGCAACAAGCAAAATAGGGCCCCCCACTTTTCATACCACACAATACTTCATCCTGGGTATACAGCTCAAGCAATACAGATGTAGCAAACATTAACGTGACATTTAACACATTACATATCATGATTCAACTATGTTTAAATTGACATTTAACGCATCACATCCCTTTAAAAATTTTAGGTTTAAGGTCCATTCACACGTCCGTGGTGTATTGCAGATCCACAATACACCCAGGCGGCCCCCCCCCCCCCCATAGAACTGCCTATTATTGTCCGCAATTGCAGACAAGAATAGGACATGTTCTATTTTTTTGTGGAGCCGTGGCCCGGAAATTCGGGGCCGCGCTCCGGAAATGCGGCTGCGGAGAGCACATAGTGTGCTCTCCGCATCCCGTTCTGCCCCATTGAGAATGAATGGGTCCGCACCCGTTCCGTTCCCGGTATTGCGGACGTCTGAATGGAGCCTAAAGGGGGTCTGTTAGGAGGATTGACCATTCAGAACCAGGTAGGGGAGAGAGGTACATGCATACTTTTTGCTAAGATTTTATTGCAAGAAGCAGTGGAAGTATGAAGTTTTATTTCACCAGATTCTGCTCCTCCAAGTGCACTGGAGGCGGAGCTCCACTGTGAAGTGCTCTCTGCATAGCTCCTCCCCTCTGCTCTGAGTGACCGTTACAGCATCCAACCAGGAGACCAGTACAGCTGTCATTCAGAGCGGAGGGGAGGGGCTGTGAAGCAGCTCAATACCGCGAGCAGAGTGCACTTCTCAGTGAAGTATATCTGTACTACCGTGTAGTGCAATGTTTCCCATCACTTAGCCACGGCAGCCGTAATGCTAGTAACAAACTCTCCACTTAAGCACTGAGCTCAAACGCTGGTCGCCTATCCTCAGGATAGCTCATCAATATCAGATCAGCAGGGATTTGATTCCAATCACCCAGCTTCAGTGCTCCGGTGAAGGCTGCGGCCTCGTCCTAGTCCAGGTGACGTCACTTTCATGGGTCACATGACCTAGGCGCACCTCAGTCCCATTCAAGTGAATCAGCCTGGGTTGCTATACCAAGCAAAGGATACTATACAATGTACAGCGCTGTGCTTGGTATGCTGCGAGCACTTACCTAAACGCTATAGCCTCTTCAGTCGGGGGTGGGGGGTGGGAGGTTGCAGGGTGTTAGACCCCCAATGATCTGATATTGATGACTTATTCTGAGGATAGGGCATCAATATTGAACCCCATTAGGCAAAGATTGGTGGGTTGCTGGAATTGTATAAAAGCAAGCTTAGCTATGTTCTGCTCTTTACCCCTACAGTAAAGTCATATTGGTAATAATCCCCATAGTGTTTGGTGGATGAAACTGCTCGCGTTGGCAGAGAAGGTGTTAAACCATCCGGATATAATAGTTTTCATCTGTTGTCTATTTTTATGTATATGATATATATTTCTTCTCCCTTTTTTATATTTCCAATCTCCTACTGTTTAGGTATAGCTGCCGTAGTATTATGAAGAATGATTGATGATCCAGGAAAGTTTCTTTTGAAGCACTTGTTATATTGTGCAATGCACAGGGGGGTCAGCTACACTTGAGTGATGCATGATTTATCCGATATCCCTGCCACTTTCTCAGATAAAGCTGCTATTTTATCGAAAGTGCCAGAGACGGTGATTTAGAATTTATAAGCTCCTGTCCCCCCCCCCCCTTCCTTCTTTCTTTCCAAATAATTGCCCCGATTACTTTCTGGTTTTGCAATAAAACGTTAAAGGTAATTGCACACAAATGTGATAGAGCGCCAAAACACAATAAAATTAACCTGAATTAGCTGGCTTGTCAATGAGAAGTATTTATGAAATGCGGTACTGTAATAAGGAAGACAGATATTATAGCTCGGAGGTGAGGTATTGCTTTAATGTAATACTCTTTGAAATTTTAAAAAGAAACCATTATAATGGAGAGCGGTGGTTGAAATTAAGTTCTTCTAATAGGAAGCAATAACGCATCGGAAAGGTAATGTTTTCTTGTGTGAATTACCCTTTTTTTTTCTACATTGTCATTTCAAACCCTACAGGGAATTGTTAGGCAGACAAGGACCTGAGCCCGTTTTGATGAACCAAATTTCTAATTATTTATGAATATAGCAACTTTTTCAGTTTTAATGGGTTCTCTTTCTAATTTTAGTACAGGTTTCTAAGAAAATGTAATTTGCATTGATAACCTAAACATAGCCATAAAATGGAAGAATGCCTTAATAACGGCGCTTTTTTTTATTTATTTTTTTTAACAGCGGTTCAAAAGTAAATTATGATTCTTGCAGTATGAGTCTGCTTAGAGGCCACTGCCTGCAGGATTTTTAGGCTAAATGCACACGATCAGGATTGCGTGTGGATTTACGTGCCGATAAGGCTACTTTCACACTTGCGTTTTGTGCGGATCCGTCATGGACCGATCTGTTTAGATAATTCAACCGTCTGCATCCGTTCAGAACGGATCTGTTTATATTACCTTTAACATAGCCAAGACGGATCCGTCCTAAACACTATTGAAACTCAACGGATGACGGATCCGTTTTCTATTGTCAGTGAAAATGGATCCGTCCCCATTGACTTACATTGTGTGCCAGGACGGATCCGTTTGGCTCAGTTTCATTAGACGGACACCAAAACGCTGTCCGTCTCCAAAGCGGAGTGGAGACTGAACTGATGCCTTCTGAGCGGATCCTTTTCCATTGAGAATGCATTAGACCGCTTGTGAGAGCCCTGAACGGATCTCACAAACGGAAAGCCAAAACACTAGTGTGAAAGTAGCCTAATCTGCACCGTAGGTCATGTACATTGTATTCTATAAGAATTTTAAATTCTCATGTACATGATGCAGGTTTTTTTCCGTGCAGATTTTGACCTGCGGTGCAGCATGTCTATTTTATTTTATTTTTTCTGATTGTTTTTGATGCAGATTTTCTCCATACACTTCAATGGGGAGAGTCAAATCTGCATGATGCATGCACTCCATGTGGATGTCGATGCAGATCCGCACCAAAATCTTCATGTGGAAAATCCCCATGTAAATCCACACCAATTTATGCGGATTCTCCGCACATAAATCCTGTGGGTCTGGGCACCCATTACAAAGATTCTACCTCTGCGGCTGCATACCTGGAGAATATCGGTCATTTGTTACACAAGCCTTCAATAGTGTTGTGCCTATTTTTCCCACATGCAAAAAAAGGTGCGCCTCCACTCTCATTACCTATTGATCAAGTAATTGTGCCTTACATACTACCCTATTGTGCGCTCCTTTTCTCTCCTTATTTCTCTCGATCACTAAGTTTCTTAAAGGGAGTCTTTCACCTAATCTGAGCCTTTTAGACCGCTTAGTTCAGGTTATAGACTCCTGTGCCCTCACTACAATGGTACCTTTATTTGTTCTGTCCCTCGCCGAGATCTTCAAAAAAAGATTTTTAACTTATGCTAATGAGCTTCGGCAAGTGCCCAGGGGCGGCATTACTGCAGCAAGTGCCCAGGCCCCTCGGCGATGTGGCCAGAAAACCACACCTTTTTCAGCCCTCTGGCCCACCCTTGTGTCCTATTATTACCTCCTCCTCTCCCTCCCAGATCTCGCGCCTGCGCCGCTCCACACTTGACCCGCACCTGCGAACTGCTGTGCCCATTATGGGTAGAGGAACAGGTAGTTGGACTGCGCATGCGCCGGGGCACAGGCACGAGATCCTGGATGGAGAGGAATAGGAAACAAGGGCGGGCCAGAAAGCTGAAAGAGGTGTGGTTTTCTGGGTGCATCGCCGAGGGGCCTGAGCACTTGCTGCAGTAACGCCGCCCCTGAGCACTTGCTGCAGTAACGCCGCCCCTGGGCACTTGCTGCAGTAATGCCGCCCCTGGGCACTTGCCAAAGTCTTTTTTTAAGATCTCGGCGAGGGACAGAACAAATGAAGGTACCATTGTAGTGAGGGCACAGGAGTCTATAACCTGATCTGAGCGGTCTAAAAGGCTCAGATTAGGTGACGGACTCCCTTTAATAGGCCCAGTGGCAAGCATCTCTTTTGGCGGTTTATAGCCTTTAAGAACAGAGGGTTGGGCATGTTGAAATCCCACAGCCCAATCCTTCTCTTCCCTAACACCCCCTAGGTTGGTTGGCCTCATACATATCAGGTGGTCAGCCGGTCCCACTAAAACCAGCAGGATTGGTGGACACTTTTAATGTGTATGACCAGCTTCAGGATATGTGTAATCACTGAGGGTTTTATCCCTCAGACTTCCACTGATAAGCAGACCGAAAAAGCCAAAGATACTCGCTGGAAAGTTGTGACCTCTTTACTGCAGTATCGAGAACAAGATGTCGGAGTTTTAGAGGACAGCTGAGGGAGTGTGCATGCTGGGAGTTATTGTTTTACAACAGCTGGAGTGCTGAAGGTTGCTGATGCCTGGACTAGAGCTTATTGAGAACTAGGGAAGGTGTACACTGTGCTCTCTTTAATCAGGACAGCTCTAACATGTATCTCCTACTATTAATTCTTCTGGTACAAAAAAGTTTGGGGGTCATTTATTAAGACCGCCTTTTTAGACGCCGGTCCTAATGACCCCTATATCTGGCGGTGGACCCTACATAACTTCAGCGTATCCAGTGCCAGTCTAAATGTAAGACAAGTTCTTAATAATGTTGAGCGCGAATATTTGAATTACGAATATTTATCATGAATATCGCAACTTCGAGAATTCGCGAATATTTCGAATATAGTGCTAAATAAATAGTTTTTTTTTGAATATTCGTCTTTTTTTTTTTTACTCGAAAAATCGGCAAGGTAATGATCGCGTAATATTCGCATATTACTCAATAATTACCTTGCAGATTTTTCGAGAAAAAAAAAATATTTACGGATATTTGAAAAACTAATATATAGCACTATAGAATTTTGTGCTATTTATTAGTTTTTTAGAATATTCGTCATTTTTTTCCATCTGAAGTCATCATTCCTCCCTGCTTAAAGGGGTTCTGCAGTTTTTTTTAAACTGATGGTCTATCCTCTGGATGGATCATCAGCATCTGATCGGCGGAGGTCTGACACCCGGGACCTCCGCCGATCAGCTGTTTGAGAAGGCAGCGCCGCGGCCTTCTCACTGTTTCCCGCTGGCCCAGTGACGTCATGACTAGTATCACCTGGCCTGGGCGGGGCTAAGCTCTGTTTACTTGAATGGAGCTTAGCCCCGCCCAGGCCAGTTGATACTAGTTGTGATGTCACTGGGCCAGTGGTAAACTGTGAGAAGACCGCAGCTCTCCTGGAGTGCCGCTGCCTTCTCAAACAGCTGATCGGTGGAGGTCCCGGGTGTCGGACCCCCGCCGATCAGATGCTGATGATCTATCCAGAGGATACATCATCCGTTAAAACAAACTGCAGAACCCCTTTAAGTTGCTTAACAAGCAACTTAAACAAGGAGGAATCATAATTTGAGCTGGAAAATAAAAATGACGAATATTCTAAAAAACGAAGATACTGTATAGCACTATATTCTATAGTGCTGTATATTAGTTTTTGACCCACGCCTGTATTGATCGCGTAATATTCGAATATTACGCAATCATTACCTTGCCAATTTTTTTGAGTAAAAAAAAAAGTTGAATATAACGAATATTCAAATTTGCGATAAATATTCTACAAAATATTTGCGAAATTTTGTGAATTAGAATATGACCCCTGCCACTCATCACTAGTTCTTAACTGTCTTACATTCAGACCATTTTCTACACCTGAACCAGGTATAGAGAATGATGAATGAGACGGGCCTGACTGCCCCTCCGCTTCCCCGATCACCCCAGGTCTAAAAAAGGGGGCGTGGCCTGGATGTACACTGTATACGGTGCAAATAGCCTTTATTATCCTAATATAGGCGTATTGCTGGATAATAAATGACCCCCTTAGTATTTTTCATGGTGCATTTAAGTACTCTGTATTTTTTCGTTAACAAAATGAAATAAAAATTAGAATAAAGTAAAAAAAAGTGTTATTTTTAAAAAAAATTCTCCCTGCTGTTGTAATTGGTCTGTATAAATCCACCAGAGACCATCTTTTGGAGTAGCAAGTGTGATTCATCGAGTCAAGCACTACAAAAGGCACCCTCACAATTTGTTTCAAAGTTCCATGTGAATATGCTTTGGGCCATGTAACTGATAATATAAAAATAGATATCGGTGAGAGGGGAGCGCAGACCAGGGGAATGAACGCTGCATGACTACAAATCTGTCTATTACCAGACCACCTTTCATTGCTGCGTCTAACACAGATAGTGTAGTGTTGTGCAAGTGTGAAATCCGATCATTAATCACAGCGGCGTGGAGAATGATCAGCGTCTGCAGGGAAAGGTCTACAAAATCCACAGGGAGACTCTAATGGTCAGATTGTATTTGATTGGTGAGGGGGGGGGGGGGAGTAGCTTCAAGGAAATTTGGTGTTGTTTGGAAGGATATTTTGAAATGCAATGTTCTGTCAATGGGAATATTTCACTTTTAGAACTTCTCAAACGCGCTCCTCCAATTCTAAAATGACGTTGGTCAAGTGTTATTGAATGGACGTTCCGAATGTAAGGACGGAGGTGACTGCAAAATCACTTTGTATAAATTCTAGCTGCTTTGATACAATGCCATCCACTCGCTAGTTCTTGGGTTACATTTAGGCATTGCTTAGTATGCTCTTTTTTTCCAATATCATTCGAAGTCCCCTGAAGAGACATGTGCATTGGCTCAGAAACGACATTGGATATCTCTGGCCAGGATATGCCACCGTTGTCAGACCTGCAGGGTTCTGATCACTTTGACCGCTATAGATCGCTAGAACGAAGTGAGAAGCACCAAGCCACACAGGTTAATTTTACACAAGGAAACATGGCTGCATTTCCTGGACCGAACATTTCCCCTTGACCAGAACTCACAGCATCATAATGACTCATGATGCTGTCAGTTCCTGCGTGACCACGGTTCTTCTTTACTGCACGCACAGCATTATGTGAGTACTGTGCAATAGACCTGAGCATCATAGATCATTAGAAGCAGTGTTTGGTCCGGTAAATGCGGCCAATTCATGGTCCCTGTTTCCCGGACCGAACGCACATGTGAAATTGTCCTTAAAGGGGTTATTTGAGTTGTACAGCGATCCTGTACGACGTTCACTTCCCTGATCAGCGCATGCGCAAGTCTGTATTTCTCTCGAGCGCCCTGACGAAAGATTCGAGCTCACGCGCGCACTGCAGGTTCTAACCCCCAATGAACGTCGCGCGATCCCGGAAATGGATCACGGCACAACCCGGATAACCCTTTTCATTTTCTGTAGGCCCTACAAGTCTTTTTGAATTGTCGGCCATTGACTAGAATGGGCAAACCATGCAGCCTATGGAGAAAATCGAGCAGAGCCGACGGGAGTCGAACCCCCAGTGATCAGACATTGATTACTTATCCAATCGATTTGCCTCCATTGTCTATGTTGAGACGATCCTTTAATTATATAGTCAGGTTTAGGGTGTAATCACACGGTAGGAAATAGGATTTCTTGCTATGATAATACTTCCAGTTCTTATTTGCTGTAGTCTTTATACATAAGGGGCACATTTATCAATAATGGCGGAATTTGTGCCATAAAAATACTAACGTTACAAATGAAAAGTGGTGATTTGTTTCACCTTCTATATCAAAAGGCGCTCACCACTTTTAAAATGGGACTTTTTTTATATGAACTTTGTTGTTTGCCTATTTCTCTTGATTTGCAACATTTTAACGCCAAAAGCATGAAAATGCTACTTTTTTTTAAAACCAAAATGTGCCATTTCAGCCAACCCTGCCAGACCACACTTGTGACTTTTTAACCATATTTGCGACATTTCCACTGGTAAATTGCGACTTTTGTCTCACACTCGGGACATTTTTGTTATTGTTTATTTTCTTTTGTTGAATGTCAATTTACTGACAAAACCCTGCTGTTTAGCTCATTTATATTAGATAAAAATAAATGCATTCTGTTTTAATACTCGCCTATCGCTTTTCTTTTCATAAAAAGTCGCATCTTTCTGCCATAAATAAGACTTTTTACACAAAACACCACCACACACGCTGGCTTGTCTACAACTATTTGAGCCATTTCTACTGATAAGGGGATTATAAATGAGGCGTAATATGCGCCAAATTGATAGCCCCGCCACTTTGACATTTAGGCTAGGTCTACACGACGACATGTGTCGCGCGACAATAAGTCGCTCGACAGATAGGGCACAACTACACTGCAACATTTGTCGCACGACAATTTTTATAATGATAGTCTATGGTGTCGCACTGCAACATGCGACATGCTGCGACTGCGGCATGACAGTCGCAGAAAAATCCATCTCGAATGGATTTTTTGCGACTGTCGCATTGCAGTCGCAGCATGTCGCATGTTGCAGTGCGACACCATAGACTATCATTATAAAAATTGTCGTGCGACAAATGTCGTCGTGTAGACCTAGCCTTAGAACTAATTTCTGGCTTGATTTTTTTATGTTGAAAAGTTTGGAAAAAACTAATCAAAATGCCATTCTTTTTGGTGCATTTTTTTACGCCATAATCCTGGTGCAGCATGCTTAATAAATGTCCCCCTATGTCTTTGCTTTAAGGCAAAAAAATTCTTATCACATGATGCATTTCCCTTCTTTGCAGCAAAATGAATACAACATTGGATCTTCACAATGTCGTGGTGGATACCTGGAGATGCTGCATCTGCTGGATGCCTCTTCTGTTACTAGTTTTTAGGCCCACTACTCTACATACACGCATATATCAGCTTTGGAAATCTCTTATTAGGAGGTTGATTGCAAGGTATACCCCTGTATTCCTCAGTAATGTGTGGGAGAATGTGGAAACAAGAGTTCAGTTCCACTACAAGCAGGGTGTGCTGGGTCCTCAGGATCATGCCCCCTGGAGCCATTTTCCACTCTGACTAATATACTATTCTCCTGATTAGGGGCTACCACTATTAAAAACTAATCATCAGGATTAACTCCATCAGGATTAACTCCATTAAACCAGGCATATTACCTGTAAGGGTTGATCCTGCCGATTTAAATGATACATTTTTGTGAAAATCGGTTGCGGCCTGCCGCCTTCCTGAGAAATAAAAGGATTTTATCCTTTATGCGATAAGGACCCAGCCTCCTCTTTGCACCTCAGCCGCCAGGTTTCCAGCCCTGGCCTTGCCCCTCTGTGCACTAAAGCCTCGTTTACATAAAGAATAAAAAACTTTTTGTTTTTCATTTTATTCAGCAGGATCAGTTCAACCAGGCAGTGTGACTGGTATAATAGGGTTGATCCTAAGGACAGCTGCTATTTAAAGTGGTTATCCAATCCCTATAATGACCCCCAGAATGCCCGGGCCCCTCCTACAGACGATACCTGCTCACCGGCACCCGCATTCCTCAGGATCGCTGCGTGGCCGCCGCTGTATCTCATCGTTGCGTGGGTCAGTAAAGTATGCTCTCGAGGAGGGGTCCAGGCATTCTGGAGGTCATTATAGGGATTGGATAACCACTTTAAATGGCATCTGTCCTTAGGATCAACCCTTTAACTTTAAAATCCCTACCAATTTTTTAGGGGCCATGCATATATTAAAAGTTAAATATAAAGTACTTGACACATGGTAGAACTTGTATTCCTTTCTGTGAATTTTACTGTAGGTTTGTCTACTGTTCTTCCTATTAGCAAAGTATTTCTGTCATTTTATTTCCCGCAGACCTGTCCCCGAGACTTATACTTTAATCACATATCCTATGTATAATATATATGTTTCTTTATTTTTTTATTTCTTTGTTTTTATTTATTTTTTACCAGTTTGTGATCAAATTTATTTTGATAACCTCTCCGGAAAAAACCTGAAGAGATGGAACAGATGGAGTTTGCATCGGGGGTGAATTTTTACAGGATGCATAAATCATAATTTTAGTCTGATTTTTCTTTTCTGCCGTGTCTTCTCCGCCGACTTGAAATACATTTTCTTATGGATTGCCTTGAGAAGATGGAAATATCAGTTGTCAGATTTTTGAGATGGTAATTTGTAAAACAAATTGATGCAAAAGTCTGAAGAGTGGAATGGCTGGTGGTTGAGAATGCGAGTTACTGGGAACATGGAAGGGACATTATTACTTTAAATTGTTATTATTGGTCAGGGACCTGGAAACTCAGTTGTAGCTCTGTTCTAGATTTGTAAAATATCCATAAATAAACCATGATGAAATACAGTAAGCATCCCTGACAAAACTAATAGACGTGATTTGGACTTGAGTAGATTTGATACTTGGGCTGTTTGTACAGTAAATAATAGACATTTCAATCTGATCTGGTACGTCGCATATTTAAGAGAATTTACCGCATATGTTTAATGCTGGGATACAGGAATGTAAACCTCCTGCTTCCATTACACGGCTAGATTGCTGTGATCAATGTATGTGTGTACATGTAATAAAAAGACAATTTATGCAAGAATTAGGCGTGCAGCAACATGAAATGCGGGTCCGTAGACAAGTCTGGTTCCAATTGACTTTTTATTAATGTTCAGTAAATGGAAAGGAGGAGAAAGGGCTGATTCTGGATAGGGAATGTCATTTAGTTGAAATGTTGGCATTTATTACTCGTACTCAACAGTTTGCAATCCCATCTCTGCCTTGTTAAATATGTTTGTGTGTTATGAAACATATAACCCATTAGGATGGGGCATGTATTAGCATTCGTAATTTATTTATTTTGTATTCAAAAATGTATGTATGTGTGTGTGTGTATATATATATTTATAGATTGTAAGCTGTTGCGAGCAGGGCCCTCATTCCTCTTGTTGTAATTATTGACATGTCTGTTGCTTATGTTATTTATGACTGTACATGAACCCCTGAACTGTAAAGCGCTGCGGAATATGTTGACGCTGTATAAATAAAGATTATTATTATATATATATATATATATATATACAGTGAAATTCTGGTATCGAATTAGCCAGAAAATGAAATACTCCTGCACATGTTTCCAGCACCAAAATGCAATATAATGTGGAATTTCTTAAAATTAGAAGCAGAGAAATGAGAATAAAGAGAGCAAATTAGGATAAGTCATATGGTGTAAAAAAAACAATATGATGAAAGATTAAGTATATTATATTCCGATTCCTTTCTGGGGGTTCTTTTGCATTACGTGCTTTTGCACATCTGCATTGCCAAATGCTGCCGAAACGCACACCAGCCCTATTAACTACAGTATAATGGGGTCTGGCGGAGATCCGGCCACAACCTGGCTAATATGAGCAGCGTTTTTTTGTCCGGACAATTCCCGACATCCTATGCCGGAACATGTGCCACATGTGTGAAACTAGCCTTAGGCTGCATTCACATATGCGCTGTGAACTCTTGCGGAGGAACAAACTGCTGGACTTCACTGTATCCGACGTACATGCTGGCATTTGTCCGGACAAAAAAATACTACACACAGCATTTTTTGTCAGGTCGAAAGGAGGCATATATGCTGGAAAGCGAACAGATACCCACTGGATCCCATTACAGTGAATGAGGATCCAGCGGTGCACGGTGGTATCCGCCTTTGCCGGAAATGTTGAACTCCAGCAGTCTGTTCCTCAGCTGTAGTTCAAAACGCATATGTGAACCCAGCCTTAGCTTTCTGATCCATCAGAAAAAGGGGTTTCCTGATGGTATACCCCTTAACAGGCTTGATAAGTACAGGATTAATCACAACTGATGCTTTGACCAAAAACAAATGCATGACATTTAGAACTGGGGCACATTTCTGTCCACTCGAGAGGGTGATTTTGGGGCCCCCTAGAAGAAACTGTAGGTAAACACTTTAGAGTGGGACAGATATGCGGTGGGATCCATGGTATGATAAATGGCATGACCGACTACAAATATGCAGCAGAAGTCCTAAGACCACTCTTTGATTTCTGCTACGGATTCTGTGGCCAATACGAGTCAGATTTTACAGACGTATAATTTGCAGGGTGACAATGGTCTAAGGCCACTTTTACACCGCAGTACTCTGCTCAGTATGTTGCATCAATATTTGTTAGCTACAACCAGAAATGGTTCCTAAACACAGAAGAGGCTCAGATCTTCCTATATTTTTCTGTTTTTATTACAGTCCTTGTTATGGTTTAAAAGTACTGATGCAAAATCATGACCAATGCATGTGACAGTAAATCAGAAGGAGTTGTCTGGGTTCTAGATGTCAATGACCTATCCTTAGGACGAGTCATTAATATCAGATTGGTGGGTGTCTTAACACCTACCCCCAACTGATCAGCTGTTCTGAGCATTAAGTGAATGATAACTGAGCTGCAGAGAGCTGCCGCAGCAATTACATGGTGGATAGAGTGTTCTGCTTCATCTCTGTCCTCTGTCTTTATTTCTGGTGTTTGCTGAGAATAGTTGATCATTGGAGGTGCTGACCGTTGGACCCCCACTAATCTTAGACTTATAATAAAGGGGTTTTCCAGTTTGCATCAACATCCTTTAAAATAATCATTTATGAAGGTAGCTGTAATTTTGAAATATGTTTCTTTTATCTTTATTGCCCCTATCTTCTGTTCTGGTCTGTGGTCACATGACCATGAACTTGTAGCTCTTTCTTATTTCCTGTGATGTTATATCCATGGGCGGGGCAGTGATAGGGGAGTGTCTATATAACTAGAATGTGGGAGGAGCTATAAACCAGCTGGGTGTTGTTAGTGATGCAGAAAGGAGAAGTGCATTATGGGTTTGGTTGGATATAGCAACAGGAAGATCTACATACAGGATGGAAACAACCAGAGGGATTGGTTTACATGGTTAAATTGGGTTAGGAGAGTAAAAAAAATAAAATAAATTAGGAAGATGTAACCAACTACATGAGCATATCTGATGTAAACAATAGTAATCCCAGAAAACCCTTTAAGGACCTGCGCCGTACATGTACAGCGCAGATGTCCGTGACTTAAGGACAGGAGATGCAGTAGATGAGCCTGCCCGATCCACGGCAGGGGTTCGGCAGTCACTGATAACCGGCATCGACATTAACCCTTGATGTGCCGCGGTCAGCGCTGACCGCGGCACATGCGATGTGTGGAGGGAGAGAGCAGTCATCAGGTCTCCGCGCTGCTGTGACGGGGACCCGATGGCAGGGAAGACAGCCCAATGCCTTTCTTAGGCATCGTGGCTGCCTTCCGTGACAGCCTGTGAGATCCAGCCCCCTGGATCTAACATGCAAGCAGGCTGTAAGTGTATTACAGTGTGTAATACACATACAGCCAATGCATCACAATATTGTGATGCATTGTAAAGGGGAGCAGACCCCAAAAGTTGAAGTGTAAAAAAAAAGTAAAAAAAATTGTTTTACAAAAAAATTTAAAGTTTCAAGTAAAAAGACATTTTTGGATGGTGTTCACCTGAGGGGTGATATTTTTATAGAGGCGGTCGATACAGACGTGGTGATAACTAATAATTTTTTTGAACATTTTTTTTTTTTACTTTATTTTGGGAAATGCGTCCTTTCCCTAAAATAAAGTAAAAAATAAAAATGTTCAAAAAAATTATTAGGTATCACTGCGTTTGTATCGACCGGCTCTATAAAAATTTCCCCCCTCTGGTGAACACCGTCAAAAAAATAAAATAAAAACTGCAAAAAATTTTTTTTTTTTGTCACCTTACATCACTAGAAGTGCAACACCAAGCGATCAAAAAGGCGTATGCCCCCCAAAATCATATCAATCTAGCCGTCACCTCATCCCGCACAAAATGAGCCCCTACCTAAGACAATTGCCCAAAAAATAAAAAAAAACTATGGCTCTCAGACTATGGAGACACCTCAACATGATTTTTTTGGGTTTCAAAAATGTGTTAATGTGTAAAACTTAAATAAATAAAGTAGACATATTCAGTATCGCCGCGTCCGTGAGAACCTGCTGTATAAAAATATCACATGACCTAACGCCTCAGGTGAACACCGTAAAAAAATAAAAATAAAAAGTGTCAAAAAAGCCATTTTTTGTCACCTTACATTACAAAAAGTGTAATGCCAAGCTATCAAAACGTCCTATGCACCCTAAAATAGTACCAATCGAACCATTATCTCATGCCAAAAAAAATGAGCCCCTACATAAGACAGTCGCTCAAAAAATATTTAAAAAAAATACAGCTTTCAGAATGTGGAGACACTAAAAAATGTTTTTTTTTTCAAAAATGCTTTATTATGTAAAACGGAAACAAACAACCAAAAACAGTAGTCATATTTTGTACTGTCGCATCTGTAACAACCTGCTCTATAAAAATAGCACATGATCTAACCTGTCAGATGAACGTTGTAAATAACAAAAAATAAAAACTGTGCCAAAGCAGCTATTTTTTGTTACCTTGCCTCACAAAGAGCGTAATATAGAGCAACCAAAAATCATATGTACCCTAAAATAGTACCAACAAAACTGCCACCTTATCCCGTAGTTTCCAAAATGGGGTAACTTTTTTGGAGTTTCTACTCTAGGGGTGCATTAGGGGGGCTTCAAATGGGACATGGCAACTAAAATTATCTCAGTGAAATCTGCCTTCCAAAAACCATATGGCGTTCCTTTCCTTCTGCGCCATGCCGTGTTCCCGTACAGCAGTTTACGACCACATATGGGGTGTTTCTGTAAACTACAGAATGAGGGCAATAAATATTAAGTTTTGTTTGTCTGTTAACCCTTGCTTTGTTACTGGAAAAAATGGATTAAAATGGAAAAGCTGACAAAAAAGTGAACTTCTGACTAATCTCAGGGACAGGACTCATCTCAGGTTAATTTGCATATATAAAATAGTTTTTTTTACACAATAAAAGCACACAGAGCTATGGGGGCTGGGTATTCCGGATGTGCTAGCGGGGATCTAGCAACCGATGTCCTCAGCTCTATACACAAAATCCCGGTGACAGGTTCCCTTTAAGAGGCTAAGGATCGTTCATTGATATTTAAAACCTGAATAACCCCTTTTAATGAGAGGTATTTACTTACCAATCACCTCAGTCTTATGCTTCTTCTGAAATAATATATTTTATTGCAGTTCTCTGTTGAAACAAGTGCCGGATTATCTGATTTTCCAGACCAGATGCCAGATATTGGTGGCCTTTTCCTAAGTAAAAAATTAGGTGTAGTTTTTAGAGTTTGGTCCTTGTATAATATGCTGGAGAAGTGCTCTCAGAAACTGGGGCAAACTGAATAAACACCAATACAGTAATTTCACTAGATGCGGCTTTAACCATTATTTGTATATATGATGTAGATTTCTACTTGCTTGGAAGAATACAAATGTCCACAGCCCGCAAACAATCTCTAATGGATAAGTATACTTTGTGTCACGTTGTTCATTTCTGGAGGCAGACTTTGTAATGATGCAGTTGTGTGATTTTCATTTTAATAGCAATGCTTTTTTGACTATATGCCGGAGACAAAAAAAAATAAATGCATGACCTGTTGAGCTTCCTTTCAAAAGCATTGAATTCATAAATATGTATGGCAGTTTACAATAACTATATATTAGAAAACTCTCTCCCTCTTTTTCTACTTTGTGTGTCTGTGAGCAGTGCTAACGCCGGCTCATTCTGCCCTGAGACACAGCATTCTCATAATGTGTCCCGGTAAAATACCTTGAGAATCCTTTTTCACAGTTATTTTGATAAGTGGCAAAAAAGGCACCCTACAGATTCTGTGATAATATGATTTATTTTTCAAAGGACACCTCTAGGACATGAAGTGCTATGAAGAAAAAAAATCTGCAAAAATGCTTGGTCCTGGATAAAGATTAATTCTCATAATATATGAAAAAGAAAAAACACAAACAGGGAGAACATAGTACAGACTGAAGGGTACGAGTTCAGTGGAATAGTTTTTTTCTTTTACTGCATAATTAAATTAGAGGTTTTTACTGTAAATCACACACATTTATTTTGTTCTGGCATTTCAGCTGTAATATCGGCACTAACATATACCCCTGTTACGGTTGGGTGAAAGTGGGCTAAGAAGATACGCTTGTATTACTGTTCCAACTAATACAGACCCCTCCCAAAAAAAAAAAAAATTTTTTATAAAAAGATCACTATCCAGATATGGACACGCAAAGGAGTGGGGCCATTGGGTCATAGAAGGAGAACTCAATTTCTGTTAAGAAGCCACTTTAATGTCATGTAGGTTCAGATTAGGGATCGACCGATATTGATTTTTTAGAGTCGATACCCATAACCTGTGAACTTTCAGGCCGATAGCCGATAACTCATACCGATATTTTGTGCATTTTCATTTTTGAAAAAAAAAATGAAAATAAATTTCTTACGGCGTTCACCACAGATTTTTTTTAAACATATTTTAATAATTTGGACTTTTTGGACGTGGCAATATGTGATATGCTTATTTATTTATTGTTTATATATTTTATATGTAAAATTGGGAAAGAGGGTGATATATACTTAATATATATATATATTTTTTAACTGTTTATTTAAAAACTATTTCCCCCCTTAGGGGCTAGAACCTGGGATCTTTTGATCCCTTTTCCTATTCACCCTAATAGAGCTCTATTAGGGGGAATAGGACTTCACACTCTCCCTGCTGTGCATAGTACACACAGCAGCAGGGAGAATACCATGGCAGCCAGGGCTTCGGTAGCGTCCTGGCTTCCATGGTAACCGATCGGAGCCCCGCGATTACACTGCGAGGGCTCCGATCAGAAGCTGCCAATGCCACCAATGAAGAGGAGGGGAGGGGAACCTGGGGCCACTGCCACCAATGATTTTAATACTGGGAGGTGGGGGGCGCACTGCGCCACTAATGATTTAAATACTGGGGAGGGCGCACTGCGCCACCAATGATAATTAACATTTAATACAGGAGGCGGGTGTGTCGGCGCAGAATCAAATAGCCGCCACCCTGCCTCTGACAGGGAACTGCGATCAGCGGCAGCAGTTAACCCCTCAGGTGCGGCACCTGAGGGGTTAACTGCCGCTGATTGCAGCTTCCAGTCATATAGGTTGGGCACCACCTCCTGTATTTATATTAGACTGTAACTTTCATCGGTGGCGCAGGGCACCCGCCGCACAGGGGGAGGGAGAGAGTGACTCCTTCTCCCCTGTGCTGCTGAGGGAACATGTTCTGAGATAGCGCGCTGGACGCATAATCGGCAAGGTTCGATGCCGATTCCTTTGAAAATCATGAATATCGGCGGATAATATCGGTAACTCCGATAATCGGTCGATCCCTAGTTCAGATAGCTGTAACCCAAAGTAAGTACTGGACCTTAAAGGGGTTGTGCAAGAATTGGGGATTTTTATCAAACGTCCTCCACTTTACTAGTCCTTTAAGGGGATTCTGTCACCTCATTTTAGCTTATAGAGATGCGGACATGCATGGCTAGATCGCCGCTAGCATGTCTGCAATATACCTGTCCCATAGCGCTGTGTCCTTTTATTGTGTTAAAAAATAGATATGTAAATGACCCTGGTAAGGAGCCTAAAGGGCTGTACTAACCGTTCTGGAGCCCAGACACGCCCCCCCTGTGAAGGAGCCCAGCACCGTCCTCCGAATCTCCTTCTTGCTCACAGTTAGATTGCCGTAATCTCGCGATGCGCAGTGCCGGTATAGTGTTCCTTCCCTGTGCTGGCATCAGCCTCAGGAAAGGAACTGCGCATGCGCGAGCTCGCGCATCGCGAGATTACGGCAATCTAACTGTGATCAAAGAGAAAATTCGGAAGACGCAGGCGGTGCTGGGCTCCTTCACAGGGGGGCGTGGCTGGGCTCCAAGAAGGTTAGTGCAGCCCTTTGGGCTTCTTACCAGGGTCATTCACATAGCTATAAAATCATTTTTTAAACACAATAAAAGGACACATCGCTATGGGACAGGTATATTGCGGACATGCTAGCGACGATCTAGCCGTGCATGTCCGCAGCTCTATAAGCTAAAAGGAGGTGACAGAATCCCTTTAAAGGGAAAATTACTTACTTGCTTACCGACGCTGTCTCCCCGCTATTTCTCCTCCTGGCCTGCGATGCTCTGCTGCAGTCCCTCAAAGTAAACATTCGGTTTTACATCGCCACTTCCAATCACTGGCCGCAGCTGTGACTGGATTCCTTTGCGTAATGACGAATGGTAACCTGACGCAAGGTCATCCCTGCGTCTAGTGATTGGCTGTGGCAATGTCAAACTGGATGTTTACAATGAGGGAGCCCAGCGGAGCATCGCAGGCTGGGAGGAGAAGGGGCGGGAAGCAGGCAAGCAATCTTCCTTTTACAGCTGCGGTAAAGTGTGTAGGGGAGAGTGTAAAAAAAAAAAAAAAGACATTCATGCTTAACCCCTTTAAAAAAAATAAAAATGTATAACTGCTGTTTTTTAAGGAGGTTGTGTAGTCAACCCTAAAAGTGGATCCAAGGGGAAAAAAGTGCTTATGTGTTTCTCTCAAAAACTGCAAGATGGTGCCATGTAAATTTTGCCTTTAAGGGGTTGTCCAAAATTTTTATATTGATGGCCTTTCCTCAAGATTAGGTCACCAATATCTGATCAGTGGGGGTCTTATACCCGCATCCCAGCTGATCATCTGCTAAAGAAGCCGGTTCTCCGGTGAGAGCACAGCTTGCCAAGCACAGCGCCATACATTGTACAGGGAGTGCAGAATTATTAGGCAAGTTGTATTTTTGAGGATTAATTTTATTATTGAACAACAACCATGTTCTCAATGAACCCAAAAAACTCATTAATATCAAAGCTGAATATTTTTGGAAGTAGTTTTTAGTTTGTTTTTAGTTTTAGCTATTTTAGAGGGATATCTGTGTGTGCAGGTGACTATTACTGTGCATAATTATTAGGCAACTTAACAAAAAACAAATATATACCCATTTCAATTATTTATTTTTACCAGTGAAACCAATATAACATCTCAACATTCACAAATATACATTTCTGACATTCAAAAACAAAACAAAAACAAATCAGTGACCAATATAGCCACCTTTCTTTGCAAGGACACTCAAAAGCCTGCCATCCATGGATTCTGTCAGTGTTTTGATCTGTTCACCATCAACATTGCGTGCAGCAGCAACCACAGCCTCCCAGACACTGTTCAGAGAGGTGTACTGTTTTCCCTCCTTGTAAATCTCACATTTGATGATGGACCACAGGTTCTCAATGGGGTTCAAATCAGGTGAACAAGGAGGCCATGTCATTAGATTTTCTTCTTTTATACCCTTTCTTGCCAGCCACGCTGTGGAGTACTTGGACGCGTGTGATGGAGCATTGTCCTGAATGAAAATCATGTTTTTCTTGAAGGATGCAGACTTCTTCCTGTACCACTGCTTGAAGAAGGTGTCTTCCAGAAACTGGCAGTAGGACTGGGAGTTGAGCTTGACTCCATCCTCAACCCGAAAAGGCCCCACAAGCTCATCTTTGATGATACCAGCCCAAACCAGTACTCCACCTCCACCTTGCTGGCGTCTGAGTCGGACTGGAGCTCTCTGCCCTTTACCAATCCAGCCACGGGCCCATCCATCTGGCCCATCAAGACTCACTCTCATTTCATCAGTCCATAAAACCTTAGAAAAATCAGTCTTGAGATATTTCTTGGCCCAGTCTTGACGTTTCAGCTTGTGTGTCTTGTTCAGTGGTGGTCGTCTTTCAGCCTTTCTTACCTTGGCCATGTCTCTGAGTATTGCACACCTTGTGCTTTTGGGCACTCCAGTGATGTTGCAGCTCTGAAATATGGCCAAACTGGTGGCAAGTGGCATCTTGGCAGCTGCACGCTTGACTTTTCTCAGTTCATGGGCAGTTATTTTGCACCTTGGTTTTTCCACACGCTTCTTGCGACCCTGTTGACTATTTTGAATGAAACGCTTGATTGTTCGATGATCACGCTTCAGAAGCTTTGCAATTTTAAGAGTGCTGCATCCCTCTGCAAGATATCTCACTATTTTTGACTTTTCTGAGCCTGTCAAGTCCTTCTTTTGACCCATTTTGCCAAAGGAAAGGAAGTTGCCTAATAATTATGCACACCTAATATAGGGTGTTGATGTCATTAGACCACACCCCTTCTCATTACAGAGATGCACATCACCTAATATGCTTAATTGGTAGTAGGCTTTCGAGCCTATACAGCTTGGAGTAAGACAACATGCATAAAGAGGATGATGTGGTCAAAATACTCATTTGCCTAATAATTCTGCACGCAGTGTATAGCAGCTGTGCTTGGTTTTGCAGCTCAGACCCTTTCACTTAAATAGCTTCGGCTATGTGACTGATGAATATGACATCACTGGCCTAGAAAGAGGTCACAACGCTCACCACAACAGCTTATCCACGGGGGTGTCGGGAATGAGACTCCCACCGATCAGACATGATTGACCTATCCTGAATATAGTTGATCAATATCAAAATCTTGGACAACCCCTTTCATGAGGCAGATATTTTAATGTTCCCTAATGTTTAGACAGTGTAAACCTAGAGTAGACAGTCTAAAAATGGCAGATTTATCACAGTGGTTGATGCTGGATGATAAATCTGGCGCACCGTTTACCACCTATTAGTTGGCTTACATTACAGAATTTCGATGTTGATTAGTAATCCCCCCCCCCTAATATGTTGTAAATTTGACGTTACTGGCCAGATGTCAGGAAGGTTGTGGTGATTAGATTTTCATCATCTTAGGCTGTAAAAATCCGATATGGACAGTAGTAAAGGTATTAAAAAATTCACATTAAAAACCAAATAAATACAGGCAGGCACATTATATAATGTTTCTGTCCCGTAGGTTCTCTGCAAGACATTTTCCCACTGAAGAATTTTGTCATATTGTTTTGATATGCCTCATTTGTGTGGTCAGGAGAGGATTTGTGCCTGGTTCATGGCTCGCCTTGTACACACGGCCACCTAGTGTATTCTTGGAAAATAGGACACCGCTATTGTCTGCAT
Source organism: Bufo bufo (assembly GCF_905171765.1). Taxonomy (NCBI): domain Eukaryota; kingdom Metazoa; phylum Chordata; class Amphibia; order Anura; family Bufonidae; genus Bufo; species Bufo bufo. The sequence goes on from NC_053394.1 coordinate 44,405,310, forward strand.
TAATAGGGTTCCCAAAGTCATCCCCACTAGTGCTTCCCATGGATTCACTAAACTAAGTTTTAGTCTGACATTGTGGTCCTCAGAGTTCTGATCTAGGCGTTCATCAGATACCTGATCCCTGACCATGCCTTGCTATCTGTTTTTCAGGTGTTCTCTATAATGACCCAAGATCTTTAGCTTACCGAGCCGATATAACCCAACGCCCTGGCTCGGCAAATCTTCCGAGTGCAAATGTTTTTCAGTTCACTGGTGGCTTAAGTTAGCAATTTGTCATAGTTCTGCTTGAGCGGGAGGGTGGACTGCGCTATATGTTGTTACATCCATCAGGCTGTCATTTCATATTAACCTTTTTAGTGTCCTGTTTTTTGATAACTGTCTAATAAAACGATTACAAAGTTCAACATTCATCCTGGAATTCGGATTCTGAGTCACGGTCTATTGGACTTTTATTTACGGCAGAAATGTAAAGTGTGTTTTATTAAATTTTACCATTAGAAATATTAAGCTATCCACAGTGCAGGATATAGAAACGATGGTTCTGATTATCATAAATATTCCAGAAAAAAAGGGTTGCTTGAAAACAAACAAAAAAAAAAAAGTTTTATTGAATATACATTTTTTTTGGCACAGAGGTTTGGGGCCATGTGCATGGGGGACTCTTACTGCTACATTGTTGCAAACCACACTTGTGTCATTAATCAGTGACACGGCCTATCATTTTTAATAGGACCTTAGTTCACTCTTTTCAGCAATTGATGCAGGGGTGGAATTCAGAGAGCGTTCGCTTTGCTGTGTTCCACACACGGTGACTCTCTGATTGTTTTCTTCCCCTGTCTCATATGCTTTGCTATTTCCCCTTCCTTCCTTTTAAAAAAGTGTATATTCAACAAAACTTTTTAGTTTTTTTGTTTTCAAGCAACCCTTTTTGCTGGAATATTCATTTGCTATATAATAGGGTTGCATACCTGTCAATTTGAGAATCTATGTAAACTATTCTAATTTTCATATAGTTATAGTTCTCATTCTTATTGCTCAGTGAGTGGACACTTTGGAAGCACAGTTGCATTGTCACTGTCAGCATTGGGGTCCTTCGTTTGAATCTGATGAGGGGCAAAATTGGCATGGAGTTGTATGCTTGCCCTGTCTGTGCAAAGTTTTCCATGAGTGTAAAATGGTTTCAAATCCTGGTCCGATCATAGGGAGCTATGTTGCTCTTATATTGGGTCCTTAAAGGAATTGTCACCAAAAAATGTATCTGCCATTTAAAACCAGATGGCAGCACATCTCCTTTATTTCTAATCTAATTTTTATTTTCTAAATGCAGATTTATTTATTGTATTTCCTGAACATGGTTATGGGGGCGGCCATCTTGCCTGAGCTGTTCTTAACAGCATTTAGAAAGCATTAAGGAAATTGCTTTATGGCAGCCCCATGGTCCATTGACACAATGGTCAGGAGGGGACCTCATTTACTTTTATGGGAGAGTTTTCTAGGCATGTTCTGTGCCCTGTGCAGAGGGCATTGTACAAGGAAAGAATAGATAAGCTCTGACAATCACCTATTGTGAATGGTGGATCCTGTCTTATCTATACACAGAGGTAGTATCATTACAGGCAGGATTTGAGTGGCAGATAAGGCTACTTTCACACTAGCGTTTTTGCTGCATCCGGCAGGGATCAGCAAAAACGCTTCCGTTACTGATAATACAACCATCTGCACCCGTTATGAACGGATCCCGTTGTATTAATCTTTAACATTGCCAAGACGAATCCGTCAAGAACTTCATTGAAAGTCAGTGAAGGACGGATCCGTTTTCTGTTGTTTCAGAGAAAACGGATCTGTCCCCATTGACTTGCATTTTGGGTCATGACGGATCCGTCTCGCTCTGCATCCCAGGACAGAAAGCAAACCGCATAATGCTGCGGTTTGCTCTCTGGTATGAGAACGGAACGGAATGCATTTTGGAGCATTCCGTTCTGCTCAGTTATGTTTTGTCCTCATTGACAATGAATGGGGACAAAATGGAAACGTTTTTTTTTTCCGGTATTGAGACCCTATGACGGATCTCAATACCGGAAATTATTAGCGCTAGTGTGAAAGTAGCCTAAGCAGGTAACTGCAGTAAAGTGATCTGTGCAGGCGCCTATTTTAAGTGGCGCCTATTTTTAGGCCTAGTGGCCAGTGCAAAAACTGCAAGTTTTTTAGTTTTTTGTAACTTAGTTATTGACATGAAAAATTAAAAATGTCACCAACATTTTTTAAAAATTAGTTTAACATAAAAACGTGATTTAAACAATAGATAATTTTCTGAGGACACATTCCCCTTAAGTTTGAGATTTGCCAGTCAACAAGCCCGCAGTGAACACTAGAGAACAATTCCCTAAAGCAGCCCCTCCTTTCCTCCAAACCCTCGACTGATATCACTGAGGAGACTTTTTTGGTTACACATATTTCTTGTAGAGGCCGCTGCTGGGGAAATGTAATACCGGGTGTTTGAACGAATAGGCGACCGTTTCAGTAGAACATGACCACGTTGAGTCCACCCCTCCCTAGTTAATCTTATGGACAAGATTGTCTTTTTTTAAAATACCCATTTAATTTTAGTAAATGCAATAGCTCTTTAGTATTTAGTTGTTATTGTATTTGGACATTTTTGTGCTTTCACTACTTTACCTTATAGTATTCCATTTTACTGGACAATTTATAGGTTTTCTTTTCCCTTGTAACTGAAAACAAAGATCACTTTTTACACTCTTGTTAATTCTGCAAGCTTATCCCAGCAGGCTTTATGCTTTTAGCGTGAACCCATCTTGTCTAATTATTTTAGCCCAGAATCTGAATCTCCATAATGATATGGCTATAGGTTGTGCGCATAATTGAGAGAACCTTAGTCCTTTATTGGAGCAGATTGCCACCGAGGCACATGCATTCTTGAAAGTCACAAGAGCATGCCTCGAAAATGAGGCTCTTCTCTATAAAACATTATGCCATAAATCATTTTGAAATTCCCACCCCAATAAATCTTCCACAATGAAAACCTTTTGATACTCATTCGTTATTAATGACAAGGAGGACTTAATTCTGTTGGCAAACAGTGGTGTTCCAATTTTACACATAGCATTTAACGGTCTAATGAGAGATGAATTTATATGTGCTGGCTCCAGTTTACTCTCGCCGGAAAGTTAAAGCTGTGGGTTCCTTCGACTGCACACATACCTCATGTTTTCCTGATGAATATTAATGCTTATGAACAGTTTGACATCTTAAGTTTGTCATTGTTAAAAGGAAAGACGAACTTGCAAAGGTGGAGTTTACCGTTTTTTCTTCCCAAAGTCTTCTAATGAAGATATTTGCATAAAGATAATAGACATTTTAAGCACAGAGAGTCCTAATTTTGAAATTTCCCTTTACATGTAAAGGTACCAATGTAATATAATTAGGGTCATTATTACTATACTGTATATATATATATTTCCTTCTATTTTCTCACCACTTTAAAAAGCAAAGCTCGGGGAAAAGCGGCCCAGGTGCCGTCGTGGACATTGCTTTAGCTTAAAAATAAAAAAGCATACACAGTAAATTTACTGTAAGATGAATATAAAAGTTAAGTTGCTGAGTACAGAAGCAAAAATGCTCAATATTACAAATTCTCTGCCCTGTGAAAATTTTCTTTCTAATGCACAATAAGTGACTAATAAAACCGGAGAAATGGAGAGTAAGCTATATTTTTTATTTGTCCATTTTTTAAGACTAGGAATTATTTGTAGGCTTAGAAGAAAACTCATTTTTGATGTTTACTCTGGTTTGTATGTGATTTACTTAGATTGGGGGTGATTTTTCAACAGCCGGCGTTTTATGCTAGTCTTTCATGCCCCCTGTGCTGCTGGAGTATGCGCTTAATTTATGACAAGGAGCATCCACCGCTAGTCTGTGTGTGTAGATTGAAATCTACTCCAGACCCTAAATAGAGTAGATTTCAATTGTCATTTAAACCTGGAGACTGGTGTAAATGTGGGTGAATTTGCCAGGGCCAATGGCCCTGTTGCAGTACGCCCTCCTCCCGACTCTGCCACTCCTCAGTGTTGAGGAAGGTGTAAAAACATCATGTGTGCCTAAATTTAGAGACACATTCAAAAAGTTGCAAAATGGGCCCTATGAAAAGATGTGGAAATGTCCAGCACTTATTTAAAAAATTAAAAAAATTCTTTATTTCATCTCAAGACATACAAAAAAATTAAAAGCACTAGAAATACTAGAAAAGGTGCTTTTTGACAGCTGTTTATTAGAACCTACTAAAGTAATAATAGATGTGTCTAAAGTCTATTTATATATATATATATGCACTGGATTAATAAAAAATAGGCCGAATCAGTTTTTTAATTTACGCCATTTGGGTAGCAGCTTCCTATGGTGTACTTTTTTCTGCTAGTTTGTGCTGTAGTGCTCTTTAAAGGGGTTGGCCACCCTCTGGGTACTGTTGATCAATGTGTGTGTAAGATGAGTATATGGCACTTACTACTATAGCCTTTGTTGATATTCTATATTTCATAAGCCATGCCCTCTTGTTAGACAAATTTTCAGTGCTGTCCACATAGAAGACCTGTCCATAAGATGGCCGCTGATGGAGGGTCATGTGACCAGACACACGAACAGACCGCACCAGCACTAAACTCCCAACTGGGCAGATGGCAGGTGCACTCTATTTGAATCGAGCAGACTGAGTTATTTGCTTGGTCACATGCCCCTCCATGAACAAGACATATTTGTGGAGAGTCCAAAAGGCTTGGCAAGCAAGGGGGCATACCTTATGACAGAAAGTGGTCAACCCCTTTGATAAATAATCCCCATTAATATAGGTCCTGTTGCTTTTTTAATGCATGTAAACTAGAATTGAAGCCTACACCTGTAGAGTATTGTCCAGCAATCTTTCATTTTGTTTAGGCCTGTAGCTATTCTTTATTAACATGGTCAAGCTAGGGCGTGAGCCAATTTTAGGGAAGTGATGTTTGTGCAGTTCCCTGGTGTAACCAGTGATACATGCAAGCAATTGTTTTCCCAATGGAGGCTATGTAAAAAAATAAACTAATTCTAAACACACAATTTTTTGCAGTGATTTGTAAGCGGTACTGTGGCGTTCTAGCCTTAACATGTTTGTCCACATTTTAATACCACATTAAAGAGGTTGGAAAAAAAAACACACACAAAATTGGCCAGAACACGTTAAAATAACAGAGAAGTTTACTCACCTCCACCTGTCCGCTGCCGTTCCAATGCTGCATCGGTCCCCAATGCTTTCCACTTCCTACTCTGGCTCGACACGCTGGAAATGCTAGGGAGAGACACTGTTTGTATAGTTTTTTGGGAATGCATTTATGATTACTAGAACAGTCAATGGTGAACCCAACAACATAGTTCAGAGAAGCATAAACCTCCATTCTGAGACTCAAAGGTGTGCAGGGACCACCCCGAACCCTTTATTTTACCATCTGGTGTGGGTTCTAGTGCCCAAAGTTCCACACTTGCCATTTTATGACATATCTGTATGATATCAGAACATAAAGTGTACAAACCATTTAAATTTCACCTTTTTTGACTGTAACGCCAAACACTAAGATGAAAATAGATGCAACCAGGAGAATGCTGGGAAATAGAATATTTGTTAAAACTATAAGTAAATAAGAAAAGATGCATTTATCGATTTTTGTCAATGTTCTGTAGCAGTGAAGTTCCAAGCCCGTTACAGCTGTCTATGTAGACTCTTGTTAATGGCACCTCAGTTTACAGTGTATCATTTCCAGGCGAGGTGGCAGCGCAATAATGAATATATTGAGCAATGACCATCGAGCCTCTAGCATTGGAGGAAGAATCCTCTGGTGGGGAAATCTGGAGTCTGAGCAGAAAGATATAAGACTGTACTTTATTCTGCAGAAGTTTGGGGAAATCAAAAGTGGCTAGTATTCATTGCATTGAATTTATTTATGTACTACATGCCTATATCTTTTTAGTGAAATTTCAAATTCATCTCTGAGTGATGGTAATGTTATTCCTCACAAAGCTCCGGCTGCTTGTTGTGGAGGGATTTGAAGATGGAGAAAAGTTTTTTTTTTTCTCCTCTTTTGGTACACAAGTGTCTTGGTACATCAATACTATTCCACTTGACGCCTTCCACTGAAAAAGTTCAAACGTTGACGATACTTTTCACATTTGTTGCGCTTGACATTCGGCTTCTGGATAAATCTAGGGGAAAAAAAATTGTAAGTTGTTTTAAGTTATGTTAATTAAATGCAGCATGGAAGGAAATTATTGTAACTGGACTAAGATTGAAAGGCTTCTTTTGAATGCAGCATGGGCTTGTCGTCTATTACTTATTATATTTGAGCAGCCATGATTATTTTGCTAACTTTTTTGGCTTTTTCAGCTTCTACCATGTTGACTTACAGAGTTGTGAGGTCCTGGTGTTAAGACACCTATTTAAAACTAGAACAAGGGATCTGCAGTGCTCTGCAGAGTTCTGTACACCTGTGGCTCCCATTCATACCTATCTTCTTTACTTAGGACTTTTATGCAAGTTTGTGCCCCGTCTTCACTACTCTTGAATGAAGCTGAAGGGCCAGCTCTGCTATAGTGCGTTTCCACCCTTGTAATTTCAGCTCATATGAGCCACAGACACACAGCACCCTGCATAGTGCTGCTCCTCATTGTTCTGACCTTAAGCCTTGGTCTGTCCATGATGAGGTCTAAAACTGGAGAAGGGTTTTAATAAATAAAATTAACTATTTTGACCCTATCATGGAGTAAGGAAAGAAGTTCAGTGTGGTCATCTGATACCTCATATAAGATCTTAAACAAGACTCTTAAAGTAGCTCTACATCTTGAGGACCTTTTTGAAGAGCACTGTCAATAGAAGCTTTCTAGACCCTTGCAATTAGTGGAGGATCATGTTTAATTGTTCTAAAGATTTGAGAGGCATTACTGATGGTCAATTTAGAGATTCCAACAACTTGATTCTAATGTTTCCTTTTTGGTGTATGGACTTTATTAGCCACAGTGGTGAGCCACTCACCCACATATAGCGGCTGTCACTCTGGTGGACCTAGCCTATTCTTCAAAGGACATGTATGGCTCGCTGCAACCTACTGTTAGACCAACCTATAAGAAAAAACTCACATATAATGCGTAGATAACACTGGGGTCTAGTATAATATACTGAAGTGGGTTCGCTGCAACCTACTACCTGCCCTTGCATTAATCATTAGGGAGTGACCAATTTCATTTTTTTTCCATAAAGTGAAGTTGATAATGCATTGATATAGGTGTATCTTGGGTAAACCATCTATTTTATAGTCTCCTGGAGATAGCAATTCTCAGATAGTATAAGTCATCAATATGAGATTGGTGGTGTCCTGACACCTGCCACCCCCACCTATTAGGTAATAGTGCTAGCCTCAGGTTCTAAAATTAAACAGTGTATGGAACTTCAACACCCCAGCTTTGTAAACTGTGTAATGGACGTTGAGTGCTGCAACTCTGCTCCTGTTGAAGGGAATGAGCGCTGAGCTGCAGTACTTAAGAACAGCCACTACACTGTTCACTCCTGGAACCTCTAGCTGACACCAACAGCCGGTGTTGGTCCTCAGCGACCTCATATTGATGACCTATTGTCTAGATAGGTCATCAATAAGTTAGACCCGGAGAACTACTTTAGCCCTTGAGGCCCATAAAATTTAAATAAACATCCAAAAATTGGGTTTTTAATCTGTTTACATTTAGATATTGAGTACATCAGTGTTTTAAATAGGTTTCATGTTGCAGTGCTGTTTAATAGTGGTACAGAAGAGTGTGAGGCAAAGCCAAGTACAACCTTATCTGCAATATCATTTAGAGCTGCATATTGCCAAACACACTAAAATGTGTTAACCATTCTGGTAAGTGCAAGGCCAGATGTACCATTTATATATTTTGTCAGCTGCATGAGAAAGGGAAGTTTTCAGACTTGATGGTAAAATATAGTATTAGCGAAATGCTAACATTGCCATGTGACTGATGGGAAGACCTCACACATCCTTTTTGCACCATGGATTGAAATTTTAAGGGAGAACATTCCACAGATGCAATCTAGAAAATATACACTCGTGGCCAAAAGTTTTGAGACTGATATAAATTTTGGTTTTCACAAAGTTTGCTGTTTGGGTGTTTTTTTGTCAGACATTTCTATGATATACTAGTATGGTATGAGATTTCATACGTTTTAGTAACTTTTATTGACAAATACATCAAGTTAAGGTAAAGACTCAATATTTCCCATATTAATTCTCCCTGGCATGCTTGATATCAGCTTCTGGGCCTAATCCTGAGTGATAGCAACCTAGTAAGTTTTTAGAGTTTCACAGTCTCTGTTTTTTTTTTTTTGTCAAACCACTTTTTGAGGTTTGAACACACACTCTCAATGGGATTGAGAGCCAGGGAATTTCCTGACCAAGGACCCAGAATTTCAATGCTTTGTTCACAGAGCTACTTAGTTATTACTTTTTCCTTGTGATATGTTGCTCCTCCATGCTGGAAAAATCGTTGTTTGTCACCAGTCCTGTGTAACTGCGGCTGCTGTGCGCCACTGTTCCCCTGCTTACTGCCCAGACGCAGTGTTCAGCGGTGATCTGCTGCCAGTGTTTCCTTTCAGCCCTCGCCACAGCATGCTTGCTGCTTGTTTCCTGCAGCATTTTCTTAAGGGCCGTCGCGCGTTACTTCCTGTGATTTATGGGCTAGATCATGTGACCTCGCTAACCAATCCTAGCCCTCCTGCACATATATAAGTGGCTCAGCCCCCTTCCCAGATGCCTCAGTGTCAAGGACATTGTGTCTTGTTAAGGTTCCTGATATCTGCCTGTGTTCCTGACTCATACTTGTATTCCTGGACTCTGCTACCTGTTTGATCCCTGCCTGCTTGCCTTGACTCTTCCAGATTGCCTGACCTGTTGCCTGTTTGACTTAGCCTCTGCCTCATTCTTTGGTCCTGCACTGTTGCTCCTGGTTACCACTTAGCCTGCTGACAATGCCTGTACCTCTGGTACCTTGCTCAGGTACCTCCTGGTCCGCCTGGACCAGCTGCCTCGTGTGCCAATCCTCCTCAAGAGGTAGCGAACTGGTGTTCCCCTCGGGAAAGTCTATCCCCACCATCAGGGGTACTGTGAAGATCGAGGGGTTCACTTAGACAATGCCCTTAGAGGAGGTAGGACACGTGGCACAGTGGGTTCACACCCACTGGTTCGTGACAGTACACTGAGGCCTTGGACCCCGCTGGTCACCCCAAGCCGGTCATTCAGGAATTGTTACATGAAGTGAGGCGTCAGGATGTCATGATGTAGTTCATGCAAAAGTTGCTGCTCGTCTGGATGCCATCTCTTCTCCAGCTACTGCAGGGTCGCCAGTCGCTGCTACCCCTGCAATACCCACACCGGTGAATCTGGATTTGTGTGCCGCTGATGTGCAACTCCCTCTACCATCCCGCTATGGTGGAGATCCAAAAACCTGTTGTGGATTCCAAGTTTCCCACTGAACGGTCCAAGGTTGCCTTCATTGTGTCCCTGCTGTCTGATGAGGCCCTTGCTTGGGCAAATCCTATTTGGGAACATGGAGGTCCAGAGACCACTAATCTGCAGTCTTTCCTGGCTACCTTCCGGCTGGTCTTTGAAGAGCCCGGCCGCACATCCTCCGCTGCATCAGCTCTGCTGCGTCTACTACAGGGTTCCTCGTCTGTGGGTCAGTATGCCATCCAGTTTCGTACCCTGGCTGCCGAACTTGCATGGAACAATGAGGCTCAACTGGATGTGTTCGGCAAGGGCCTTTCTGACTGGATTAAGGATGAATTAGCTGGCCGCGACCGTCCGTCTACTCTGAATGACCTGATCACCTTGGCCACAAGGATAGATATGCGTTTCAGGGAATGTTCTAAGGAGGTCGCTTGCACCAATAGACCACCTCGTTTGGCTCCATCCAGAGGCCGGTTCTTCCTTTAGTGTTCACCCCATTTGAAGAGCCCATGCAAATAAAGCACCTTTGATTGTCTGACCAGGAACGTTTGCGTCGCAAAGCAGAGAATCTGTGTCTGTATTGGGGAGGCAAGGCCCATTTTGTGCGTAATTGTCCACAGAAGCCGGAAAATCCCAATGTCTAGGATCAGTTGGAGAGGTGGTGGGAGAAGTCCTCTCCGAAACTTTCAGTTCCGGTGACTCTCTCTCACAAGGGAGTCACACTGTCTGTGCCTGCATTCTTGGACTCTGGGTCAGCCGGTAACTTCATTCAGCAAGCTCTGGTCCATCAGTACCGGCTCCCTACCATCCGTCTAAAAAGGCCTCTGTCTCTGGCTTCCGTAAATGGACTGCCACTTCCTGAACCTGTGCTTTCTGTTACTATGCCCCTTAAGTTGCAAATAGGGGTTCTGCATTCAGAGATTATGTGCTGCCAGCGTCCGTGAATCTGGTTATCCTTGGTCTACCCTGGCTGCGTCAGCACACTCCAGTTTTGGACTGGCACTCCGGTCAGATTCTGTGTTGGGGATCATCCTGTCAGTCCACCTGCTTATCGGAGGTCCGACCTGCTTCCTCGCTTACTGTACCTGTAGATCTGCATGGACTTCCGCAGCAGTATGCCAGTTTTGCGGATGTCTTCAGTAAGAAAGTGGCCGATACCCTGCCTCCTCATCATCCGTATGACTGTCCGATTGACCTTCTGCTTGGTGCCACTCCTCCTCGTGGTCGAGTCTACCAACTCTCAGTTCCCCGAGACCCAAGGGATGTCTGAGTACATCAAAGATAATCTCGAGAGGGTTTTTTCCCGGAAATCTACTTCACCAGCCGATGCCTGGTTTTTCTTTGTGCAGAAAAAAGATGGATCCTTACGGCCCTGTATCGACTATCGAGGTCTGAATAAGGTCACCGTCAAGAATCGATACCCTCTTCCACTAATCTCTGAACTCTTTGACAGGATCCGGGGAGCTAAGGTCTTCACAAAATTCGACCTGCACGTCGAATACAACTGTATCCGCATTTGAATGTGGGATATGTGGAAGACTGCTTTCAACACTCTTGATGGTCACTACGAGTATCTCGTCATGCCCTTCGGTCTGTGCAATGCTCCCGCGGTATTCCAGGAGTTGGTAAACATTATCTTCCGGGACCTGCTCTATGTCTGCGTGATAGTGTACCTGGACGATATACTGATCTATTTTCCAGATTTGACCACTCACCGGAAGCATGTACGGTTAGTTTTACAGTGGTTGAGAGAATCAACTTTATGCCAAACTCAAGAAATGCATCTTTAAAAAATCTACCGTACTGTTCCTTGGATACATAATCTCTGATGCCGGGTTGCAGATGTATCCTGAGAAATTGAATGCAGTAATGGACTGGCCCCGCCTACAGGGTCTTCGTGCTATATAGCGCTTCCTTGGATTTGCTAATTTCAGTTCATCCCGAATTTTTCATCTCTTACAACTCTGATCTCCGCTCTTACTAAGAAAGAGGTGAAAGCCAGAGTCTGGACTCCTGAGGTTGAAGCCGCCTTCGTTCAATTAAAAAGGTCCTTTGCTTCTGCACCTGTTCTGCGTCATACTGACATCTCCTGCCAGTTCTTTTTAGAAGTGGATGCCTACTCCATAGGAGCCGGGGCTGTTTTACTACAGAGGTTCCAAGGGCAAGATGTTTACATGTGGATTTTTCTCCAAGCTCTTCTCCTCTGCTGAGAGAAATTACTGTATAGTTCCCCTGCTTACCGCCACGGTCCCGGGCACCGTGTTCAGCGGTGATCTGCTGCCAGTGTTTCCTTTCAGCCCTGGCCACAGCATGCTTGCTGCTTGTTTCCTGCAGCATTTCCTTAAGGGCCGGCGCACATCACTTTCTGTGCTTTATGGGTTGGATCATGTGACCTTGCTGACCAATCCTAGCCCTCCTGGACATATATAAGTGGCTCAGCCCCCTTCCCAGATTCCTCAGTGTCAAGGTCCTTGTGTCCTGTTAAGGTTCCTGATATCTGCCTGTGTTCCTGACTCGTACTTGTATTCCTGGACTCTGCTACCTGTTTGATCAATGCCTGCTTGCCTTGACTCTTCTGTTGCCGCTCCGGATTGCCTGACCTGTACCTGTGCCGCCTGCCCTGACCTGTTCCCTGTTTGACTTCGCGTCTGCCTCATCCTTTGGTCCAACACTGTTGCTCCTGGTTGCCACTCAGCCTGCTGACAACGCCTGTACCTCTGGTACCTTGCTCAGGTACCTCCTGGTCCGCCTGGGCTAGCTGCTTCATGTGCCAATCCTCCTCAAGAGGTATCGACCTGGTGTTACCCTCGGGAAAGTCTATCCCCACCATCAGGGGTACTGTGAAGATCAAGGGGTTCACTTAGACAACGCCCTTAGAGGAGGTAGGACACGTGGCACAGTGGGTTCACACCCGCTGGTTCATGACATCCTGGATGGTTGGGAATAGTTGCTCTTGGTGGATGTTTTGATACCATTCTTTATTCATAGCAGTGTTGTTAGGCAAAATTGTAAGTGAGCCCATTCCCTTTGGATGAGGAGCAACCCCACAAATGAATGGTCTCAGGATGCTTTACTGTTGGAATGACACAGGACTCATGGTAGCACTCACCTTTTGTTTGGGCAATCCTTTTTTCAGGTGTCTCAAACAGTCTGAAAGGGGCTTCACCAGAGAAAACAACTTTAACCCAGTCCAATCCCTGTACTTCCTGCAGAATGTTATTATGTCCTTGATGTTTTTCTTGGAGAGAAGTGGCTTCTTTGCCGCCTTTCTTGACAGCAGGCTATTCTCCAAAAGCCTTTGCCTCAAGGTACGTGCTGAATCCTCTTTTGGAGATGGTCCTGAAACTTGTTGAAGCCTTCTTCACAGCAATTGTACTCTCTCCTTGAAGTTCTTGACGATCCGATAAATGGTGTATTTAGGTACAATCGTACAAGCAGCAATGTCCTTGCCTGTGAAACCCTTTTGAGGCAAAGCAATGATGACTGCTCGTGTTTCCTTGGATGTAAAGTATCCTTTAATTTCATTTATTGGCTTGAACAGACTATGTATTTATAGCACGTGCTGCCATAGAGCGGGGACAGTGATGCTAATTTTTATCTGGGTCGAACTCTCCAGAATTGTTTAAAGAGTTCATTAAATCAAATTCCACAATGCAGATCTAGTCAATTAGAGGACAATTCTGGTCGCCAGTTTCATTCTCCATTCTCTTATTTAGGATTAAGGCACTGGAAGACATGAAAGTCCCTTATACTTAATTGAGTGCAGTGTTTCTTGATTTGCATATATAGTACATCTGATTTGCATTGTACAAAACTAAGTGCCCAACTCTCAGCCCCTGCTGGTTACCCTACTAGAAACTTGAGAGTTGTAATACATATTTTTTTTCTCTCTCTACAGTCTGTATTGAGGAAATCGCCTATTTAAAATTCATTTACAAGATAACCTCTCTAGTCTTTTTTTTCTTCTTCTTTTAAAGGGATTTAATTGTTGTAGCCGGGTTTCTTTAGCTTTTCTATATTTGAAATTCTCATTGAGGGCAATTCTGAAGCCACCATTAAACCGGTGTCAAAAGATTAATTCTCTAATCCCAATTCCTGTGAAAATGAGGGATGAAAGAGACGAAACAAAAAATGCATTTTATTTTGCAAATGATCCTTAATTTGCCATGAAAATCAATTCCTCTACTGTAGTCAATTAATATGAATAGCTTTTAGCTTTAGGTAAAATCGGTACAGATTAAACTGCTATGATCTTAGCAAAGGCATTGGCTCTTCATCTGGCTCTGCTATCCTGCCACGCGACTGCTTCGACTATGCCCGTGACATTGGCTGTTGGGCATGCAACGTGACTGCATAATTGTACGAGAGCAGAATCCTGTGAAAAAGAAACCTTTAGGGCACACCCCACTACTGTGGTTTCATGGGAATGTTCTTGGGATTGTATGGGTTACAATTGCTGTGAAATCTTATTAAGACTGCTTATTACTTGATTACATATGGGAGGCAGGTCTGATGGAGACTGGCACGTAGACCTAGACAGGTCTCACTTTTTTTGTATTGTGTGGTTTGGCATTAGATGATACTAACCTTGTCTTATTTTGGTCAGTGGACAGTTATCTCAATCAAATAAATGTTTTATATATTTCTTTTTTTGCTCACCCTGTTAAAATGAAATGCGGTCCTCCTTGCAAGGCCTTCAACGTATAGAAGGTCACACAGGGTGCAGTTATTGGTACAGCATAGGGGCTGCACATTTTGCGTTCATGGGGTTTTTGGAGAGGGGTAAATCTATCCTCTTTGCTGTTATGTGGCAAGAACCTTAGAAGATCTACCCTGTCTAGAGGAACTGTATTACTGTTAAACAGGGAGGATGGTGAATAGGCTTTAAGGTCAGGTAGAGGCATTGAGAGAGGGAAAAAAACACTAAGCCCTTGTGTCCTAAGTGGCAAAACCAAAATGTTGACCTATGCTTTGGGATGCCGCTGTCTTCACTACAGTATATGCCACTGGCTTTAGTCATGCATCTTGAGCATGATGGATCTTTGAAGAAAATGCCTTGGAGTAGTCAAAAACACCAACAAAAATTCCATGCTCAAAAATGCAATGTACGTAGAGCACTTTTGGCCGTTTTTTTTTATTTTTGCAACCTAAATCATACTTTAGTAGTTTAGTAGTAATTTGGTAATTGAGTGGCATTGTCTCCAGAGGAGCCTTTGTAGAGAGAAGACTAAGGCCCCTTTCACACGGGCGAGTATTCCGCGCGGATGCGATGCGTGAGTTGAACGCATTGCACCCGCACTGAATACGGACCCATTCATTTCTATGGGGCTGTGCACACGAGCGGTGATTTTCACGCATCACTTGTGCGTTGCGTGAAAATCGCAGCATACTCCTCTTTGTGCGTTTTTCACGTAACGCAGGCCCCATAGAAATAAATATGGTTGCGTGAAAATCGCAAGCATCCGCAAGCAAGTGCGGATGCGGTGCGATTTTCACACACGGTTGCTAGGAGACGATCGGGATGGGGACCCGATCATTATTATTTTCCCTTATAACATGGTTATAAGGGAAAATAATAGCATTCTGAATACAGAATGCATAGTAAAATATGGCAGGAGGGGTTAATTTTTTTAAATTAAACTCACCTTAATCCTGTTGCTCGCGCAGCCGGCTTCTCTTCTGTCTTCTTTTTTGCTGTGTGCAGGAAAAGGACCTGTGGTGACGTCACTCCGGTCATCACATGGTCTGTCACATGATCTTTTACCATGGTGATGGATCATGTGATGACCGGAGTGACGTCACCACAGGTCCTTTTCCTGCACACAGCAAAAAAGAAGACAGAAGAGATGCCGGCTGCGCAAGCAAGTGGATTAAGGTGAGTTAAATTTTTATTTTATTTTTTTTTTTAACCCCTCCAACCCTATTTTACTATGCATTCTGTATTAAGAATGCTATTATTTTCCCTTATAACCATGTTGTAAGGGAAAATAATACAATCTACAGAACACCGATCCCAAGCCCGAACTTCTGTTAAGAAGTTCGGGGTTTGGGTACCAAACATGCGTGATTTTTCTCACGCGAGTGCAAAACGCATTACAATGTTTTGCACTCGCACGGAAAAATCGTGCATGTTCCCGCAACGCACCCGCACCTTTTACCGCAACGCCCGTGTGAAAGAGGCCTAAGGGAACCACCACCTCTAAATAGAGAGGATGATGTGATGCTAACTTTTAGGCAGTTCATACTCTGTAAAACCAAGAAGAATAAAGTAGAAGGTAAGCTACTGTCACACTTGTGTTGTTGGTTTCCATTATTGAGATCCAGTCCTCATGCATTCTGAATTGAAAGAGATCCGTTCAGGATGCATCAGGTTTTCTTCCGTTCCGGCAGCATTGTGTTTTGTGACTGGACACAAAACCGCTGCAAGCTGCGGTTTTGTATCCAGTCATAAAAACGGAAAAAAAACAATTGGTTTTTAATGTATTTAGTGATGGATCCATTTTTTTACGTTTTGATTTTACACAACCTAACGGAATAGTTGCATCCTGATGTGCAAAATCAAAACTGATTCGTTTAATTCCGGTATTGAGATCCTCTGCCAGATCTCAATTCCGGAAATTAACAATGCAAGTGTGAAAGTAGCCTGTCACCTCTACTATGCTACCCTCACTGAGCATTTCTAAATGTTCATTGTGTTACCCTAAACATATAAATTACACTTTTAATTTCATTTGCAAACTAATTTAATAAGTATTATGCATTTTTGTACTTCCCGCCTTTTATGCAAATTAACATAAAAGAGTCATATCTTACTTGTGTGACCAGAGAAGAGTCATATTTTCAAGCTCTGACTCATCTCAGGTTAATTTGCATATGTATCAAATCGTTTTTTTTGACACAATAAAAGCACACAGAGCTATGGGGACTGGGTATTGCGGATGTGCTAGCGGCCATCTAGCAACCCATGTCCTCAGCTCTATACACAAAATCCAGATGACAGGTTCCCTTTAAATGGAATGTGTCATCAGAAAATGACTAAGTCACATTTTTATATTAAACGTATTTTTTTCCCCCACATCATTATTTTAATTTTTTTTTATAGAATCATGCAATGTTCTAACTGGCCACTAGGCCATAGGTCTTGATTTCCTGTTTTGTACAGGTAACTTTTCAGTAGCTATTATCTTTTATTACCAGTAACAACTTTTTATAGATAACACAGGATCCACAATTCATAATAGGTGATATCACAGCTTATCTACTCCCTCCTAACCTCTGCACAGGTCACAGAGCATTCCTAGAAAACTCTCTTATGTAATTTAATGAGTCAGCTCCTGGACTTTCTATCTATGGCCCATGTAGCTCCTCTCAAAAGACAGGAAGTCTTAACATATTTTAGGTCTAGTGGCCATTGTGAAAACTGCTCTATGAAACAACAGAAACCTGGCAGCTATGGCACCCGCTTCGCTCTGCAAGGGATGCCATTTGTAGAGTGCCAACATCTGCTTTACATGTACAGCAGATTTCATGAAGGGGTTAAACAATAGGTCATTTTTTGACCACACATTCCCTTTAAGATGGATTTTTCAGAATTTTTCAGTCAATTCAGCTGTGCTCATACCTTACTTGGGTTTGCTGAATTTGCAGGATTTCCTTCAGCGTTGTCTGTAATGTCAGATTACCACATGTTGCCAACCCTCAAGTCAGATGCTTGTGGTCAGATCCGCTCAATTACTCTAAGGAACATGTCTTCTTGTATCACTTTATAATCAGCCACTTACATTGCACACAGAGCACGGTCATCAATGAAGACAGTTTATTTATGAATTAGTCCAAAGAAAAGTGGTAGATGTTTTGGGACAAGTTTCTGTTTCAGATTTAGGCTTCAGGTGGGGTTGTCTTCTACTGGACCTCACAATTTCTGTTCTGAAAGGAACCAAATAACTTGCCTGAAACTATAGTATAACAGCCTCTTATGAACTATAGTTCAAGAGCTTACCTGGATGAAGGTTCCTGGACAGTTGGTATACGGGAAGTAGGCTTGTGTGAAGCTCTCACCAGATATCATATAGGGCATTCTCTTTCTAACAAACTAAGAACCAGACCTGTATCTCACGTGGATCCAGAGATATCAACATTCATTGATCCAGTTGCTCTGCTAGATTTATTTCAAGCTGGATGCTGGGGAGCGTGTCCTTTCTACTGCAGCTGTTGACAGATGAAAGATGGAATTGAGCATGTGCTTCCATCTCAGTGAGTAAGACAAAGAACTTAGAAAAAGAGCAAACAGCAGGTGGCGCTATTCAAAGATTTTATTGACTAACTTAGTGGCTATATAAAAATTTTAATGACATGCAATCACAAAAGTTTTTAGATACAGGTGCTGGTTTGAAAAATGTAGAATATTTTTAGTTAGAAAACCCCTTTAAGGGATATGGAATGGTCAGTTCTCAGAGCCCATTATTGGGTTGGTGCTGGCTTATATGACTTGGGGAATGACCTTACGGGTAGAATTACCATATCTGGGTACATGGGATTCTAAGGATCGATTACCTGGGTCCACAGGGTAGTTCCCAGTAGATGGGCAGGTAGCTGGTAGTGGGCTGTGCCAGTGACGTAGTCACAATGGTTCTGTGTCATGGGGAGGGAACGCAAAATCCAAAATTGGTAACAGAAGGCAGGCATAGGAGACAAACAGAAAAAAAATGGCAGGAGATTCTCCACCAGAGCTGAAACTCACGAATGGAATAACTACAGCAGTTCTCCTCTAAGTTCATGGAGACTGACACTCTGCTTGAACCATGCACCTCATCCACACGAAAGCCATTGGAACTGGTGTCGTCCTGTGGCTCGTTATCTACAGACCCAACACCGCCACACAGGTTTATTTTTGCCTTTTCTCTGCTAATTTATTAATACAAATGTTCTGCAGAAAAATTGCTATATAGATTTGATGACGATTTTATAAGTCGCTTCTTTGGCTACTTTCACACTCGCGTTTGGTGCGGATCCGTCATGGATCTGCACAAACGCATCCATTCAGATAATACAACCGTCTGCATCCGTTCAGAACCGATCCGTTTGTATTATCTTTAACATAGCCAAAACGGATCCGTCTTGAACACCATTGAAAGTCAATGGAGGACGGATCCGTTTTCTATTGTGCCATTTTGTGTCAGTGAAAACGGATCCGTCCCCATTGACTTGCATTGTGTGTCAGGATCCGTTTGGCTCAGTTTCGTCAGACGGACACCAAAACGCTGCAAGCGGCGTTTTAGTGTCCGCCTCCTAAGCGGAAT
Organism: Bufo bufo; assembly: GCF_905171765.1. NCBI lineage: Eukaryota > Metazoa > Chordata > Amphibia > Anura > Bufonidae > Bufo > Bufo bufo. The sequence continues at coordinate 44,424,136 of NC_053394.1, forward strand.
GGAGGAGGAACAGAGCCAAACTGATGCTTTCTGAGCGGATCCTTATCCATTCAGAATGCATTATCCCTGAACGGATCTCACAAACGGAAACCAAAACGCCAGTGTGAAAGTAACCTTTTTTTGCTTGCACCAAATCAAACCAGCAGTAACTGGAGGACAAGATCAAATACAACATACTGATTTGTTATGGTATTACACAGTGTTATTTTTTTTTTTTTTTTTAAAGGATTTTGGACTATTAGCTATAGTAATACATACATAGTACTGCAGATCACAGTTTTTTTTATTTTCCTACTGTCCCGGTTCCCCTGTTATCAGCAATCAAAGCTGCACTTAGATTCCCAGTCCAGAATGCGGTTCTGTTCTAGCATAATGGAGAGGACTCCTAGGCGCATGCACAGCAGTCCTGCCAACGCAATTTAAATGCAGCTCTGAGTGCTGATAGTGGGGGAACAGGAGGCAATAGCACTTGTTATCTGCAGGACTACTAATATATTACTGTAGATAGTAGTCCAAAATCAGGGCGACAGAATCACTTTAAAGGGGTTCTCCAGGCTTTTAATATTGATGACCTATCCTTAGGATAGGTCATCAATATCAGACTGGTGGGGGTGCCATAGATATAGCAGCAGCGAGCAGGAAGAGAGAGGGGAGACACTGTGTGCGCCTTCCATTCATACAGCTGATCAGGATAGGTCATCAATGTTAAAAGCCTGGAGAACCCCTTTAAGTTGACCATACTGTTCATTCTTAAAAAATATATTAAAGTATTCAAGTTTACATTTTTAATTCTAGATGGCGCTAGGAAAAGAAAACTGCCGAATGGAAGAGGTGCTGGTTAAGAGCCCTGTGGGGGAGATTCAGATTTCAGGATGTGAATTGGGAATACATGACATAAAACTGCTGGCTTTTGATGTCCCTGATGGGTAAGTTTTCTTTTTTTTTGGCTGTTTGTGGTATTTTAAAAGCTTTGTGCATTGTTTGTGATTATTGATATTTCTGTTGACACATTAAACCAATGGAAGGAGCCCTAAAATGTCTATGTGGACTGTTAAGGGTGTATTAGACACCCCGATGCTGCAAACAATTGTCTGGAGGGAAGCGTTCTCTCCCCGCAGTCGCCAGAGGACACTGCTATGTCATCGCTCGTCCCCATGTAGGACAGTGGTGTGCCGGTAGCAGATTGTGATTACACAGCACGATCTGGCGCCAGCAGATCTAGATGTTTCAGCATGCTGAGTGATCTGAATTGCTCGATGAACGAGCGTTTGTTCGTTCATTGGGGAATCGGAGGCAGTATTAGACTTCTAGATGATTGCTAACGAGCGTTCCTATGAAAATCTGCCCGTCTAATATACCCCTTATTCAAGCAGCAATATATGCCATGATTGCTAGCAGAGTTTCTTAAAAGTTTGAGTAGTGCCATTGTCTCTGGATCTCAATATTTTAACTTCTTATCGGTATCTTAACAGTGGGCAGCTCACATTTTTGTAAGATTGTCCATTCTTTTTAGCACCACATTGTTTTTAGGTACAAAATTCTGTACTGATACATTTCTTAACATATCTTTAGAATGTTTAGAGTTCCATTTTTTCTAATCCAAAACTTCAAATGTCCTTCATACAGATACACTAAGGGGAGCTTGGGTGTTTTCTGCATACTGTTTCACTATTGAGTTTCCTGTTTAAACCTTTAATGATTGCCAATATTCCATTTTATGGTGGGGATTGAGGGGCCTTATTCTACAGCACTGGAACATAATGAACGCACAGGAGATCGTTCAGCTGCGGATAGGTGCTCATCTAGCCATCCTAGCGATCTCCTGATTGCTGGGTGATAGGTCACATGACTGCTGCTGGGTCCAACTAGACTAAGCTATGACAGTTCCAGTATCACTTTGTCTGACAAAGGAAGCCATGTGACCTTAAAACGCATTGCGTTTTAATAAATCTACAGTATGCATAGTACTCGACATCAAGAATTATTGCTCCTGACAGCGCCACAAATGAAGGCCTACATTTTTTCATACTTACCTACTTGGTGATTCACCACTTTTGGTATGACCGATCCAGGACAAGGGCATCGGCCAGAACGCGGCCCCTACATAACACACCTGCATAGTTGTTGTGAGTGTCATAATGTAAAAAGATGAGTGCAATACTTACCGCTACTCATTCATATACATACCCAACAGTAGTTCACATGAGGCGCTGCTTTCGGCTCCAGTTATAAGGGATGTAATAAAAATAAATGAGTACGTAAAAAAAAACAATATATGTATACCACAGTCTAACCTTTTATAGGACACATAATAAAAAAAAGGTAAAAAATTTAAATAAATAAAAGATTTTTAATGTCTGCCATTTATATACAGTACCCTGCCCCAGATGCAGTGACCCTATGGTATATCATACAGTATAAAAAAAAGTCTCAAAATGGCAGAAAAAAATATGTATTTTAGTCTAATAAATAAAATTGGATGTAAGAAAAAAAATACTTTTACTTTTTTACTTCAAGCAATATTAAAAAAAGCAGGAGCTGTTCTGGCGTTTGTGCTGAGATTTAGACAAATCATGCCCCAAATGATATAAAGATAAGTTAAGAAATGAATTGTTAGAGAATTTTGGACCTATTTAAAGGGGTTCAGCAGTTTTTTCAAACTGATGATCTATCCTCTGGATAGATCAGCATCTGATCGGCAGGGGTCCAACACCAGGGACCCCTGCCGATCAGCTGTTTGAGAAGGCAGAGGCGCTGGCAGTAGTGCCGCAGCCTTCTCGCTCTTTACCGCAGGCCCAGTGACGTCACGACTAGTATCAACTGGCCTGGGCGGGGCTAAGCTCCATTCAAGTGAACAGAGCTTAGCCCCGCCCAGGCCATTGATACTAGTCGTGACGTCACTGGGCCTGCGGTAAACAGCGAGAATGCCGCGCCGCTACTGGAGCGCCGCTGCTTACTCAAACAGCTGATCGGCGGGGGTCCCGGGTGTCGGATCCCCGCCGATCAGATGCTGATGATCTATCCAGAGGATAGATCATCAGTTTAAAAAAACTGCAGAACCCCTTTAAACATAAGAAAAAAACGGTGTTCAAGGGTGGAGAAATTATCATTCTTGCCATTGAAATACCTTCTGTCCCTGCTGGGTCTCGTCGCTGGACGACACAGGACCACATCGGCGAGTCACTGTGATTTTGTACAATTACAGCTCAGGCTTGTTTCACACTTGCGTTGTTGTTTACCGGTATTGAGAATCAACAGAGGATCGTAATGGAAAGAGATCCATTCAGGATGCATCAGGATGTGTTCCTTTCGTCAGCTGCGGTCTTGTGTCTGGTAAAAAACAAAAAAAACAAAAAACGATCCTTCGCTAAAAACAATGTAAGTCAATGGTGACGGATCCGTATTTTAGGAGCCTAAAAAAAAACGGATCCGTCACCAATTCACTTGCAATATACTTAGTGATGAATCTATTTTTTTCTGTTTTGATTTCACAGAGAACAGATGCATCCTGATGTGCAAAATCAAAAAGGATCCGTTTATGTCCGGTATTGATATCCTCTGCCGGAATTAACAACGCAAGTGTGAAACAAGGAAATGCTGGACTTTCAGAATCAGAATGACCAGACTGTTGGATATTTATTATTCCTGTTCTTTTTATTTTATTTTCCACATGAATGTATTTTATACTATTTTATTCTTTATATGCCATGGCAAGAGGCTTCACCTGCCCTACAGGTTTATAACAAAATAATAATAATAATAATATTAATAATAATAATAAGATTACAATGTATTATATTCTTTAACATCTTTAGAAGAAGCTTTCGGGTACACTGTAATGTTGCCAAATGCAAAATGCTAATCAGCCGAGTAATAATTTTCAATCTGTGGAAAAACAAAAAAGCATTGTGATGGAGATCTCCAGCGTATTTGTTTGAGTATAACAAAAGTTTCCGAGACAATATCGCTATAGTGAAAAAAAGATATAAATATATATATGTGTTGACTTTTTTTGTATGTTGGCTGGTGCCAGAGAACAGTCGTAGTTTTTCTCATTGGCTACAGCAGGTGAAGCGTTCAGAGTGTTCTCTCACAGCGTATCTTTTGTTTGGGACACAGGGGAGCCCCTCTTCAGCGCTCACAAATGAAAAGCTGCTAAGCCCTCCAGCCAGTGAAGCACGCATTCAGCTTGTTCCTGTACTGTTTTAAAACCACAGCCGATGCCAATGTAACATTGTGTTTTATTGTTTGAAAGACAGATTTTTTTTTTCTCCCCTCTTCTTTTTTTTTTTTTTTTTTTGTTTTTGTTTTGCCGTTCAGAACTCTTGGGGTCTATAATAGTTATTTTGCTTTGCCTGTTAAATTAGTGGGGCTTTTCTTTGCCTCTAAAAACATTTTATAATTGAATTTCGAAGTGGTATCAGGAACCCTTTTTTATGTAAATGTAGGCAGAAACTTTATGCGAAGCATTCTCCTAGACCGATGCTATAGATGTGATAATATTACCTTCGTTTATATATAAAATATGTAATACATTTTGCAGAGTAATATTATTTGGGAAATGTTAAAAGGTAAATTCCTCTTTTGAAGAAGACTTTATAGTTTGCATCTATATTAAATGCTGTGGAGTCTTGTTCAGAACTTGACAGATGATGGTTTCTTCTCTGTTTACTTCTAAACCTAAATCAAGAATTCTGGTTTCCAGACGTGAGAGAGCAGTGCGTTTTTTGAGCTTCACAGCTACGCATATACGACGTACATACAGTATAGTAGAAGGGGTTGTCTAAGTTAGGCCTCATGCACACGACCGTTGTTTTGGTCCGCATCCGAGTCGCAGTTTGAGCGGCTTGGATGCGGACCCATTCACTTCAATAGGGCCTCAAAAGATGCGGACAGCACTCCGTGTGCTGTCCGCATCCGTTGCTCCGTTCCGTGGTCCGCAAAAAAAATATAACATGTCCTATTCTTGTCCGTTTTGTGGACAAGAATAGGCAGGTATATCAATGGCTGTCCGTGCCGTTCCGCAAATTGCAGAACGCACACGGACACCATCCGTGTTTTGCGGATCCACAATTTGTGCACCGCAAAACACACAACGGTCGTGTGCATGAGGCCTTATATAAAAATTTGGGCAACCCCTGTAAATTGCCTAAAATAATGCTAACATAATGCTGGATGCTTACCTGTTTTCTTCCCTGTTTCTTCAAGTGCTGAGCTCCATTCCTCCTGCTGCTGATGTTATCTCCTTGGCTGCAGCAGTGACTAGTGCACAGGTTACCGCTGCAGCCAATCGCTGTCTTCAGCCGTACATGGAACGTCTCTGCTGAGGCCAGTGATTGGCTGTGCACAGAACGTCACCGCTGCAGCTAGAAAACAAAGAGCAGCAGTGAGGACCGAAGCAAGTAGCAGAGGAGAAAATGTGAAGATACATTTATTTGTATTTTAGGTAGTGCAAAGGAGTTTCCCAAATTTTTATATAACTCAAACAACCCCTTTAAAGGGAACCTGTCACCAGTTTTATGGTGTCCTAACTAAGGGCAACATAAATAAGTGACTGATTCTGTTAGCAAAATGCTGGATCACTTTCTTTAATTGACCCAGTCAATCGGCCAACATCTTGTATTGAAAAGCTCCAGCTGATAATGATGAGTCCTGAATATTCATGAGCTCCTGACTCTCCCCGCCTACCTGCTGCTGAATGACAGTTATTTTCCATATGAATCAGCAGCAGGTGGGCAGGGGAGTGGCTATAGCTCTGAATTAAATATACGCTGGACTCAATGACATCACGCTGGACTCAAATCAGCTCATTAGCATGCGGCATGCGGCATCTTTGTGTGTATATTATGAGGTAACCATCTGTCACACCAGTAAGTGAATACATCTAAGGCACTTTTTAGTAGTTAATGATTGTATATAATTAGTTAGATTATAATCAAATATCCACATGACAGGTTCCCTTTAAGGCTGTGTGCTGCGTGGACTTCATGCAGAATGGTGCCTACTCAAGGACTATGTTGTGTACAGTGACAAAGTGCCCAATCTATATGATCACATATCTATACAGAAAAGAACCCCTGTAATCTTAAAGTGGTTCTGTGGGCTTTTAGTATTGAGGACCTATCAGCCAATCAGCTGTAGGAAGCGAGGGTGCGTTTGTTGTCTCACTTCGACAACACGCGCGCACTTTGCGCCTTCCCTTCAAATAGCTGATCAGCGGGGGTTCTGGGTGTTGGACCCCCACATATCTGATATTAATGACCTATCCTGAGGATAGGTCATCAATATTAAAAGCCCAGAGAACCCCTTTAAAGGTTTTTTTTTACACAATAAAAGCACACAGAGCTATGGGGACTGGGTATTGCGGATGTGCTAGCGGCCATCTAGCAACCCATGTCCTCAGCTCTATAACCAAAATCCCGGTGACAGGTTCCCTTTAAGTGCAATTCCACTTTTAACAATATCTCTGCACACAGTGATGAACCTATTTTGAAGATATTTAATGTTTCTGGTCTATGCCAACTTTGTTATTTTATGTTGTTTTCTATTCATATTCCAAGTTGCTTTTGTATCATTTTTGTAGCCTGTCTTTGGACCCATTCTTTTTTTTACATTGATAAAACGTGTCCAAAGATAAACTGCAAAAATGGTGGAAGGTCTTAAAGATAAAACGTATTGTAACAGTGGGGAATTCGCTTTACTGCAGCACAAAGCCCAGAATGAAACACAGTCTTTTTCCTTTTAGTAGTAGGGCACAGTTCACACCTTGTGAAGTCTTTATTCTCACCACGCTAGAGGTGTATGGTTTCTCCTGGTCCACAGTCCTCTGAGTCAGTAGCATACCATCTCCATGCCCTGCTCCATCCAACATACCCCACCTGAGCAGCTCCTAGGGGAGCTTTTATTTGCCTGCACCTGTGGGTGGAGCAGTAGCCAGGTTAACCTCTTAGTACCCGGTATGAAACATATCTCCCTTTGACAAATTAACTTTATCACAGTATCAAGAGAGACTTAAAGGGTTTATTTTTTTTAAGGGTGTGGGGAGGCGTTGGCCAGATCTAATAATATAGACAATGCTTTAAGCTGTCAATCTTGTATGCTTTTATTCTGCTGGTTGCCTTTGAAAACAGACAGCAGTTTATCTTCACGTTGTTGTCAGACATGTGACCTAATCCTAATTGTCTGGGTGCAAATGGTAGTTGTCTAATTGTCCCGCAGTTCACTGCTTTCTAATAGGAAACCAGACGATATCTGACGTAGAAAAGAGCTCATCATGTATCTCAAAATCACTGCAATCCAAACATTTACAGTTACTGAACATTTCTTGTAGATTTTATTTGTGAAGTGCAGTAAATGTTCATTAAATCCTGAGTTTTCCTAAGATCACTGTGACGGCGTTGCCGTGTCGGCTGGCTGCACGTTCCCGAGCGTACCGGCTGCAGGTTGCTGCCTGTGTAGGCTGGTTCCTCGGGGCTGCGTGCTGGCGACGGTTCTGTGGTGTGCGCAATCCGTGTACTTTTCTCTCCTCTTGGCAGTATGATCTCCCAGAGGTATTTCTGGATGGTTGCTATTGGCAACATCTGGTACTGCCGTTTTCGGTGCTGCGGTTTCTGTTTCCTCTGGCCTGCTTGTAGTACCTCCCGTTTGGTTCTGAAAGGGTTAACTCCCCTCTGAGGTTCCATGGGTGTGTCCTTGCAGGTGCGCTCATTAACTGTCTATTTCTGCCTGTGAGCGTGGAGTCTCTAGGTCAGTCTTGTTTGTTCTGGTTATGATGTGTTTGCCTCTTGCTACTGACCCTTGGGGTCCCTGCTGCTGTTCATGTCTGTCCATGTTTCTGTGTGGTATTCCTTGTTCTGCATTGATGTTTCCGTTTGGTTCCTATGTTATGTCCTTGCCTGGTCTTGTCTGTATTTGCGTCTGTGCCTGTTCCTGTCTTTCCCTGCCTGTTCTTCTTTTGTCTGTGGAAGTCCTTACTGCTCCTAGTGTTCTGTTCTGTTATGTCTGTCTTGCAGTGCCTCACTGCTTCTGCCTGTGGAAGTGGGTTCCTGTGTTCCCCGGAGGGGGAATGTCCAGTATGTTTATGCCATGTCTGTCTCTCTGGTTTCTGTTCTTGCTATGCCTTGGTTATGTTATTACCTGTATTCTGAATTGTCATGCCTGTCTTTGCCTGCTCAATGTACTGCTGGTACCTTCGGTACCTTCTGGGAACATGGTTATAAGGGAAAATAATAGCATTCTGAATACAGAATGCTAAGTAAAATAGGGCTGGAGGGGTTAATTTAACTCACCTTAATCCACTTGTTCGCGCAGCCGGCATCTCTTCCGTCTATATCTGTGAGGAATAGGACCTTTGATGACGTCACTACGCTCATCACATGGTCCATCCATCACATGATCCATCACCATGGTGATGGATCATGTGATGGACCATGTGATGAACGCAGTGACGTCATCAAAGGTCCTATTCCTCACAGATGAAGACAGAAGAGAGGCCGGCTGCGCGAACAAGTGGATTAAGGTGAGTTAAATTAACCTCTCCAGCCCTATTTTACTTAGCATTCTGTATTCAGAATGCTATTATTTTCCCTTATAACCATGTTATAAGGGAAAATAATACAATCTACACAACCTTGAACCCAAACCTGAACTTCTGTGAAGAAGTTCGGGTCTGGGTACCACAGTCAGTTTTTTATCACGTGCGTGCAAAACACATTGCACCCGCGCAATAAAAACTGAACAAAGGAACGCAATCGCAGTCAAAACTGACTGCAATTGAGTACCTACTCGCGCGGGTTTGCCGCAACGCATCCGGACCTTATCCGGACACGCTCGTGTGAAAGAGGCCTTAGTTACGCCCCTCCAGAGTATGGCTAGTCAGTGGCACAGTGGGTTTTTCCTGCTGCTCGGTAGCAGTACATTGGGGTTTCCTGTTTGTTTCATTGTCTCTAGTATTTTTCGGTCATGCCTGATGTCCCGGAGTCTTGTTCCAGGTCTCCGGTTCGTGACAATCACTTTCACATGGCAGTATTTTGCATCGGTATTTGTAAGCAAAATATCAAAAGTGGATCCAAAACAAAGATCATTGGACCCCTGTTTTTCTTAGAGTTGAGGGTCCCAGAGACATCAGCTACACTGTAGATGAGACTACTCCTTTGAACTTATCTTGAAATCGTATAGTGATGAAGGAATATACTTGTGTAACTGACGTATAAATCTGTATTATGGATCTGTTTCGTACAGATCTGAATTGTTGTGCCGTAGACTGCTGTGGGCCAATATTAGCACTTGGCGTTTAGCCAAAAAATAAGAAACTATTATATATATTGTGGTGATGTGTAAGTGCTGGGAGGCGTGTACATCCCACCCAGATACCTCAGCTGGGAGAGAGAACTGAAATTCAGAAAGCTGAAGTGGTTTCAGCAAAGTGTAGTTTGCTGAGGCAGTTTTGTCTGGATGCTGTTCTGGGCTGGATTTCATGTGGATTGGGGGATAGGTTTGGTAGTGGGATCTGCCAGTCCACATCCTTCCACTACATGTATTGTCTTTTGCCGGAGGTGATCACAGATGAGGCCTGTTGCTGTAATCAAGGACGGATAAAACAACCCTCTGTGTATGACTTGGAGGGAACAAAGGCTGAGGAAGCCTGAGAGGCTCTGTGTGGTCTCATCCAGGAGAGCTGAGGGGCCACGAGGCTTTGTAAAGCCTGAAGTTTGGGGGGCCCAGCGACGCCTACGGAAAGAGGGTCGCACAGTCAGAGTCGGGAGGACCTCCGGACCATCTCCCTCCCCCCCCCCCAAGGGTGCTGGTGTGGTCACAGCCTGGAGGCTGCTGGACCGTGTATGGCTGAGGAAGTGGGATCTAATCCTGTGTGTGAACGACGCTCTATAGGTGAAGTAGAGACAACACGTGTATTAGGTAGAGCCCAGACGGGCAGGTGTTTATTTTCGATGTTTGTGTGTGATGGTGCTGAAGTGCCAAAATAAAGCACCTTTTGAACTTGGACCCCATTGTCAGAGGAGACGTCTGTGATTGCGACCCCCTAAGAGAGAGCGATCCCTTACAATATACATTCAAACTATTTGAGGAAATTACCCTAAAATAAAAAGTATCGTTTTACCTTTGTATTCCTTCAATTTTATACAGAGGCACATTCCCAAGGTGGCATACATAGTGACAAGAGATGAGCGAAGTATTGGAAAATTCGATTCAGCTGCTTTGCTGAATTTTTTATTTTTTTTACTTTAGTAAGTAGTGGGTGCAATGACAGAAAGTGGCGATAGCACCGCTCCCCGTCATTGTACTCCTCAGATGCTGCCTTGATGCATCTGACATTAATATTACAGTGTAAAATAAAAAATGAATAAATAAAATCATACTTGCCTCATACATATGATTGCAAAGAGCCGGCCGCCGCCATCTTGATTGAATCTCAGCTGGCGTGGTGACGTCATACGTCACCGTGCACAGGATTTCGCCTGGGATCTTCAATCAAGATGGCGGCGGCTGGGTCAAACGGATAAGGTAAGTATGTTTTTATTTTTTTACCGCCATTTCAGGGAAAATTCGCAACCAGGAAGCATGAGAAAATTTGGCTTCGCCCCGAATCAAATTATCCCTGAAATTTGGATCGAAGTCCACTTTGTGGCCTTCGATTTGCTGAACACTAATAGGACTCCAGGTTGGTAATACGGAACCATAGGGTGGACTACCGTGTAGGGATGCTACACGTTATTTTACCATATGCATGGACTCTAACGTAATACAATCTGTGCATTGTATAATATGAATGATTAGTGACACATTGTATTTAATTTCCATAGTGAGTGCCGTCAGATTGGTGGATACCTATTCCATTTTATCCCCCTATTTATTAAAACTTTTCAAGCAGTGAAAACATTTTACTTGTTAATGATTGGAAGTGGAGAAAATTAATGGCATAGATCTCGGGAACCTCCAAGATGTCTCCTTTTAACCATGCAGAAGCAGATTTCTTTCCTACTGTACGTAGTTTAATTTCTTTGATAGGGTTCAGTAAGCAAATGCAAATAGATTTAATGATTTGCATCAGTAGATCATTTCTCAGTTTAATATCCTCAGATATTTTGGTCAAGGACTTTTCCTTTTTGGTGGCTGGCAGTATTTCATATAATAAAAAATATTAATGCTGGCTACATTATGATACATTCAAATTAAATGATATATTTTAACCATTTATTCATGGGAGTATTTTTCAAGGAGCTGTTTCTGTCAGTCTGGTGACAGTAAAAAAGGAATCTATCTTAAAAGAAAATGGAAGAACTCTTAAAAATGAATATGGAACAGTTATATTAATGCACTTTTAAGGAATAATCATTACGGTTTGGGTTCTGACGTGAGATGATTGCCTGTAGGCCTCAAAAGTCCTGAGCCACAAAAAGGGTCCTTAAAAAGACGGAATGCAAATGCATTATTCTGTCAGAAATGAAAAATACTTGCTTCAAACAACTCCAGAGATCGGCGAAAAAAAATATAAAAAATGCCAGTGTGGTGGTTCACTTAAAAAGTAAATTTTTATTTTTTTTCTTCAGCGCTTTAGGAAAACTGGGATTTCGATTAGAATGTAATAAAGTCTGTATAATATAGTAAAGATTTCATCACTTTATAAATACAATAAAATATTTGGTGGGGGAGCAGTAAAATAGAAATCACCTGGAAGCGAACAGCTCAGTCAGGTAAGAGATCTAAGAGCATTATATGAAAGAGACCTAAAGCTTAGGAATATATACTGTAGTCTTCTATTTATTCATTCATTCAATAGTTTCATGTCTATTTGCTCTCAGGACTCCTAGAGTAAGCCTAGGAGTCTGGCTTACCCCACCCACACACAGTGATGGACAACTTTTCCTGTATGGGAGATCTATCTGTCAGTGTGTATGTGCAGGGGAAGTAGGAATCACACGCTTTCTCTGTCAGTTCAGGTAATATTTAAGAAGCGTTTTACCTAAAAAATACTCCAGCATATTTTCACTTTATCGTTTCTGCACTCCATCCTGTTCAGATGCTTCCAATAACTTACTGAGGCGGGTCAACACCTTGGCCCATGATTAGTTAAGCGATCACTTTTCCTGTGTTGAGAGGGACCAGGAAACAAGCCTGACACTAGAATTACAAGAGCAGTGGGAGAGCAGTAAGGGTAAGTATTACTGATAAAAATCACAGATAATAATGCACTAACATAATAGATGCAAACATTATATATGAACTAAGCCCTCACTCTGATATGATAAAATTTGATACTCTCAGACAATATATTTTGATTAAAACACATCTGTGCCTGCCTACCAGCGCCAAGGTGGTCTCAGTCAGGCAGCTATTATTGATTTTATAATGTTTTACCATTCTTAGCCATTATTTTTTTATTATTTGGCCGGGCAACCCCTCTACTTTGATTTGTACCTTTTAAAGAAGTTGGACGTAGGGAAAAGTAAAGCATTGTATAATTGTATTCACTGGTGAGAGTTGTTGACTACTTTAAGAAGCATCTGTCATCAGGATGAAGTCAGTTTGTTGCTGAAGTAAAACTGGTAGCTCGTGTTGCTGTTTTCTTGTGAAGAACTGGAGGACCTTGGTTAGGAAACACTGCACTCATAAAGTATTTAAAAGTGTGCTTTTCGCCTGTTTTTTTTTTTCTTAAAAAGGTTTTCCCATCAGAGTCATGGATGGTATGCTAAATTGATAAGACAAATTTCTGATTGGTGGTGACCTGGCTGGTAAGACTCCTATCAGTGTCTAGGACGGTTTGCCATAGCACAAGTGTGCCACTGCATCCTCTGCTAATTTTCTCAGCATGCAAAGAGTTGCAAGTGGCTTTATTCATTTTAGTGGGATTGTACTGTTGTTACTGTGCAGGGTATAACTGTGAAACCCTAAACCAGCACTGGGAGCACTTTATTTTTGATTGTGGGGTTTTAAGAGGTCGGACACCATCGATCATAAAGTGAAGACGTCTCCTAGAAATATGCAAACAAATGATGAGATGTAACAAAAGAGAAAAAAAAAATACGTAAAATTTCTGAACATCTTGAAATCGATTGCGACACTGTATTGAGCTCTGCTTTAGCAATCCATGGGGTTTAAAGGGATTGGCCACCTTTTGGAGGGATTCTGCAAACCCCCTTTCTGGGCAGACTTGCAAAGGGTACCTGCCTGCTTCCCGCCACTGGGTCCTGTCTCCTCTGCTCCCCAAGCTCGGCTGCCTCGCACGAATCCCCCAGTGTTAACATCCTCTTTTGCACCGATGCAGCCAAGACCTACCCCCTTTGTGTCACATGACCAGTTTACATGGCGCAGGTCACCGCTTCAGCCAGCGATTAGCTGTAGTACTGTCAAAGTGGATGTTGACAGTGAGGTTACCCAAGCAAGACTTCAGGGAGCAGGTAAGTATATGTTTCCCTTTGCTGTTCTGCCAAGTTTGCTAAAAACCTCCCACAAGATGGCCAACCCCTTTAAGTTCATTAACTGTTATTTACTTTGTTTAACCAGGATTTTCTCTTTTATTCCCCAAATATGATACAACTTTCTACTGCCCAATGCCTTCTCTGTAGCGATATTTTATTTTTATACTGTATGCTATACATAGAGAGATTCAGATTTCCCAATGTTCTCATACAAGCTGAGCAAGGAAAAATCGTGTTATTAGCATACAATGGTCTACTTATCATTGAGGTGACTTTTTTTCATCCTTATTTTTAATGTAAATATAAGAGGAGACAGGCGCAGGTACTATTCCTTTGGTAGTCCGCTTGGAAGGCAGATGTGCTCTGTGATTTACTATGCATCACCTTAGCCATCATTCCCATAAGTATTAATTTTAACTCCACTAATAAGAAACTGAACAAAAGTGGAATTATGAGTTCAGTAGTGTTCTATGAAAGGTCAGTTGTTAAAAAGGCAGACTGTGACATTCTGAGAAAAAGGTGCCTTCATTAATCATCCTGATAGGATAGCAGTGGATATACTTGACCAATACCAGTAAACCTCACATCTTAATGTTCCCACCAGTAGCGTTTAGTATTTTGAACCAAAGCAGGTACATACCGTATATATATATATATATATATATATATATATAATTTGCCCTCATTTTGTTGTTTTCTGTGTGATGCTTATCTTGTATTTTGGAAGATGCTTATTAAGTATTTCAAAGCATTAACTATATTTAATATGTATTTTTTTGTGCATAGTATATTATTGTTTGGGTTGTTGGCCATGTTTCAATGTCTTTTTGAATTGTTTTATAGTTGTCCCAAACAAGTGAAAAAAATGAAACTTTTGTAGACAAAATTTAAGAAAACAACATTTTAAACCTTTGAAATCAGACAACGAAGCTCAAAGTTTATTTTAATGATAATACTCATTTTGTTTCTAAGTTAAAGGGGTTTCCCGAGACTTTATAACTGATGACTCTGGATAGGTCGTCAGTATCTGATCGGTGGCGGTATGACACCCGGGATCCCGCCGATCAGCTGTTTGAGAAGGCAGCGGTGCTCGCAGTAGCGCAGAGGTCTTCTCCAGCTTTCCCTAGGCCAGTGACGACACGTTCATCGGTCACATGGCCTAGGCGCAGTTCAGCCCCATAGAAGTGAATTGGGCTGAGCGTAATACCAAGCACAGCCACTATACAATGTACGAGAAGGTCATGGCATCAGTGCTTTCTCAAATAGGTGATCAGAGCGGGTCCCAGGTGTTGGACCCCCACAGATCAGATACTGATGACCTATCTAGAGCAGTGATGCTCAACCTGCAGCCCTCCAGCTGTTGCAAGACTACAACTCCCAGCATGTCCTAATAGCTGTAGGCTGTCCAGGCATGCTGGGAGTTGTAGTTTTGCAACAGCTGGAGGGACACAGGTTGGGCATCCCTGATCTTGAGGATAGGTCATCAGTTGTAAAGTCTTGGAAAACCCTTTTAAACAGCAACCAAACTTGGGTCTATAAACACATACATGGGCCATGCCTGACAACACACAATACAGACACTTAACCCCTTAAGGACTCAGGGCGTACCGGTACGTCCTAACTTTAAATCGCTATTGCGGCGCGGCGGGGTTAATCACAACAGGATGTCCGCTGAAATCATTCAGCGGGCATCCTGTCACAACGCCGGGGGGGTCCAGTGACCCCCTACCCCCGTGTTGGCGATCGCCGCAAGACCTGCGGTTTGCGGCTTTTACCTTATCCGGCGGGCGGCGGTGCCATCGGGTCCCCATGCGGCTGTAGGGGGGACCCGATGGCATGGAAGGCAGCGTGATGTCTAAGGAAGGCATTTCGCTGCCTTCCGGTGACGAACCTGTGAGCTCCAGCCCCATGGATCTCACAGGCCGGAAGCTGTATGAGTAATACACACAGTATTACTCATACAGGCAATGCATTCCAATACAGAAGTATTGGAATGCATTGTAAAACGGATTAGACCCCCAAAAGTTGAAGTCCCAAAGTGGGACAAAAAATAAAGTAAAAAAAAAGTTGAAAAAAATAAAGTCCCCCCCCAAAAAAATTACAAGTTTCAAGTAAAAATAAACAAAAACGTCATTTTCCCCAAATAAAGTTAATTTATTTAAAACATATCAACATATTAGGTATCGCCGCGTCTGTATCGACCGGCTCTATAAAAATATCACATGACCTAACCCCTCAGATGAACACCATAAAAAATAAAAACTGTGCTAAATAAACCATTTTTTGTCACCTTACATCACAAAAAGTGTAATAGCAAGCGTTCAAAAAGTCATATGCACCCCAAAATAGTGCCAATTAAACTGTCATCTCATCCCGCAAACATCATACCCTACCCAAAGTAATCGCCCAAAACTGAAAAAATTATGGCTCTCAGACTATGGAAACACTAAAACATGATTTTTTTTGCTTCAAAAATGAAATCATTGTGTAATATGTACATAAATAAGAAAAAAGTATACATATTAGGTATCGCAGCGTCCGTAATAACTTGCTCTATAAAAATATCACATGACCTAACCCTTCAGGTGAATTCTGTAGAAAAAAAAAGGGTGTAAAAAAAAGCCATTTTTTGTCACCTTACATCACAAAAAGTCTAATAGCAAGCAATCAGAAAGTCACACACACCCGGAAATAGTGCCAATAAAACCATCATCTCATCCCACAAAAATCATACCCTACCCAAGGTAATCACCAAAAACTGAAAAAATTATGGCTCTCAGACTATGGAAACACTAAAACATGATTTTTTTTGTTAAAAAAAAAAAATCATTGTGTGAAACTTACATAAATAAAAAAAATGTATACATATTAGGTATCGCCGCATCCGTGATAACCTGGTCTATAAAAATATCACATGATCTAACCTGTCAGATGAATGTTGTAAATAACAAAAAATAAAAACGGTGCCAAAACAGCTATTTCTTGTTACCTTGCCTCACAAAAAGTGTAATATAGAGCAACCAAAAATCATATGTACCCTAAACTAGTACCAACAAAACTGCCACCCTATCCCGTAGTTTCTAAAATGGGGTCACTTTTTTGGAGTTTCTACTCTAGGGGTGAATCAGGGGGCTTCAAATGGGACATGGTGTCAAAAAAAACAGTCCAGCAAAATCTGCCTTCCAAAAACCGTATTGCATTCCTTTCCTTCTGCTCCCTGCCGTGTGCCCGTACAGCGGTTTTACGACTACATATGGGGTGTTTCTGTAAACTACAGAATCAGGGCCATAAATATTGAGTTTTCTTTGGCTGTTAACCTTTGCTTTGTTACTGGAAAAAATTGATTAAAATGGAAAATTTGCCAAAAAATTGAAATTCTGAAATTTCATCTCCATTTGCCAATAACTCTTGTGGAACATCTAAAGGGTTAACGACGTTTGTAAAATCAGTTTTGAATACCTTGAGGGTGTAGTTTCTTAGATAGGGTCACCTTTATGGAGTTTCTACTCTAGGGGTGCATCAGGTGGGCTTCAAATGAGACATGGTGTCAAAAAAACCAGTCCAGCAAAACCTGCCTTCCAAAAACCGTAGGGCATTTTTTTCCTTCTATGCCCTGCCATGTGCCCGTACAGCGGTTTACGACCACATATGGGGTGTTTCTGTAAACTACAGAATCAGGGCCATAAATATTGAGTTTGGTTTGGCTGTTAACCCTTTCTTTGTAACTGGAAAAAAATTATTAAAATGGAAAATCTGCCCAAAAAGTGAAATTTTTTAATTGTATCTCTATTTTCCATTAATTCTTGTGGAACACCTAAAGGCTTAACGACATTTTTAAAATCAGTTTTGAATACCTTGAGGGGTGTAGTTTCTAGAATGGGGTCATTTTTGGGTGGTTTTTATTATGTAAGCCTCGCAAAGTGACTTCAGACCTGTACTGGTCCCTAAAAATTGTTTTTTGAATATTTCTGAAAAATTTCAAGATTTGCTTCTAAACTTCTAAGCCTTGTAACATCCCCAAAAAATAAAATATCATTCCCAAAATGATTCAAACATGAAGTAGACATATGGGGAATGTAAAGTAATAACTATTTTTGGAGGTATTACTATGTAAAAGTAGAGAAACTGAAACTTGGAAATTTGCCTTTTTTTATTTAAAAAAATGTATTTTTTTATAAATAAAAATGATTTTTTTTTACTTCATTTCCCAGTGTCATGACGTACAATATGTGACGAAAAAACAATCTCAGAATGGCCTGGATAAGTCAAAGCGTTTTAAAGTTATCAGCACTTAAAGTGACACTGGTCAGATTTGCAAAAAATGGCCAAGTCCTTAAGGTAAAATAGGGCCTTAAGGGGTTAAAGGGGTTTTCCGGGATTACTCTGGTTTTTAACAGATACGTGCAGGTAGTTGCTTACCTCACGTACATCTTCACTATGCTTTTTTTCCCCTCAATTTGACCTGTTTTTACCATGTAAACCGATCCCTCTGGATGTTTCCATCCTGTATGTAGCACTTACTGTTGCTAAGTCCAACCAAACCCATGATGCATTTCTCATTTCTCTGCCATAACTCCAGCACCGCCCCTAACAACGCCCATATAGTTTAGAGCTCCTCCCTCCCAGCTACTTACATTGACACTTCCCTATCACTGTCCCTGTTGCTTCTTTGACACACCTATATAGACATGACATCACAGGAAACAAGAACAAGCTGCTTGTCACAGCCCAGAACTTAAGATAGGAGCAATAAAGGTAAAAGAAACATATTACAAAATTGCAGCGACCTTCATATATGATTATTTTAAAGGATGTTGATGCAAACCGGAAAACTCCTTTAAGATGCTAATTCGTTAAAGAGGAACGTTGACTGAACCTGCTGGTTTTAGTGGAACTGGCCCACTATCTTGTGTCTATGGGGGTCTGCTGACTCTCTACAATATTAGGGAAAAGACATTTTGGATTTCAACATGCCTGAGGAAGAACGGTGTTCACGTTGTCACTCCAATCAGCCTTGGGGCTTCCAGAGATAACCGAGCGTTTGTACTCCGTTGTCTCTGGCATTCCCATAGAGTTTAATAGATCAGCAGGCACTCATGCATGTTTGCTGCTCAATTCAAATGGAGAGCATGAACCCCCATTCTCCTGATCAGCATACGCCCCGGTGTTTAGACCCCCGCTAATCAGACACATCCCTTAAGGGGATAAGTTGTCTTAATGAGCAATTGCTGTTTAGATACTAGATTTGTATAGGCAATATTATTATTTTTTTGTTGTACAGACGCGCAATTGGGGTTACGAGGCTACTTTAACATCTGCGTTTCAATTCCAGTTTTGAGATCCAGCAGAGGATCTCAAAACCGGAATTCAACGGTTCAGTTTTGTCCCCATTCATTGTCAATGGGGACAAAACTGATCAGGATGCATCTGTTTCGTTTTGGTGGCGGACATAAAACCGCTGCAAGCTGCAGTTTTGTGTCCGGTCTGCGAAGCGGAACAAACCGTATCCGGTATGAAAATCAATGTAAATCAATAGTGCCGGATCCGTTATTTTTTTTTTGTTAAGGAAAAAACCAGATCCGGTGCCCATTTGATTTTCATACCGGATCCGGTTTGTTCCGTTTTTTTATTTAATAGAACCGGATCCAAATGTATTAATTAGCACGGATCTGTTTAATTCCGGTTTTGAGATCCTCTGCCGGATCTCAAAACCGGAAATTAACAACGCAGATGTGAAAGTAGCCTGAATTAGTTTTTTGCTTTTGATTACAGTTGAACTGGCATTTCGGCTTCATGTCTTCTATGGCCGTGGTGTAGTATCTGGCCTGAAATTTGAATGGTTCACCACAGATGGAATTTTCATGCCTGCAGTTGGACAGAGACATATGGCAGACGGACATAAGTAAATGTTCCCACTGTGGCAGACCAATATTCAACGTCGGAACTGACCAACAATATCATGAAGAAATCTGCAGAGCATAGGGCCGACTTACTGCAGTCATGTAGGTGGCACTCTTGTCTTATGTAGCCCCGGCGGCATCCATACTTCAGGATCGCATCTAAATTCAATTTCTGCCCATAAATGGGGGGTGAGCGCAATAACAACGTATGGTGGCATGTGCTGAAAACTTCATACTTGATTGATGAAAGGGCTCTTGGACGCTGAAATTTTCCTGCTTACGTTTTCCAAAGGATGTAAATTGCTGGGTCGGCAATAGTCATGCTTTTCCCTTAATGTCATAATGTTTGCTTAATAGCTGTTTGTGCTACATTGACTTAGTACATGCATAGCTTAACATAAATGATTACATTTGATTATGATTAAAAACTTCCTCCATTAGGAAAGAGAAATATCGAACAGAAAAGCCGGGAAATGATTTGTTGTCGGCGTTTTCTGCTTCATTAGACACAGTGTACACTATGTGGAGTCGTTGTCTAAGAGTTAGAGAGTCTCGTAATGAGCTGTATAATATCAGCCTTTTGACAAAATTTAAAAATAAATGAAATCTTTTCAGAGCAGTTTAGCATGCAAATTAAACCCAAGAAACAATGACGAGATCTGTCGCTGTAGGCCAAATTGGATGTCACATCTTGAAAAGACAGAGACAAAGAGTGCAGGTTTTTCCCCGTTATGATCATCTGCATACTTTAAAAAAACAATCCTACATTTGGAAATGCTCAAGGCGGTCAGAATTTTTTATTTATTTATTTTTGTCCTTAGTTTCCCGTGTTAGCAAATGTGTGAAAACTTCAGTTTTGTTGCTAATTCTGCACATTTTGCTAAGCCCTCACCCAAATGTTAACACTTGTTAAATAAATTTAGGTACTTAAAATCGTGCACAACGGCTGCAAAAATGAGTTGAGTGGTGTTATGGGGAAGTGAAGGTCTGAAAGCTGACTGGACAAGGCAGGTGGACTTGGTCTGCCAGGAGATCTTCAGCTCTGAGCTTGCTGATCTGATAGGTGACCTGTTGATAAAGGCACATTGCCGAAATGCGTCCTGGTTATAGGACCATTCCTACTATGGAATAAAAAGTTTACCTGCATCAAGACACAGCTGCTGGGAGTTTTCTTATTTGATTATCGTGGAGTGTGCTCTTCTCCCGGGCAGCGTGCACCTGAGCGAGTGCTGGTTTCTTCATACTTATCTAAGGTCTGAAAGCTGACTGGACAAGGCAGGTGGACTTGGTCTGCAAGGAGATCTTCAGCTCTGAGCTTGCTGATCTGATAGGTGAGCTTCTGGCATCTAGATCAGGGTTTGTGAACTTGACTTATTTTTGGAGCGGCCATTGACTTCATTAGGGCTAAACATGGCATTGCCTGGGCCGAGTCAGAGCATAGGCACACAGGGGGTGTTATTAGGTGTATTTCTGGCGCCGCAACCTGTGACTTTTTCCCGCTCACGCCAGGTCTAACAAAGTGGACGAGGAAGGTGGCAGGCCAGTAGGCCCGTCTCATTCATCATTTTCCACGCCTGTTTTAGGCGTAGAAAATGGTCTAAATTTAAGACAGCAACGAAAGCTAGCTTACATTTAGACTGGTGCTGGATGTGCCTCCTCTTCATGACCGCTAGTGCAGGGGCTTATTAAGACCGGCGCCTTAAAGGCCGGTCTTAATAAATGACCCCCACAATGTTTTTTTTTTTTTTAACAAAATGTAAAAAAAAAAATTTATTAATGGGCAGCATCTGGACATGTTTTTGGTTGAAGACACATAGAGGGAAAACAGCACAGGCATACAAAACTCTCATACAGTGATACATACGTACAGAACAACTTTTGTAGATGGTAAAATGATTGGGCAGAGCTCGGACGGGAGCTCATGTCTGGTCATTGTCATGGAGAAGGCACTTTCACCACATGAATTTGCCTTCCTCAAGGCAACATTCAGCAGGCAAATAAAGAATATATGCTATCTCTGTGCCGCCAGGTGACATCACTAATCTAGTTTATGAAAGATGCTTTCTACAGTGACCGCTACTCGTTGTCTTAAAAGGATAATCACATGTTAGACTTGTATGGCATATCCACAGCGCATGGCGGGTCAATGATTAGCACTAGTGCCTTGAGTCGAATCTGCAACATCTGCATGGAGTTTGTATGTTCTCTCCGTGTTTGTGTGGGTTGTCCTCCGAGTAGTCTGGTGTGCTTCCACACACCAAAGACATACTGATAGGGAAATCTAGATTGTGAACATTAGATTGTGAGCTTCACTTGGGGACAGTGAATGATGATCATGTCTGTAAAGTGCTGCTGAATATGTTGGTGCTATGTAAGTGAGTAAAATAAATAATAGATATATGACCCACCTCTAAGACCCGCACCTATCTCCAGAACGGAGGTCCACTGACCCAGCTGGTGAAGCGACTGCTGGCTGCCCAACCCAGTTGGAAAGTGAACGGAGAGGTAGCTATGCACGTGGGCTTTCTGTGACTTACATAGAAGTGAATGGAGAGTGTTATGCGCATTTGCCAATCCATTCACTCTTTACCTGGATGTGGACGCTGCTTTACCAGGCAAGAAGTGGGTCGGAAGAAATGCCATATATTTCTAAAATTCTTATACAGTACGTCTTTAAATCCACACTGGATAATCTGGACCAGTCACTAAATAAGAAACTGTAGTATGTTCCTCTGAGAAATTTAGAAAAGTGACTTCAGTGGTTCTTGTCATGCAAAAATGTGCTCAAGTGGATGGTCATTTCCGTTCATCCAGATTGCAGTGAGGGGGAACTAACCCATGGAAGGCCAAGGTGAAGAATTAGCTTTTTACAATTTCTAGCCTACGTTATAAATTGAACCCAACAATAAAATCATGCCCAAAGCTCCTACGCTCCCCCTAGTGGCAGGAGTAGGCAGCCAAAAAAGTGGTTGTTCCATAACAAGCACTTATTCCCCCTCTCTACAACATCGGGGATACATTTCTGATCGCTAGGACCCCTGATCTGAAACTGGACCAGCGCTGCAGAGAAGAGTGCTGGAGAAAGGGGTAAGTCATGATTATTATTTTAAGCAATTGTAGGAGTTGTAAGATTTTTACTGCTCTCGGACAACCCCTGTAGCTCAATGTAGGGCATTTGGAGCTGTGTATTAGAAAAAATTAACTCTGATCACTACAAAGAATATTAAAGCGGTTATCCGGGAATTTATATTGATAACCTATTCTCTTGATCGGTCTTCAATATCAGATCGGTGGGAGCCCGAAACCCGAGAGCCCCACCGATCAGCTGTTAGAAGAGGCCGCCGGCGCTCCGTGTGCGCTGTGTTGTCATCGTACATCGTAGAGGTGAATGGGGCTGAGCTGCAATACCAAGCACAGCGGCTATACAATGTACGATGCTGTGCTTGGGAGCCAGCTGTGCTCTCCAGAGCTCTGGTGAACTCGTCTGCTCCCTGAAACAGCTGATCGACTGGGGGCTCAGACTTGGACCCCCGCCGATGTGATAATGGTGGCCTATCCTGAGGATCGCTCCTCATTATCAATTCCTGGGTAACCCTTTAAGAAATTAATCGGCACACAATATTTGACCCGAAAACAACCTTTTTAGAATTTTCCATTCGTTTGTCAGTCTTAGGGCTCTTTTACACGAGCGGATGCGTGAAAGAGAGCCAAGCCCCGTTCCGTAGAGCAGAGACACGGAGCATTAACATGATTGATAATGCTCTTTGCCTCTCTGTGACCTTTTTACTACAAAATCACTGTGATAACTTTATCTCACTGTGATTTTGTAGTAAAAAGATCACAGAGAGGCATGGAGCATTATCAATCATGTTACTGCTCCGTGCCTCTGCTGTCCGGAACGGGGCTTGGCTCTCTTTCACGCAGTGGATTACCAGCACGACATCCGCTCGTGTAAAAGAGCCCTTAAAGGTGTTCTCTACTTTGGACAATCCCTACTTCAGGGATGGCCAACCTGAGGCTCTCCAGCAAGAGCAAAACTACAACTCCCAGCATGCCCAGACTGCCTACAGCAGGGCATGGTGGGAGTTGTTGTTTTACAACAGCTGGAGGGCCGCAGGTCTTCCCTGCCCTACTTCTTAGAAAGGTCCCTTGACAATAAGGTTAGGACTACACGGTGACATGTATCGTACCAATGTTGCGCGACATTTATTGTAATTATAGTCTATGGTGTTGCACTGTGACATGACAGTCGCACAAAATCCATTCAAGTTGGACTTTTGTGCGACTTTCGCGTAGCAGTCGCAGCATGTTGCAGTGCGACACCATAGACTATCCTTACAATAAATGTGCAATGTGGTTGTACCCCTCTGACGAATGTTGTCGTGTAGCCCTAGCCTAAGCTGATCACAAACTGCTCCCTTCCTTGCTGGAACCCCCAGTGATCAGCTGTAATCTGGGGTAAAACCCTGCAGTAAGCGTGTAATTTCCCTGCAGCGCCACCACAGATAAAGTGAAGCATTGCACAGTGTCGATTCAAATCGATGGTCAGTCTGTGTAATGTACGACCGGACAGGTCCTCCAGAGCAAGAGGGGCAATTTGTAATCGCTCTCCCCTCTGGACCAAGAGATGAGAATCCTTAACAGAGGGACCTTTATTAAAGGGGTTATCTGAGACAAAAAAAGCCCTCACATTCAATATACTTACCTGGCTCCCAGCTCCCTACGCCGCTCCTGGTCCCCACACCGCCACTGCTGTTTCTCTCCGTGCGCGGATGAGAACATCCGCCAATGACATGCGGTGACGGGGACGAACCTCCCTAGCGTCACCCGCGATGCTAGGGAGACTCATCCCCGCCTGCCATTGGCTGCTCCACCCCGACACTGCGTTTTCATCCTCGCACGGGGAGAAGTAGCTGCGGTGTTACGGGGACCAGGAGCGGCGCGGGGAGCCAGGTAAGTAGATTTAGTGTCAGGGGCCCGGCATATGGGGGACATTTTTTAGTCTCGGATAACCCCTTTGACTCAGAAGTCCCTAATAGGGTATATGAAAATCACCTTTCTCTTCTGGACAACCCCTTTAAATTGATGATTCTCCTCAGCGTAGGTGTTCTTTTAGCATAGCCCCAGCCTTTTATATTACACTGTATGTAATGTTCTGTATATTTAACCCTTCCACTCCTGCCGTCTGTAGCTGATTTGCATGCACTTATAGTGCACCTTACTCCTAATAAACATTAGTAAGCTCACACAATGGAGGTGCATGGCCCCTTCACCTTTAAGGAATTTATTGAGCAATGGTATTTCAGAAATAAAAGCGCACAGATTGTAGCCCCCGAACTCGGCTGGTAATAAAAACCACTAGTGCAGATTTACTGGTAAAGGAGTTTTAACTGTAATACTGTGCAATGGTAGGTTATTTTGTGTTCAAGAGCTACATTTATCACAAAAATGATGATATACAAATCACTTCCATATCACAGAATGTTCTTGGTCAAAATTGGCTTGAGGCAAGTGATATCTCCGAGTAAATAGTATATGAAGACCATATCTTAAAATGATAGATCACCTAATTTTATTCTGACAGTGGTTTTTGCCGCAACAAACATCTGTCATTGAAATACCAATTCAGAGATATGGAAGCCAAATTGTAGAGCTTTCCAAGTATTTGTCAATCCGCACTTTAAAAAAGTCCTTCTTATTTCTACATATTTTTTTTTTTTTAAAAGGGGAAAACGTCCCCCTGTGAAGAAAGGAAGGGGCTGATGTGAGGTTAATTCATAGTGTCTTTCCGGTTATTTGCCATTTACGTGCATGTCCTAGACTTTTTGTTTGCTTTACATAGGGTTTTTTTTTTTTTTTCATGCAGTGAAATATTAATATAAATTGCAGATTGATAAACTAATTGACGTGTTTAGCAGTAGACATGCAGGTGATGATTATTTAATTTACTTAAATTCCCCCCATCCTTTTTATATTTTTTTATAATTTGCGGTGGCTTTGGTGCCAGTTTTAAGCCTGTCTTTGCTTTTTGAGTTTGCATCAAATTTAGGAAATGGCGCACGGTAATAATATATTTGGCGTAAGTGCAACGTGATGCATGCTTATGGCTACATGCACACGACCGTATGTGTTTTGCGGTCCGCAAATTGCGGATCCCCCCCAAAAAACGGATGACATCCGTATGCCATCCGTTTTTTTTAATTTTTTTGCGGATCTATTGTAACAATGCCTAAAACGGACAGGAATAGGACATGTTAATTTTTTGTTGTGGGGCTACAGAACGGACATACTGATGCGGACAGCACATGGTGTGCTGTCCGCATTTTTTGCGGACCCATTGAAATGAATGGGTCCGCATCCTGTCCAGGGAAAAAAAAAAAACGGAACGGACACGGAAACAAACAACGTTCATGTGCATGTAACCTATGTCTGTAGAAGCAAAACAGGGGATTGCCTGGCACGGAGATGCGTTTTTTTTTTTTTTGCGTTATATTAAAAAGTCGCACATCATAAATGAGAATTTAAGGGGTTGTGTCACAAAACATATTCCGCATTTTTTAAACCAGCATGTGGCTCTGAATACTTATGTCATTAAAAATGTAGTCTAGCCAGTGAGCTATTCAGTAAAATGTATCTGTATAGCGCCACCTGCTGTTTGTTCTTTTCCTTATTTTTTGTCCGTCTCACTGAGCTGGTCGCACATGCTCAGTATAAAGCTTCAGCTGCCACCAGCTGTGTCTTCTGTTAGAAGCTGTGGCAGGTACAGGGAGAAGGCTGCAGCAGAAAGGACATGTCCCTTGAACTACTAGCCTGAAGAGAATCTAGCAGAGCGATTGGGGCAGTGAATGTAGAGATCTTTGGATCCATGTGAGGTACAAGGATGGTTCTTGTTAGAAAGGTATTGTCATGTTCTATGTGATGTCTGATTTTCCGTTTTTTACATAAATCATGGGATAAACCCCTTTAAATGTGTTCTAATCTGAAATCCTGACCTACTTTTCACTCCAGTTCTAAAAGTGGGGAGGATCACCAAATGTCGCAAAAATATGCACACAGGCATCACATTTTTACACCACAAAACTGTATTAGTAGACTTGATAAATGTCCCCCCATGCGTTTACATGATTTGATCTCCAAAATGCTTAAGATTTGCCAAGGTGGCTGGTTTCAGAAGTGTTGGTAGTCTTACAGGATGCAGCTTTGGAGACCCCCGAGGAAGAAGGGGCAATCATCTGCTCATTTTCACTGCAGCGGCCACTACAGGGGAAATGTAGTCTTACATGGCGACCGTTCAAATAAATGGCTGTCCGTATGTATTACCTGGACGTTTTGGGTCTGCAGGAATGGAAGCGTCTAGTTGTTAGCTTTCTGCACTTGCCTATGTTGATGGGTCTAAAGTGGGACCCCCACATCTAGGAGTTTGGTTCAGAAACTTTAATTAAACATTGCAAGCACAAGCCAACAGCATCATTGATTTGGAGCATTTTCCTAAAGTATTCCACAAGGCTGCACCTCTCCATTACCCCTCTGTTCTCCCACACATATGCCTATTTCCAACACTAGGGGGCCGGTCTGTATACAGCTCCTATTGAGGCAAATAGCAGATGCGTACAGATGGGCCCTCTAGTGGTGGCACGGGCAAGTGAGATTTTATGTAAGTGTGTGGGAAAACTCAGGTTTATCAAGTATATCAATAATCCAAATCAGAAATCCTGATTATTTAGTATGAGATGGTGAATGTACATTGAAATGTGCAGACTAGAGCCTTATGTTTCACATATGTAAGAAATCCATTATGGAGTGGGACAGTGCCGTTATGGATTCATGAATAAAGAAAGGATGTTATGGTGAGTGCCGCATTGTTTCCTCTTTTGAAGATTGGACTGTGAAGTATTTGATGCAGAGCACCACGTATCCATTGCTGGCCATCCCTTGACAAATTCCATAGAGTTCGATGGTATTGCAGTGATTAGAGCAGAGGAAGGTAGTGCTGACATATTTACTTTTTTTTTACTAAGTTTTGGAAAGGTTTAACTCAGCCTGCGCCTCTTCATAACTCCAGTGGATCTACCGCCAGCTATAGGGGATATTAAGATCAGCGTCTAAAATGCCGGTCTTAATAAATGACCCCTCTAGTGCCTCCATGAAATAGCAATTCTGGAGCATCTTTTCTTATAACTCTGCCTTGTATCTTTTCTCTGTTCCTCCTACTTGAAATATATGAATACATTGACAACCGGGCGTTACCAGTTGGGAACATGTCCCTTCACAATACACAGGGACACACTTTTTTGAAATGGTAACATCCAATTGTAAATTTTTTTCATTTTTTTTAATGAAGAATAACCAGAGAATGGTACATTGCAGAGTCACGAATTGTTATTTCACAGGGAACAGAAGTAAGTAGAGCCGTCAGGTCCCCTTTAAAGGTGAAAATCCCTGCCTAGCAATACGAGTTGTGCAAGATGTTGCATGGCTGCTTCTGGGATAAGTGCAGCAGAGCGATGCTTGAGAAATAATTGATATTTTGTACAAATTTCATAGCACCAACCACATGCATTTGATATTCCCAGACAAATCAATATCAATAGATGATACTTTTTTCAACTTGTTAAGTGCACCGGCGAGGAGAATGTAAGAGCCTTTTTTCTCATTGATCTTGTTACTTCTTCGTTTTCAAGGAAAAAATCGAGTTCAACAGAACATATCAGCATGGTGTCAATTTAGATGTACGAGCCGTAGGTCTAAAGATGTAATGAAGATCCTTTCCAAATGGAGATGTGGCGGAAGCTTTACCACATGTATAATACAGAGTTGTTAGATACTAACTTTGTTTGTCTCAATGAGATAGTAATGTCGATTCTCAAGTTTGCATTGGAAGTGCAAGAGATTACACTGATTCATTTAAAGCAAGGTTATTTTTGCCCAACAGTTGGGGACTTGCCCTCTGACAGTCATGACGACAACTAGGGCCATTCCAGTCAATCTGCGGTGATTCTACCCAGGGGTGCACCACCAATGAGGCGAGGTGAGGCGATTGCCTCAAGCAGCACCAGGTAGGGGCAAGAGGGGGGCAGCAGAAGGGCCATGGGCAAGGAGCGCTTCCATTGTGGAAACACTCATCTCTACATATTCAACTGCATCGCTGTACTCAGTCCAGACTGCTGTGCTGTTCTAACATAATGGAAAGGACTCGTGTGCGCATGCAGAGCAGTCCTGACCATGTATTTCACTGCACCTCTGAGCACTGACATCCGGGGTATGGGGGCAGTAGAAAAATAAAAAAACTGTGATCTGGACTCCATATCTGGAGTACTACTCATGTATTACTGTAACGGATTACCTTTAAAGGTTTATTCCCACCTGGACATTTATGACCTATTGATAGGATAGGCCATAAATGTCTGATAGGTGCTGGTCCCACCTCTGAGGCCCACTGCTATGTGAACAATGGGGCCCTGCCGTTAATGGGTAGCAGGCCTTGCATGTGCGGCGTCTCCTCCGTTCACTGCTATGGGACTTGCAAAAAAAATAGCTGAAACAGCGCTTAGTCCCATAGCTGTGAATGGAGGGTGGCCGCACATTCAGGGCAGGACCCTGTTATTGATATAGGAGCGGACCCCAGAGTTGAGACCTGCACTTTTCGGACACTTATGGCATAAACTATCGATGATGCCATAAAATATCCAGATGACTCAACACCTTTAACCAAACTCGAGCTGAAGTAAGGATGGACATATCCGTGCTGATCGCTCCCATCCTGTTCTGAAAGCCCAGGTGACAGAAAGAGAACAGAGACACCCTTGTAAAGGTGGCCTGGTCCCTTATGATGGGACTGTAATACGCTTTTCCTTTTGTGACACAAGCCATATCGCTGGTAATAAACAGCCTTCTGTCTAATGAGCGGCCTTGAGGCATCTTCACATGCATAATCTTATTATAATTGAACAACCTAATCTGTAGGACCGTGGGGTCCCGCTTCCAATCTCTGAACTTTGTACAAAAAGGGATTTCCTAAAGAATTGTCTTCTTCCTATTTGACTCGGGTGATCGTCTGATGTTCTGCACAGTAAAATACAAAGAAAACAACGGAAAAGAATCAAAGGGATAATAATTTATGACGAATGTAAGAGACCTCACCATAGAAATATTATTTTTATTTATTTCATTTGCTGGCCTATTATTTTCCAATGCTCTGATCAATTTGTCTGTCGGCCATGCTGGGAGGGGGAAGAGGCCAGCGAAAGCAATTTAGTTCCCCAGGTTCAGAATGGGAATGTTTTAAGGAAACCTTGTCACCTAATAATTCCTTCATATTAGAAGTGCGATTTTTATTTGACGGTCAAATTATAAGGGGCGCAATTGATATCAATCAGCTGTCCTCCAGGAAAGTCTGCTCCATTCATATCCGTGCAAGGATTGCAACCAATTTAGATTGCGTTTTTTTTTATATTCTCATTATTACACTGGATCCACCTCCCTCTGACAGTGGGGCTTTTTGTTTGGCTTGTTCATTAAACGATTGAATGTACATTTTAATTGATTGTACCCAAGTGACATCATGCTGAAACATCTTGCTTATGAAGATTATTGACCTAGCCTTAACTTTAATTAAGCTATGATTTTCCTGCGCTATGTGCGTCTCTGCTTGACAAACATATCACAAGTGATGCTTAAATTAAATATTTTGTAGAGGTGGCACACACACACAATCAGGCACACCACCTTATTTTTTTTACCCATGTGCTATCCGCTTTATTTTTGGACATAACACACTCTCCGATTCATTTCTATGGGGGCAATGCACACATTTTTTCGGATCCGTGTGGTCATTCTGTAAATTATAAAGCAAGGCCAATTCGTGTCCGTATTGCGGACGGGGAGTGAAAAAAATGTGTTTTCTTGTGGTTCTGTTGTTGCGGACTGAAATACAGACATGACTGTGTGCATTAAGCCTTACACTGCTGTGTATAACCGGGGAAATTGTGATTGCATAGTTAAAGGGGTTATCCCATGATTAATGAAAAAAGATGAAAATCAGATATCATATAACACATGACAGTCTCTTCTGAAGAACGCTAGAACCGGTGTTCTGTCAAAAAACCTTACCTCGTCAGATTCCCTTACCCCACGTGACTTCTGGGGGTGTGCGCCTCCGCGCAAGCACAGTACTGCGGCACGGCGCCTCCGCCCAAGCGCAGAGTACCAGGGCATGGGTAAGGTAAAATTACAGTGAGCGTTGACTCATGAACGCGTGCACTCTCAGGAGTAAGGAGATCTGACGGTCTTTTGTCTTGTTAAATCTCCTTACCCTCACACTGCACACGCGCGGATTGTAAAATCTCCTAGATTTAAGAAGACAAAAGACCGTCAGATCTCCTTACCCCTGAGAGCGCACGCGCGGTGTCCGTACGCGCGTCCATGAGTCAACTCAACTCTCACTGTAATTTTACCTTACCCATGCCCTGGTACTGCGCTTGCGCGGAGGCGCCGTGCCGCACACACCCGGAAGTCACGTGGGGTAAGGAAATCTGACGAGGTAAGGTTTTCTGACAGAACACCGACCCTCTACTCTGTAACCCACATGGATCCAGAGATTCCCCCCCTCCCCCATTCATGGCTCCAATTGCTCTGCTAGATTTATTTCACAGGGCATGTCCTTTCTAAGGGAGCATGTCCTTTCTGCTGCAGCTGCTGGCAATTGAAGGATGGAACTGAGCATGCACAGTGAGCTGGACAGAGAATTTCGAAAAAGAGCAAACAGCAGGTGGCGCTAGAGAAATAGATTTTAGTGAATAGCTCACTGGCTATACAAAATTTTCAATTACATGCAGTTAAAAAAGTATTCAGATCCAGGTGCTGGTTTGAAAAAATGTAGAATATTTTTTTTTCGTAGGACAACCCCTTTAAATAAAGGCTACAGAGCAAATTGGTGATTTAAGCGCAGATTCCTCCTTCAGTTTTACTTGTTCTTTATTCTGGTTGAATGGCTCTTAAAACTGAAGCTAATATAAAAGTTCCTGCTTCATGTTGGACAGCGCCAGTCCGCTGGATAACCATGGTGTCCGAGCCGTGGTGACTGGATGAACTGTGTATTCAGCAGGCCACCCAGTACCAAATACATGGAGGCTGTCACCATATCTGGTTCCATCTTTTATAGCCGAGGTGGATGACACGTTGCTCCTGCCAGGCACAATGAGTCCATGATGCCTATACGAAAAGTATACAAGGGTTGCTTCCGTGTAACATACAGATTAGCACAGGTGCATGTTGGCGGTAACTGTATGGCAAATGGCACTAGTGTGACTCCAAGGGCGAAGTGCGAACCCACTTATATGGTTACTTGAAGAAAAGCCGGCTCGGATCTAATTCTCGCAGTCCCCATAAACAGGAATGTCTGGAGAGTGGACAGCTCCTCTCCACTCTCCAGACATTCCTGTTTATGGGGGTTGCAAGAATTGACAGCAGTGAAACAGAAATGAGAGCTGGCAAGTCCGTTTAGTGGATCAGGGGGAACGGGGGTACTTGGTGATTACTACGGGGAATCACTGGTATGACCTGTGGAGGATGAATGGATTTAGGCACTGCTGAGGTGGCTGGCTGAGATGGTGCTTTTTAAAAAAAAAAATAAAAAATGAGAAAAAAGTCTTTAGGCATCATGATGACGAGCTCAGCGCATGGATGAGGTATCTGCACATTGATCTAGAACACTGTATCTGAGTGCTTTATAATTTTGGAAGATAACCCCGAGGTCACGGACTATACAGCAATAGCAGCCTATGTAGATGAAATCCTCTGCGCGATGTGGACAATTTATAAACTTTGAAAGTTTTCTAGCAGGAGGATCCTCCAGTGATACATTGTGAACAGTTCAGAAAGAAAAACTGCAAATAAATGTCTTGTACGCGGCAGAAGGGAAACAATGCGTATCTCATGTGCAGCTCCCATTGTTTGGCTTCGGAGATGAGACACGCAGGAAGCAGCTGACTTTGTCAAGAGGAGGACGGTGAAGACATGATACCAGGGGAGCTGAGCATGTGAGGATCATTGTAACCAAGGGAGATAAGAGGAAGGATCAAAGCATCAAGGCAAGGAGGGGGAGTTAAGAGTGCCGTGCCCCGGGCAACCCCAGGAGAGCAGGCTGGTAATGGAGTAGCCCAAGGGAGGCCAGGATAGAAGACTGAATCAGCTGTTACATGGAGGGGTAGTGATGGAGCAGGAGTGGGGAAATAAATGAACAATGCAATATCTACTTTGGTGTCTCATGAAGTATTGCATGTGATATTTAAGCTGCGGACAGTCCGCGGTAGAACCTGACCTGGAAGAGTGATGACTGCAGGAAAAACTGCAAAACTAAAATCGAAATTTTACAGGAAGGTATATAGAATGGCTTTTAAAATCTTTTTATTAATAGAAATATTTCAAAAACAGACAAAATACATTTGCATTAATAATGCCAAATTCATTTACGCTTTGCACACTTGCAAAAAATTCACTACTATTAGGCAGCGGCAGAAGTTTCATTACGGCCTCTTTCACACGAGCGAGTGTAATGTGTAAAGTGAACGCATAGCACCCGCACTGAATCCTGACCCATTCATTTCAATGGGCACATGAGCGTTATTTTTCAAGCATCATTTCTGCGTTGCGTGAGAATTGCAGCATGGTTTATATTCAGCATTTTTCACGCAGCCCTGGCCCCATAGAAGTGAATGGGGCTTCAGTGAAAAACGCGTAGCATCCGGATGCAAGCTGGATGCAGTCTGGATGCAATGCGTTTTTCACTGATGGTTGCTAGGAGATGTTTGTAATTCTTCAGTTCTTTTTCACGCGTGTAAAAAAACGCATAAAAAATTGAAACACTGAACGAAATCGCAGACAAAACTGACTGAACTTGCGTGCAAAACCATCAGTTTTTTCCTGAACATACCCTGAGAGAATCCATAACACTCATGTGAAAGTTTTTTTTTTTAGAACAGACCTGTGGGATATAACAGTATTGTGAAACAAACTTAGGTGGGGTTAACAGACCTCTGTCCAGGGTATACATTTAAATATGCGAAAATGCGGTTCAGACTTGTACCACGACAGATCTATTCACATTAAAGGGACAAACAGAGTCCAAAGGGGTTGTCTGAGAAGAAAAATGACACTGCAAACCCGATGGTCAGGAATATATACATTATACATGCTATTTCCACACATACCTAGTACTGCTCTGGCCCCTTTGTTTACATGCATTTGCGGAGCTGTGGGGGCGTGTAACAACATTCTGTGACATTCTTCTCATGAATATTTTGGAGTGTCAGGAAGACTGTGGCTCCCTGCCCTGTCTCTGTTCTCTTAGCTGCAACAGATCCATCTTCTCCTGCTGCAGCTCTTCCCAGTAGTCACTGACCTCACACACAGACATTCCTTCTTCTGGTTGCTCTCCTGACCATTTACGTCTTGCTGCTTCTTCCATTTACACAGGAAAAATATTTCACCTGTTCTAGTCCAGTAAACCATTCCCCCCACCCTGTTAGCTTTCACAGTGACCGGAATTCCTCTTTTGCTTCTTGGGTTACAAAAGCTATTGCTAATCCATTCCGCCTCCAATAATGTGCAGGGGGCGTGACTTCACACCGACGAGCTCTGCCCACTTTTCTGACCTCAGTGTGTCACGATCAGTGTGGGGGGAAAACTCCACACTGAACGCAGGAGGGAAGGGGAACAGTAACTGGGCCTGTAAACTAGGGAAGAAACAGGTCACCTCCTAGTCAACCCATTCCTCCCCAGATGGACGAATGGAAGTCTCTGTCTCAGGCCCAGATACAAACAACAGGGAATATAACACACACAAACAAGCACAACACTTAACTTCTGTAGAGACGGACGAACAGGAACACCAGAGACAAACTCACACCAGCTCAGCCAAACCCAAGTGAAGCTATCTACCGCATGGTCAGAAGGGTGGGGTCAGACTATAAAGGGTAGAAGTGATGACCACTGAGCAATAGCTGAGAAAAGGGAAGTGGTCATTAACCCTATCAACACTGAATCAAGAGAAATCAAGGAGGCTGTTAGATTCCTCCATGCTCAGCCAATCTACTTGATTTCCTGACATCAGTCACCTGAGGCTGTTGTCCCCAACCTTTCCCAGGGACTAGTCGGCGGTGACTGATTCACGTGCATAACAAAACACAAGGTGCATATTAAAATATATAACGACTATATAAACTGACTAGGGTCTCTGCTGCACTGTACCGTGTTTTTCGCCCTATAAGACGCACCTAGGTTTTAGAGTAGAACAATAAGAAAAAAAATATTTTCCATTACACCTCAGGTCAGACCAGCAATCAGACCCTCAAAGTTAATCAGACTTAAGCTTACAGCCCCAATTAGACCCCAATGTCAATCAGACCTCAGATCAGACCCCCAATGCCTCAGATCAACCCCCCAACCTTTAGACATCTATCAGCCCCCATGTCAGCCATCAGCCACCATGTCAGCCAGCCATCAGCCCCCATATCAGCCATTAGCCCCCATATCAGCCATCAACCCCCCATGTCAGCCATCAGTCCCCCCATGTCAGACATCAGTTCCCCATGTCAGCCACAAGCCCTTATGTCAGCCATATGTCAGCCCCTAGCCCTTATGTCAGCCATCAGCCCTCATGTCAGCCATCAGCCCCCCATGTCAGCCAGCCATCAGCCCCCCATGTCAGCCAGCCGTCAGCCCCCATGTCAGCCATCAGCCCCCATGTCAGCCATCAGCCCCCATGTCAGCCATCAGCCCCCCATGTCAGCCATCAGCTCTCTATGTCAGCCATCAGCCCCCCATGTCAGCCCCCAGCCCCCATGTCACCCCCCAGCCCTCATATCAGCCCTCATGTCATCCATCATCCCTCATGTCAGCCATCAGCCCCATGTCAGCCATCAGCCCCCATGTCAGCCAGCCATCAGCCCCTATGTTAGCCAGCTATCACCTCCCCCATGTCAGCCATCAGCCTCCCATGTAAGCCATCAGCCCCCCCATGTCAGCCATAAGCCCCCCATGTCAGCCATCAGCCATATGTCAGCCCCCAGCCCTCATATTAGCCTTCATGTCAGCCATCAGCCCTCATATCAGCCCTCATGTCAGCCATAAGCCCCCCATGTCAGCCATCAGCCCCCCATGTCAGCCATCAGCCCCCCATGTCAGCCATCAGCCACCCATGTCAGCCATCAGCCACCCGTGTCAGCCATCAGCCCCCCATGTCAGCCATTAGCCCCCCCATGTCAGCCATCAGCCCCCCATGTCAGCCCCCAGCCCTCATGTCAGCCATCAGCCCCCCATGTCAGCCATAAGCCCCCATGTCAGCCCCCAGCCCTCATGTCAGCCATCAGCCCCCATGTCAGCCATAAGCCCCCCATGTCAGCCCCCAGCCCTTATGTCAGCCCCCAGCACTCATGTCAGCCATCAGCCCTCATGTCAGCCATCAGCCCTTATGTCAGCCATCAGCCCTTATGTTAGCCCCCAGCGCAAATAAAATAAAAAACTCACTTAGCTCTCCTGCTCCTGGACGCCACCGCTCCTCACCATCGCGATTCTCTTCATCCTGCTGTCGGCTGTGTATCGCGGCGCACAGTGTGAGGTCACAGTGCGCCCTCACGCTGTGCGCAGCCCTGCACAGCCGAGCCGAGAACCAGGAAGCGGTGAGTACAGATCCTTCTAGGCTTCCTGGTTCTCCGGTACTTATGAAGCACTTCCATGATCGAAGCGCTTCATTAGTACCGCGTTAAAGACGGCCCTGATTGCTGCGGCCCGGCAAACAATCTTCCAGGGTTCAGTCCTGGGCCGCGGCCCGGCGGTTGGGGACCTCTGACCTGAGGGACTGTGACACAGTGGTGATGTTCCTATGACCAGGCGCGTTGCTAGGGTCTCAAAAGATCGGGGGCCCAAGCCCCAATGAATATGGCCCAGTTCTCTAACACCGCATTTTGCTGCACTTTGCTATACAGCAGCACATACCTCTCTGATCCAGTGCCTCCCAGGTGACGTCTCCTCCGATGTAGATCTTCTGTCATCACCTTCTCCATTTGGTCCGTACAACTTCCTTCAGCCACGCCTCATCTCTGCAGAGTGTGACACACAGACATCTTAGCTTCCTCACTTTTCTGTCATCATCCCCCAACCTGGAGTCCCCACAGTGTTATCCTGCTGCTCGCTGTGCTCCCCAATACCGCCAAATACTATCCTGAAGAAATATTAGTGCCCCCATAGTAATAGTGCTCCTCATAGTCCCTTCTACAATGCCTTCATTAGTAATACTGCCCCCTACAGTGCCCCCAACTGTGATAACGCTCCCCAAGAGTACCCCCATTAGTAGAAGAGCCCTCCAGTATTAAAAATACCCTCACAGAGCCCCCAGTAGGAATAAGGCCCCACTATTATTCCCCCAGTGGTAATAAAGCTTTTAGTAGAAATAAGGCGGATCTATAAGATCCTCTTATAGAGCCCCCAGTAGTAATAAGAACGCCTATAATGTCCCCTGGATTTATAATGCCCCTACAGTGCCCCAGTAATTATACTGCCCCCTACTGTTATAATGCTCGCCCTGAAGTGCCATCAGTATTTATACTGCCCCCTGTAGTTATTCTCCTCCCTCCACCATACAGTCCCATGTAAATAGCATCACTCCCCTCCCTTCAGCCCCTCTAATATACAGTCCCATGTAAATAACACTATTTCCCTCCCTCCACCATAGAGTCCCATGTAAATAACATCACACCATCTCTCCATCCCCCTAAAATATACAGTCCCATGCAAATAACATCACTCCCTCCCTCAGACCCCTGTAACATTCAGTCCCATGTAAATAACATCAATCCGTCCCACAGCCACCATCAACATACAGTCCCATGTAACTGCACTGGTCACATGATGGTAACATCATCGCAGGTCCTTCTCAACCACTGCCTGTTTTACTGGTCACATGACCTGTAAAGTCATCAAAGGTCCATCAGCTCTTCCAGTGCATTAGTTTCAATTGTATTGCCGTCCTGAGGAGGGCAATACAGTTGTATCTAGCTGGAGACAGGACATTTGGGGCCTGGGACAAAACATCAGACATTAGTAGTGAGGACCTGTGAACAGGGGGCGTGGCCTGTCCCTCCAGCAAGCACAGCCCATAGATCAGACTTCAGTGACGTTCCGTGTACAGGACAGGACTGCTCCCTCCTGCAGCCCTAGGCTGGTGCATGGAACGTCATCAGAGGACTGCTCCCTCCTGCAGCCCTAGGCTGGTGCATGGAACATCATCAGAGCGTGCAAAGAAGCTGATCAATTGAAAATACATTACTTTTGTTTAGATAGAAACATACAAAGAATAAAAAATAACTTCTTCCATTTGACCTACCTTATCTTCTCCCCCCCCCCCTTCACAGTGCATAATGGTGTGTTAGACTATGCTATTCTGGGTGGCGAAAAAGACGCAAGCAATGTGGCCTCTTTTGTTCTCTTCCTCTCCTTCGACTTTACTTTTCTTGAGATTTTATCGTCAGCATACACCTGCTGCTCAAAGTAGAAAACAGACACCTTGAAATTAGAATTATGCAGCGTCACCAAAATCATGTGTTTTCAATTGTTAAAGGGGTTGTCTGCTGAATAGAAAAAAATCAGCCAATGCAATAAACTAAGTTTGGCTGTTAAAGTACTGCGTAGTTATCTTTATACCATACCTCTGCTGTGCAGCGGTCCTTGATTGTCCATATACAGTACAGACCAAAAGTTTGGACACACCTTCTCATTCAAAGAGTTTTCTTTATTTTCATGACTATGAAGGCATCAAAACTATGAATTAACACATGTGGAATTATATACATAACAAACAAGTGTGAAACAACTGAAAATATGTCATATTCTAGGTTCTTCAAAGTAGCCACCTTTTGCTTTGATTACTGCTTTGCACACTCTTGGCATTCTCTTGAAGAGCTTCAAGAGGTAGTCACCTGAAATGGTCTTCCAACAGTCTTGATTGAAGGAGTTCCCAGAGATGCTTAGCACTTGTTGGCCCTTTTGCCTTCACTCTGCGGTCCAGCTCACCCCAAACCATCTCGATTGGGTTCAGGTCCGGTGACTGTGGAGGCCAGGTCATCTGGCGCAGCACCCCATCACTCTCCTTCATGGTCAAATAGCCCTTACTTTCAAAGTTTTCCCAATTTTTCGGCTGACTGACTGACCTTCATTTCTTAAAGTAATGATGGCCACTCATTTTTCTTTACTTAGCTGCTTTTTTCTTGCCATAATACAAATTCTAACAGTCTATTCAGTAGGACTATCAGCTGTGTATCCACCTGACTTCTCCTCAACGCAACTGATGGTCCCAACCCCATTTATAAGGCAAGAAATCCCACTTATTAAACCTGACAGGGCACACCTGTGAAGTGAAAACCATTTCTGGGGACTACCTCTTGAAGCTCATCAAGAGAATGCCAAGAGTGTGCAAAGCAGTAATCAAAGCAAAAGGTGGCTACTTTGAAGAACCTAGAATATGACATAGTTTCAGTTGTTTCACACTTGTTTGTTATGTATATAATTCCACATGTGTTAATTCATAGTTTTGATGGCTTCAGTGTGAATCTACAATTTTCATAGTCATGAAAATAAAGAAAACTCTTTGAATGAGAAGGTGTGTCCAAACTTTTGGTCTGTACTGTATGTTACTTTTTTCATGTCCCAGAGGGTTGTGTCAGTGTACCTTTAAATCCACAGTGTGTTGGTTCTGGCTAAGCCGAGACATGGAGTCTAAGGGGTTCCCAGCACTTTGCCTCAAGGAATTCCAAGGTCACAATTCCCAGTGACACCACAGTCAGACTGGCGACTATGTCACTGAGATAATAATAAGGTCAAGAACTAGGCCCGAGGTTCATAAAAAGGAATACAGACAGGAGTTGGTAGGCACAGGAATAATCCAAAAGTGTAGTCACAAGCAAGAATCTAGGAAGAACCAGAAGTAGTCTAAACCAGGGGCCGAGGCCATATCAGACATCAGAACAGACTCCTAATGTTATATACAAACCGGATTCCCAAAAAGTTGTTACACTAAACAAATTGTGAATAAAAACTGAATGCAATGATGTGGAGATGGCAAATGTCAATATTTTATTTGTAATAGAATGTAGATGACAGATCAAACGTTTAATC
The DNA here is from genome assembly GCF_905171765.1 of Bufo bufo. Lineage (NCBI taxonomy): Eukaryota > Metazoa > Chordata > Amphibia > Anura > Bufonidae > Bufo > Bufo bufo. The sequence goes on from NC_053394.1 coordinate 44,463,638, forward strand.
CGAGTAAATGTATCATTTTAAAGGAAAAATACGTTGATTCAAAATTTCACGGTGTCAACAAATCCCCAAAAAGTTGGGACAAGTAGCAATAAGAGGCTGGAAAAAGTAAATTTGAGCATAACGAATGGTCTGGAATACCAATTAACACTAATTAGGTCAATTGGCAACATGATTGGGTATAAAAAGAGCTTCTCAGAGTGGCAGTGTCTCTCAGAAGCCAAGATGGGTAGAGGATCACCTATTCCCACAATGTTGCGCAGAAAGATAGTGGAGCAATATCAGAAAGGTATTACCCAGCGAAAAATTGCAAAGACTTTGCATCTATCATCATCAACTGTGCATAACATCATCCGAAGATTCAGAGAATCTGGAACAATCTCTGTGCGTAAGGGTCAAGGCCGTAAAACCATACTGGATGCCCGTGATCTCCGGGCCCTTAAACGACACTGCACCACAAACAGGAATGCTACTGTAAAGGAAATCACAGAATGGGCTCAGGAATACTTCCAGAAACCATTGTCAGTGAACACAACCCACCGTGCCATCCGCCGTTGCCAGCTGAAACTCTACAGTGCAAAGAAGAAGCCATTTCTAAGCAAGATCCACAAGCTCAGGCGTTTTCACTGGGCCAGGGATCATTTAAAATGGAGTGTGGCAAAATGGAAGACTGTTCTGTGGTCAGACGAGTCACGATTCGAAGTTATTTTTGGAGATCTGGGACGCCATGTCATCCGGACCAAAGAGGACAAGGACATCCCAAGTTGTTATCAACGCTCAGTTCAGAAGCCTACATCTCTGATGGTATGGGGTTGCATGAGTGCGTGTGGCATGGGCAGCTTGCATGTCTGGAAAGGCACCATCAATGCAGAAAAATATATTCAGGTTCTAGAACAACATATGCTCCCATCCAGACGTCATCTCTTTCAGGGAAGACCCTGCATTTTTCAACAAGATAATGCCAGACCACATTCTGCATCAATCACAACATCATGGCTGCGTAGGAGAAGGATCCGGGTACTGAAATGGCCAGTCTGCAGTCCAGATCTTTCACCTATAGAGAACATTTGGCGCATCATAAAGAGGAAGGTGTAACAAAGAAGGCCCAAGACGATTGAACAGTTAGAGGCCTGTATTAGACAAGAATGGGAGAGCATTCCTATTTCTAAACTTGAGAAACTGGTCTCCTCGGTCCCCAGACGTCTGTTGAGTGTTGTAAGAAGAAGGGGAGATGCCACACAGTGGTGAAAATGGCCTTGTCCCAACTTTTTGGGGATTTGTTGACACCATGAAATTCTGATTCAACCAATTTTTCCCTTAAAATGGTACATTTTCTCAGTTTAAACTTTTGTTCCATGATTTATGTTCTATTCTGAATAAAATATTAGAAGTTGGCACCTCCACATCATTGCATTCAGTTTTTATTCACGATTTGTATAGTGTCCCAACTTTTTGGGAATCCGGTTTGTATAATAAGTCCCCCAATCAGACCTCTATGTCAATGACCCCTATTTAGACCTCAGATTAGACCTCTATGTCAATGACCCCCAATCAGACCTCCCTAATTCCCCCAGTCAGACCTCTGATTAGACCTCTATGTCAATGACCCCCAATCAGACCTCCCTAATTCCCCCAGTCAGACCTCAGATTAGACCTCTATGTCAATGACCCCCAATCAGACCTCCCTAATTCCCCAAGTCAGACCTCAGATTAGACCTCCATGTCAATGACCCCCAATCAGACCTCCCTAATTCCCCCAGTCAGACCTCAGATTAGACCTCCATGTCAATGACCCCCAATCAGACCTCCCTAATTCCCCCAGTCAGACCTCAGATTAGACCTCCATGTCAGATCAGATTTAAAAAAAAATATCAATTTACCTCTCCTGCTCCGGACGTCTGACCACCCTAACTATAATGGGGACTGGCCGGGATCTGGACGCAGCCGGGCAAATATGCTGATAATCGGACAGACAAAAACCAGTGCACTGTGAAAATAGCCTTAGTGTTTGGGTCCATTCACACATCCGTGTGTGTTTTGCGGATACGCGGCTACGTAATACACGGACATCGGCGATGTACGTTCCGCATTTTGCGGACCGCACATCGCCGGCACTTAATAGAAAATGCCTAATCTTGTCCGCAATTGCGGACAAGAATAGGACATGTTCTATATTTTTCGTGATTGGAATTGCGGACCCGGAAGTGCGGATCCGCAATTCCGGATCCGGGCAGCACTATAGAAATGAATGGGTCCGCAATTCCGTTCCGCAAAATGCGGAATGAAATTGCGGACATGTGAATGGACCCTTCTTTTCATTTTGGAAGGAAAACTAATTTTGGATATCTTTCCTAGAAACTCATGGGTATGCAAATTAGCTTACCTAAAAAACTAATGCCAGCAGTACGAAGATATGTCAATTTGCATATATTTTTTAATGCAGAGCAGCGTTGGCTGGACTGCAGTACTCATCGTGCATTCTAGTTGCTCCGCATGATGAGAAAGAGTACTCGCCAGACAACACATATTCCTTTCCCCAGAATTCTAAATTTATTTGCTTATCTCTGTTCTTCAAAAAGGTAATAGTTTATTGCCATTATTATTTTTTTTTCTATGAAGTGGCCGACCTAAGTCATAAAACGCAAAACCTGAAGTTTCTGAATACAGTCCCCTTGATCAATAGCATAGGCAACCGTCATATGACCCAGGTGATAATCGGGCTGTAACAGCTCTTACCGGAGATGTGGATTCTATAAACTACCATCCGCACTGCTATGAGAGCTACTGAAACAGCGGAGTGCCTGCTCGCTCTCCTGTTTTCCAGCGACTTGGTGGTCGGGGCTTCATTTTATCCCCTTTAAGGCTTTTTCTTTTGGAACATTTAAACCAATTTGAGTTATGGTCCTGAAAGTATGTAAATGATTTTTTTATTTTTATTTTAAAACACTCACTTATTCACTACTACCCTGTTTGCCAGGGCTCCCATCCCCTCTGCTTTAACTTCCCATCCTGGTCACTTGCACTGCTGCAGCCATTCACTGGCCTCAGGGATGACACAAGTAGCGTTTGCTGAGCTTTTGTAGCCAGGTGCCGCTCGGGGACATGTCACCGCTGAGGCCAGTGAACGCCAGTGCACACCCAGTATGTAGGCTCCTTCTTTCCTTGCTCTTGGAGACCTGGAAGGTGTTACCTGGTAGAACCATGCAATATTTTGCAGCCATAGCTATTTAAATGTTATTAAGATATGATTTGGGCGCACTGACAAGTGGCTTGGAGCAGTCTGTCCCGGAATGTTTTCCGAAATTGCGGTTGAGTGCAAATCCATTGGCTACTGCTATGTCTTGTCAAAAATTGTGAACATCGCTGAGAAGATCCTTGTCTGTGCTGACAGATTTCTTATCAGTATTTCGAGCTGTCACCAAGGTGTATAGACATGTCTGCGGAATAACATAAATACCTTATATTGCAGAGAAAGTGATTTGCAGGCTAGTCGGATGCTTCTCTGCAAATAATTGACATCATTAGCACCGTACAAAGGCTTATGGGTTCCCCTGACTGCATCTTTTAAATATCATTATTGCTACAATTTTCTTTAAATTTCTTTAGTCTGCAGGATGATTCTGCCGAAATGAAAGCAGAGATCGCGAGGTAAACTCCGCTTCACGTCAACGGCTGTAAATACACAATTAAGATATTGCTTTCAGACCTTTATTTTTGTGGTTGAAAGTGCTGAGGCAAGCGCCATATTACACTGCAGCTTAATTTGCTGGTCCTTAATTCAGAATGAGGGGTATATAGGAATTGCACCTAATTAGACACAGTTTTACTAGTTGCCAGGCTGACCACATTTTTACAGTTTTGCAGTCCACTGGTTACAAAGCAACCTCTGGCCGTCACCGCAGTAATGACTGCGTTTTAGTCTTTGACTTTCAGTTTGGAAATGCTTTAGATCTTTATATTGTAGTATACAACCATTTAACAGTGAAAAAACGGAAAGGTACGCAGGAAAGTATAAAGCAAAATCCTGCGGGCGTGCCGCACAAAATGTATCCTTTGCCTGTTATAGGTGCCCTTCAGAATGCCTACAGCAGAGATTAGCCCCAAACAGTGCGAGAGATAAAGCACAATAAAAATAATAATATAGAAACTGAAGAAGTAGAAAGTCTCTCGAAGAAATAAAACTACCTATGGAGCTGGCTCAGACTCAAAGGAGCAAAACCACAAAAAAAAGCTCCTGTATGCCCAAATGGATATAAATTTCTGCAGCCCTTCATTCCTGTGTGGACATACCCTACAGGTTTCAAAACCCCCCCATGATCGCAAATCAAAGAGGCAGCCACGATCAGCAGAGAACCTGTGAGAGCCAGACATGTGGTATATGGATCCTAAGTAAATGTACTAGTCCGTACACCTCGCGCTTAGCACGTAGAGCCCCCCCCCCCCACACACCGATCAAAACTATGACAAGGTTTTATGAAAAAAGTTTCTTGAAACAATAATCACCTTTTAAAGGGATTCCCGAAAATGTAACAGTAGGCCCAGAACTACACAGATGCCTCCGCTGTGTAGTGGACAGAACTGGTTACGAAGGCATTCTCTTATTCACTTCATCTACATGGTGGGTGAAGCTGTGTAGTCCCGTCACCTATTTCCAGCGTCGGAGCTACTCCTGAACAGCTGATCAGTGGAATTTGAGGTTTTTGGAGCATATCAATGATTGTTATCAATAATTAAAGGGCTTCTGTCAGCAGTTTTGTACTTATGAAGCTGGCTGACCTGTTGAATGTGTTCTTGGCATCTGTATTGGTCCCATGTTCATATGTGCCCACGTTGCGGAGAAAAATGAAGTTTTAATATATGCAAATTAGCCCCTTGGAGCAATGGGGGTGTTGCTGTTACTCCTAAAGGCTCTGCTCTCTCTGCAACTGCCGCACCCTTTCCACTTTGACAGAGCCAGGCATGAAAACAGGATCAGTTCTGGCCCAGACTTCTCCCAAAGTCTCTCGCTGTGCTTCAGTATCTGGCGTAGTACAGGAAAGAGGCTCGCAGTACAGAAGACAGCCTCTTTGCTGCACTACGCCTGTGCTAGATACTGAAGCGCACGTCTCAGTGTGATCACCTTTACACTTCCTGGCTCTGTCACTCAAAGTTAAGAGGCCGCGGCAGTTTCAAACCGAGCAGAGCCTCTAAGAGTAAGGACAACGCCCCCGTTGCTCTTAGAAGCTCATTTGCATATACTAAAACATAATTTTTCTCAGCCATGCGGGCACATATGAACATAGGACCAACACAGGTGTCTTCAGCTGCCAAGCGCACATGTAACAGGTCAGCCAGTGTCATAGGTACAAAACTGCTGACAGATGCCCTTTAAATCCTGGAAACCACATTTAAGTGAATTTATTTGTATTGTTTTCGTTATCATTTTTTTAAAATTATTAAGGACCTGCGTATATCTTTAATAATGTAGCCTCCCCACCCCTCCATACTAAGATGTCATGTAAGGTAGGACTTTGAAACCTTTAGAAGGAACGAAAAAAAAACCACCACTTGCACATAAGCTGCCGGAACTTAGCGAGTAATATAGAACAGAAATCCATAGAAATGTAAAACGCACCATCTGCGCCAAAAAGCCGGAGCTGTCAGGAGAGGCTGATGACAGCTGATAGAGTGATGGGGAAATCAACTGACATGAAAGCGGAGAACGTCTTACCCGCTGCTCTCCAGCTTGGGACTTAAACATGTTTTTTTTTTTTTTTTTAGGGGAAATTGTGGAAATACATGAAGAAAATGCAGTTTGAGAGAGAAGGGCTTTGTCTGCACAGCACCTGTGTGCCGACACTCAGCCCCAATCTACCACATTTAATGAATGTCCATTTTTGTTTACTTTATGGCCTGTCACAAAATCTTACAGTGATTTTATTTCCCACAGAAATACAATGAGATTGTGGGAATGTTATGTCCTGACCTCCGAGCACTTTCACAGCCTAAGGGTTGGTGACATGAAACTTTCGCTATGAATTATGTTTATTCTAAAATCCGTTATGGGCCACATACAATAAAATAGGGATGTCCCGATAACATTTTTTTAAGACCGAGTACGAGTACCGATACTTTTATTTGAGTACTCACCGATACCAATTACCGATACCAATTATGGTGTGGTAATGTTTTTACAGCAAATTCCAATTTTATTTAGTCATAGGGGAGATTTATCAAACCTTGTACAAAGAAACAGCGGCGCAGTTGCTAATAGCAATTAAAAAAAAATTAAAGCTGGAATTTGGTTGCTATGGACAACTGCTTTACTTTTCCTTTGTACAAGGGTTAATAAAATTTTTAATGGGCATATTTACTGTGTTTCCCAACCAATGTGCCTCCAGCTGTTGCAAAACTACAACTCCCAGCATGCCCGGACAGCCTTTCGCTATGCGGGCATGCTGGGAGCTGTAGTTTTGCAACAGCTGGAGGCACACTGGTTGGGGATCACTATAAATATATGCCCATTAAATCCCCCCCCCCCCCCCCCCACCTTATTTTATTATTCACTGTTTGTCTGTTTTAACATGAAATGGAGAGAAATTAACTGAATTTCTCCTCCATTTCATGCACCGTACCCACCTGGCCTGCTGCAATCCTTCCCATGCAGATGCACCAGAGTACTGCACCAGAGTACTGCACCAGAGTACTGCACCAGAGTACTGGGAAGAAGTGGCTTTAACTTCCTCCCAGTGCTAGGCAACTGCATGGGACTTGAAACACCGCCGCACAGAAGTCCCGCCCCCACACCGATCAGCTGGGACACGCTGCCGTCCACACGCTGATCGGCTGGGAGAAGTGCCACAGCCGCTTCTCCCAGTACTCGTGCAAATGTCCGGTATCGGCCCCGATTCTGGTATCGATATCGGGACATCCCTACAACAAAATCTATCTATCTAAATGTCTGTCTATCTATCTATCTATCTATCTATCTATCTATCTATCTATCTATCTATCTATCTATCTTTATCAGGGGACACTCTTGATTGGGTGATTGTCACTTATTGTATTGGACACTATTCTAACAATAGATGGGATATTGGATGCGCTGTACATTTACCACATGATTATGTTTTCAATTTTGGACAAATCTGATGCACCTATGTATTTGTATTTTACATCATGTTGATTTTTTTATGAATTTACTTGTAATTATAGCACTTGATTGATTATTTATTGCACATGCACTTTAGCTATATAATGTTGACTTGGTCAATCCCACTTTGCTTGAGCAAGACTCTAGTGTTGGAGCCGAAACATCACGTTCACATGGGTGAATACATTTTCACTTGTTTTTACTTATCTTGGAGAGTGCTGCCTATTTACTTCTTTATCTATGATTATCTATCTATCTATCTATCTATCTATCTATCTATCTATCTATCTATCTATCTATCTATCTTCTGTCTGTCTATCTACATACCTTCCAACTTTCAAAAAGCAGAAAGAGGGAGATTTAGTGTCAAATTTATGATACTGGGCCATGCCTCTAACTCTGCCCAAAACATGACTATATACACCAAGTTCCCTTAATGCCCCCCATAGTAATTATTCCCTCTTTATGCCACCACACAGTAAAAATGCCCACATGTGTCCCCCTTCACAATAGTTATACCCGGTACTTATGTCCAGATATGTATCTCTTCACAGGAGTTATGGCCAGATATGTGCCCCCCTCACATCACTCCCTCCTGCAGCCCCCTCCAACATACAGTCCCATGTAAATAACATCACTCCCTCCCCCAGCCACAACCAATATACAGTCCCATGTAAATAATATCACTCTCAATCTCCAGCCCATCCAACATACAGTCCCATGTGGATAGCATCATTCCCTCCCTCCAGCTCCCTGCAATATACAGTCCAATGTTAAACCATCCCTCCCCTCCCTTCAAACCTACAGTGCTAGGTAAATAACATCTCTCCCTCCAAGCCGGGTGGGAGTATAAGAAAACTACAACTCCCAGCAAATACCTGGCTCTCAGCCTCTTACATTGAATCAATCGCAGGTTATTCTCAGTTGTCTCAACTGCTAAGTTCCGCCTCCTCATACACTGATCACATGACCATTACATCATTGCAGGTCCTTCAAAAGCTGAGCTCTGCCTACTAACTTCATCACAGGTCCTTCAATAGCTGACCTCTGCCTACAGACGTCATCACAGGTCCTTCAATAGCTGACCTCTGCCTACTAAGGTCATCACAGGTCCTTCAATAGCTGAGCTCTGCCTACTGACTTCATCAAGGGTCCTTCAATAGCTGAGCTCTGCCTACTGACGTCATCACAGGTCCTTCAATAGATGAGCTCTGTTTGCTGACGTCATCACAGGTCTTTCAATAGCTGAGCTCTGCCTACTGACATCATCACAGGTCCATCAATAGATGAGCTCTGCCTACTGATGTCATCACAGGTCCTTCAATAGCTGAGCTCTGCCTACTGACGCCATCACAGGTCCTTTAATAGATGAGCTGTGCCTACTGACGTCATCACAGGTCCTTCAATAGCTGAGCTCTGCCTACTAACGCCATAGCAGATTGAAGATTTTGTTGTTGACAGCAGGTGCGCAGGTGCGAGATCTCCGTGCTAGACCGGAGCTAGCGCTGTCAATCTGAAGGGATAGGTGTGTGATTTGAAGGAGAGGGGCATCAGTATGGAGCACCAGGGGTGTTGCAGGAGCGGCGCTCAAACCGCATAAGCCCACCTCCTGGTGCTCCAATAGCTCATTAGCATATTTATAAAAGTTCAAATTTCTCCACAACTCTACTGCCTACAGATAAAAGATAGGTATCGTTTTAATCAGTGTCAGCAACCCTACCAGGCTATATGTCTGGTTGGATAGAGTTGATCCGGGTGACAGAGCCGCTTTAAAGTCAATGAAATATAAATACTGATTCCACAAGTTCACGACACGTCGCCCGCCCTTTAACTTTTCCTTCACCGCTGCGAACATCAGAACACATTAGTAATTCTTTGTGTGCTAAAATCTGTTGTCTAAATAGTTAGACAATCAGCGTTAATCATATCTATTTTACAACTTAATGTTGCATGAAAAAACACATTCATCAGCATATTTGTTAGCGTTCGTCTTTGTAGATGCTGAACTCATTATAGTATAGGATGAGGCAATGGAAAGGAAAGACAGAGGTCACTGATTAGTGAATTATAAGGCAGCTCTGTCATGTGCAAGAAGATGGGATTCAAATTGATTGTAAGGGATGATGCATTTCTTATAAATGGCACTTAAGATGGTGCTTTTCACAGGGAATATGTGGAAAAATAATCTAAGTTGCGCTAAATGCTGTGTAAACAAAGTATTGCAAATCGTTAATCCCGATACAGAGTGATATTTTTTGCTGTTCACGGAAAAGAGAAACTACTACAATAACCAGTAAACACCCCACAACCATCCCCATAGACATTTTGGTAAATTCATTTCGTCCTCTCTTATTGATGTCATGAGGGAATTGAAAGCACGAAACCTTCCAACCTCGTAGACTATACAATGATCAGCCCTAAAATGAAAGGGGTTGTCCAAATGTTTAATACCGATGACTAGTGTTGAGCGAATCGAGCTTCGGATCAGAGATCCAAAGTCGATTTGTTCAAACACTTTGGTTTAGATGCTTTCTCCGCATACAGCATTGAAATGTATCGCCTCCATGTAGGCAAAATTCCAAAGTCGGGTTTGGTACCTCGGTACCAAGCCCCTCTTCGAATTGCAATTTTAAAATGCTTTTAAAGATGCAGAAGTGATTACCGAATTCATTCACCGAAGTCTCGCGCGACATTTTAATGCTGTACCCGGAGACAGCATGAAAACTGAAGTGTTTGAACGAATTGACTTCGGATCTCTGATGACTGGTCCTCAGGATAGGTGGGCAATATCTGATATGTGGGGGTTTAACTCACTGCATTCCTGCCGATCAGCTGTCTGAAAAGACTGTGGCGCTGTAGTAAGCATCACTGCCTCCACAACTTACCAAGGACAGCACTGTCCATTGTATAGTGGCTGTGCTTGGTATTGCAGCCGAGGCCCTTTCACTTAAATGGGACTGAGCTGTGGATAGGCTAGGTGACCAATAAACGTGACGTCACAGGCCTAGGAAACGACCACGATACTCTTCAATCAGCTGATCGGTGGTGATGCCGGGAGTCGGACTCCCACCGATCAGATACTGATGAACTATTCTGAGGATAGGTCATCAGTTGTAAACGTCTGGACAATTCCTTTAAGGTGGCCGGGAGGTCACAGCCTCACCTAACGCACCTGCAGTAGCCAAGTGACATGCTAATTTGCGGGTTAACAAAGGTATTACCTTCAAATTTGTGAGGATGCCCCAGTCACACACAGCCTCGTACGAATTACAGTTTAAGTGAATAACTTTGGTTCTCTTTTTACTGTGTCACCTGTCAATGGGGGGGGGGGGGTTACAGAAGAGCGAATCAATTCATCTCATCCGCACGAATTCTTCGCCTGTGGGGGGGCTGTCCCCATAGATAAAGAAGTGCACACCTACTACAAGATTGACAGGCCGGACAGGGTCCATTCACACGTCCTTAGTGTATTGCGCAATACACCCGGCCGGCACCCCCATAGAACTGCCTATTCTTGTCCGCAATTGTGTTCGGGGCCACGTTCCAGAAATGCGGATGCGGACAGCACACTGTGTGCTGTCCGCATCCATTCCTGCCCCATAGAGAATGAATGGGTCCGCACCTGTTCTGGATAATTGCGGAACGGGTGCGGACACATTCCACGGACGTGTGAATGGACCCTAAGTCCGGCCTTGACTATAATCAGCCTGCTCCTGTTAGCCGAGCAAGGGCCGAAGCTCTGCTATGGAGCAGCGATGGCACAGGAGCACCACCGCTTCCATTTACTTCAATGGGGCCAATGGAAATAGCCAAGACAATTCTCTGCTATTTTCCGCAGCCCATAGAAATGAATGGAGGTGGCCGCAGATGGGCCCTTCTTTCCTTTGCTGGCTCAGTTTATGAGATAAGTGCGGGTCCGACTCCTACCTGCACGTATCAGACAATGAGGGATATCCTAGCGATATGCCCCTATTGTCTGGTATGGCAATACCAACGTTCCATTCAGGCAAGTTTCTTAGTTTTGAGTTTAAGGGACGTAAACAACTATTTACCAATTTATTAGACTAGGACCTACACATTATTAGGCAGGTGGTGTAAATGTTACGATTGATCGGAGTACAACAGTGTGAAATTTCTCGTCTGTTTGTTGGTCAGTTAAACTGTTAGGGTTTCTCACCCTACAGGTATAGACTCTATTAATTTTATTTTATTTTTTTAAAGAAGGTGGTCATCTAGTACCACACTTCTTGAGCTGTGGCTCCACTCTCCTTTTTTGCTGTACTTCATTGTGGATTTTTCCTCTATGTACTTAATACACTATATTCCACCTGAGAAGCTTAGAATTCCTGGTATGGACTAGGAAAAGATGTATATCTACATATATGCCCTGTAGTTACTGCAAGCAGAATGAAAAGATCTGTTGTCCACACTGCTTCCTGCATGTTGTGTAATGCATAAAGATTTAAGGTCCCTTCCAATTTTGTTTTTTCAAGAATAAATTAAAAAAAAGAACAATCCTGCATTCGATACTTGTCGTAGCTCCCCCTGCAGTTTTTTTTTTATTTTTATCCCCTCTGAATGTCCTCCTAGCGTGTTCAGTGCTGGTGGTCACACATGCTCATTAGCTCACTTCCTGCCCCAAATCCTTTTTGCTTTTTTCTTTCTAGTGTGCAGGTCAGCCAATAAAAATCAGTGCACCAAAAGTGGCTTCTTCTCGACCGCCCTGGACACATTGGGGGGTCATTTATCAAGACTGCCGATTTCTGTGCCCCCTAATACATTAGGCACAGTCTATGCAAGCTCGTAGTAAGCATAGTTTTCAGTCATCATCTCCTCCAGAAAATTGACATAAGTGATGATAAATCTGCTGGGGTCTGATGGCCTCGTGCACACCAGGTCCCCTTTTTGGAATGTGGCCAGGGCAGCATAAAAACGCCAATTTTTTTGACATTTAAAATGTCACAAATCCACGGGTTGCAATTTTTTTTACTCCTGTTTTCTGGCCTAGGGGCTTGATAAATGACCTCTGAAAGAACACCAGGGGGAGCCATAACTGATGTGTAAAAATATCTAGACCATTGATGACTAAGGCTACTTTCACACTTGCGGCAGGACAGATCCGACAGGCTGTTCACCATGTCGGATCCGTCCTGCAGCTATTTCGCGGTGCCGCCGGACCGCCGCTCCGTCCCCATTGGCTATAATGGGGACGGGGGCGGAGCTCCGGCGCAGCACGGCGGTGCACGGCGAGAGCCGCCGGACTAAAATGCCTGACATGCAGTAATTTTAGTCCGGCGGCCTTTCGCCGTGCTCCGCCGGAGCTCCGCCCCCGTCCCCATTATAGTCAATGGGGACGGAGCGGCGGTCCGGCGGCACGGCGAAATAGCCGCAGGACGGATCCGACAGGGTGAACAGCCTGTCGGATCCGTCCTGCCGCAAGTGTGAAAGTACACTAACCTCCGTCACTCCAGCTGTGGTAAAACTACGACTCCCAACACGTAAACTTGCTTGGCTGTTCTCAGAACTCCATAGAAATGAATGGAGCATGGTGGGAGTGGTAGTTTTACCACAGCTGGAGTGCCGGAGGTTAGTTGCCTAGTCTTGACTCAGGACAGGAGCTTTTTTTTTTTTTTAAATGCTCCAAATTAAATTGTTATATTTCACCTAATCTAACAGAGAAAAGCAAGAAAATATTAATCCTGCTAAAATATTAAGCCCTGTTTTATTTCTTTCAACCTATACATCATTTTATTAGGTGTTTGTTTTTAATCTGGACTTTTTCCTTTTTTTTTTACCCGGGAAATCTTCAATTAGACTGTGCTGTGTAATTGAAAGAAGCTAATTTCATCTTCCTCTTTTCACAATGCCATGTTCAACCGCTTCTTGTTGAGAGTTATTGTTCGCAGCAGCTTAACATCTAAACGCCACTTGTGTTTAAGGAGATAATGCAACAAGCCGATTGAATTACTTAAATGGGACCATATTAAATTACCCTGAAGTTTCATAAACCAGTATTAAGAACACTTTTGTGGTTCAAAGAACACGCTATCTGCACATCGTATGCATTGTGACAGCCCGAAACTTGGTTTAATCCAAGGCAAATAAGAAAGCCCTCTGCCCATGTGCACTTCTGCATTAATGAAAGAGAATGCGGCTAATTGTGCTCAATGGCAATGTAATAAAGGGAACCTCGGATACACGGTAGCAGCCGCCAGACTATTTTCTTTCTTTTTCTTTTTCTTTTTTTCCGTATTAACCTGTGAGCTCATCACTGCCTGTCTGGTATTTGACAAACTGAGGACACATCTACTTAACAATAACTTTTCCGTCAGTTGACAGCCCATCTCCCGCGATGTGCTCAGGCATAAGTTGCTGTTTCGTGGCCAGTGGCGCATCCAGAGCAGTATATACAGATGGAATGAGGGATTTTTCTCGGCTCTGAACGGCGTTGTCAGAAGATCTCTGCATTAGGAATCTTCAATAACTGCAGTTATACTACAGACACTACATTAAAGGGGGTGTCGAGAATTTTTATATTGATGGTCTATCCTCCGAGTTCCCGAGTAGCTCTTGGCCCGGAACTGCACAGTTCTGTCCACTGCCTAGTAGACTGTGCTGTTTACTGCTAAGCAAGAACAGCTGATTAGTGGGGGTGTGGGGTGTCGGACCCCCGCCGATCAGATATTGAGTGCCAAAATAAATGGCAGATTTGACATAGCAGAGTTAGGCTACTTTCACACTGGCGTTTTTGCTTTCCGTTTGTGAGATCCGTTCAGGGCTCTCACACGCGGTCCAAAACGGATCAGTTTTGCCCTAATGCATTCTGAATGGAAAAGGATCCCCTCAGAATGCATCAGTTTACCTCCGTTCCGTCTCCATTCCGCTCTGGAAGCGGACACCAAAACGCTGCCTGCCCCGTTTTGCTGTCCGCCTGACGAAGCGGAGCCAAACGGGGCCGTCCTGGCACACAATGTAAGTCAATGGGGACGGATCCGTTTTCTCTGACACAATCTGGCACAATAGAAAACGCATCCGTCCCCCATTGACTTTCAATAGTGTTTATGATGGATCCGTCATGGCTACAGAAGACATAATACAACCGGATCCGTTCATGACGGATGCATGCGGGTGTATTATTGTAACGGAAGCGTTTTTGCAGATCCATGGCGGATGCACAAAAAAACGCTAATGTGAAAGTAGCCTTAGGTCAGGTTCACTTCTGTGTTGTGAACTCCAGCACTCTGATCCGGTCACTGTGTCCGGCATACATGACAAAACATACTACACGCAGCATTTTTTGTCCAGCCGAAAACCGGCATATATGCCGGAAAGTGGTCAGATCACAGTGAATGGGGATCTGGCGGTGCACGGTGGTATCTGGCTGTGGCGGATACAGTGAGCTCCAGCAGTCTGTTCCTTCGCTGAGATCACAGCGCATATGTGAACAAGGACTTATAATGATAAAATAGAAAGCCCCCGGTTTAATATGTAATACCAAAAGAAGGAGTATAACAAGTAATCATGGGACCCCATAGCAAAACTTTGAGTGATGTCAACCCCAGTATGACCACTTTTAGCAGCGAGTGAGTTGCAGAGTTTTTTTTCCATCTCTAGAGGCAAAATATACATTGTAACTTATCCATATAGACATAAGCCTCACAATGATGTCATAGTAGAGGGATAATGCACACAGTGATGTCGCAGTGATGTGCACAGTACAGTGATAATCCCCTGTTAAGCTGTAGCTCCTAAACCTTACAAACACTGATATCACAGTAGTGGAATGATGCACATAGTGATGTCACCATACAGGCATAATGGGGCACATTTATTAAGGCCCATAGTGGTAGCCTCTCCATAACTTCGGCGCATCCAGCGCCAATTCTAAATGTAAGACCGCTTCTGAAAACACCAAAACAGGTGTAGAAAATTATAAATGAGACAGGCGTACTGGCCTGCCCACGCCACGGCCACAATTTTAGACCTGCGGTGAGCGGGGAAAAATTGCAGATAGCGGTGCAACGATTAGGCATATTTCAGATTAGTAAATGACCCCCAATGTACCTAGTGGTGTTGCAGTGCAGGATAATCCTGTCTGTACAGCTATAGCTCATACGTCCTACAAACATTGATGTCACAATAATGGGATGAAGCAAATGAGGATGTCACAGTGATAATGGACCTAGTGATGTCCCGCCATTGAGATAATGTACACAGTGATGTGACAATAAGAGCATAATACATACAGTAATGTCACAGCATATACATAATGTACCTAATGTCACACTGCATTGATCATCCTCTCAGTGCAGTTGCAGCTCATAAATCAAGCAAACTGTAATGCCACAATACTAGGATAATATACCCATTGGTGTCACAGCACTGGAATAAGAAACATAATGATGTCCCAGTACAGGGATGATGCACCTAGTGACGTCACAGCACAGGAATCAGGCACACGACGATGTCTAAGGGCTCTTTCACACTTGCGTTCTTGTCTTCCGGCATAGAGTTCCGTCGTCGGGGCTCTATGCCGGAAGAATCCTGATCAGGATTATCCTAATGCATTCTGAATGGAGAGTAATCCGTTCAGGATGCATCAGGATGCCTTCAGTTCCGGTACGGAACGTTTGTTGGCCGGAGAAAATACCGCAGCATGCTGCGCTTTTTGCTCCGGCCAAAAATCCGGAACACTTGCCGCAAGGCCGGATCCGGAATTAATGCCCATTGGAAGGCATTGATCCGGATCCGGCCTTAAGCTAAACGTCGTTTCGGCGCATTGCCGGAGCCGACATTTAGCTTTTTCAGAGTGGTTACCATGGCTGCCGGGACGCTAAAGTCCTGGCAGCCATGGTAAAGTGTAGCGGGGAGCGGGGGAGCAGTATACTTACCGTCCGTGCGGCTCCCCGGGCGCTCCAGAGTGACGTCAGGGCGCCCCAAGCGCATGGATCACGTGATCGCATGGATCACGTCATCCATGCGCATGGGGCGCTCTGACGTCATTCTGGAGCGCCCCGGGAGCCGCACGGACAGTAAGTATACCGCTCCCCCGATCCCCGCTCCTACTATGGCAACCAGGACTTTAATAGCGTCCTGGGTGCCATAGTAACACTGAAAGCATTTGGAAGACGGTTCCGTCTTCAAATGCTTTCAGTACACTTGCGTTTTTCCGGATCCGGCAGGCACCTCCGGCAACGGAAGTGCATGCCGGATCCCAACAACGCAAGTGTGAAAGAGGCCTTACAGGAAAACATCCCTGTTTTGTTACTGTATTAACACAGAGTTAAGCCATCTTTTCTCATTGATATAAATAAGCACATTTGCAAAAAAACTACAACATAAGGACGCATAAACACGGCCGTGTCCGTATTTTGGTTGGCCAAAAACAGATCAACAGAATATGGATAGTTTCTGTGTGCGTTTCGTATTTTTCTTGCTCCCATCAATAGAAAAGGACATGCCCTAAAATTTGCAGAATGATCACAGGAACAACCAAAAAATATGGATGTGTGCATGGCCACTTGAAAATTAATGGGTCAGTGTGCCAGCCACAAAAAATGCAGATGGGATACAGAAAAAAAAATATGTGCGCATGAGTCCCCTTTTTGGTCTTGCAGATATTTGCATTCAATTTTCCAAATTCCCATTTCCATCATCCGTGCTTGGCCCCAACTCATCATCACCGATTAACCTTTTATCAACGGAGCACCATATTAGCTGCCACTGTCATTGTATTCGATGTAATACAAATTAGCAATTGGAACTCATTGGTTTCTAAGGGTAACACCTTCTTTCCTTGCACCAATTGTTCCCCCACATACCAAGGATATTTACTGTATTCTCATGTATTTTTGCCCTATAAGATGAACTTTTCCCCCCTCTAAAGTGGGGGGACAATCTCAGTGTGTGTGTGTGAATACTAATGAGCATTTCCATTATGGAAGCGGTCATTAGTACAGCATGATCGGGAAGCACTGAGTACAGCACTCTCCATGCTGGCTCTCTACTCACTACTCCCTGGTCTCGTCTGCCGGCGCTACACGCTGTGCTGTGACCTGCGCACAGAGTGAGGACGTGAGCGCGCTCTGTGACCTCATGCTGTGTGACATTCCCACCACAGTGCGTTAGGAATAAGGTCTCCTGGGTGACCTCGACGTCTGGATCAGGAGAGGTGAGTTGATCTATAATTTTTTTGGGCTATGGGGTCTGAGAATCACTGGGGGTCTGATTGGGAGTCTGATGTGAGGTCTGAGAATCACGGGGGGTTCTGATTGGGAGTCTGATGTGAGGTCTGAGAATCACGGGGGGTTCTGATTGGGGAGCTCAGTCTGATTGGGGAGCTCATCAACACTCGGGGTCTGATCTGAGGTCTGAGAAACACCGGGGGTCTGTCATTGATGGTCTGAGCTGAGGTGTGATAAAAAATATATTTTTTTCTTATTTTCCTCCTCTAAAACCTAGGTGCGTCTTATAGAGCGAAAAATATGATAAATACTCCATCTTTAAGATTGCATTAATTAGCATGGTACAGTAAAGGGTCACAACACGGTAGCAAAATCTCCTGCCGGCAAACCTGGGCTGATCCATGGCTGACTAACAGACCCTCCACGCTGACTTCTCCATTCAGCTCCAGTAACAAGTGTCAGGTCTCGGAGACTCATTACATTTGCTGTAGGGGAAGAGTGTATTTTCAGGAAAATCCAATTATGCACAAGTCTCATTAAAAGGTTTATAGTAAAGAGTTGCTCAAGGCAGCATTTACTCTTCAGAAATGGACTCGGGAATAAGAAGGTGTTTTTGTCTGTGAAATATTCTCGCTCCTCGCCCTGTAATGTTTGTAAATGAGCCCTGCAGTTTGCAAACTGTTTACGTAGAGCCGTTTTAATACCCCTTATATTGCAGTATATTTCGAATGTGCTTACTTATGTCAATGAGACAAGAAGCCTTTACTCTGCATTGTTAAGACAGTAATAAAACGGGAATGTTTCTGTTTGTGCAGTTTGATATTTCTGCAGTCTGGCAATATTCAACTCTGCAAATAGCTTACAAACACATATTTTTTTTTGAAGGTGATGCAAATCCCATTGTGGGATTGTACTACTGGTCATATGGAAGTATCATAGTAAATAAACTGCAATTACTGGTGGCATGTGCTCCAGATGACCGCTTATTTATGGCATGTTAAGTTTGGGGATCTGAGTTATTTGCATCAGTGAAATTCAGATTTTATGGTAAGGAAAGGTATAATGCTAAACATAGGCCTTGAGGAGACATTCAATTTGTTTAGTCACTGTTGACCCGAGTGGCCAGCCATTTGTCGAGAGTTGCTTGGCTAGTCCGATAGACTAATTGCTTACCTAGGACTTTTTTATTTTTTGCATTGTTGACCTTTATGGACAAATATGAGTCGATAGAGCAAAAGAATGTTCCCGTTTTGCTTTGGATTTAGATTATTAGAAAGTGAACGTCTACTTCTGAACACTAGAGATTTTCTTGATATGACTTTGATGGTCTACCCCCCTCCCCAGAGAGCACCCCTGCCTCTTCATACTGCTCATCAGTGTGGGGGGAACTACCACCGATAATACATTGATGGCCTATTATAAGGAAATTTCACAAGATGTTTCTAGTGGCCATATTTTTTTTTAAGCAAATCTGGTATGAGAAACCAGTTTTCGAATACACTACGAGGGCACTCTGAGTTAGTAGAAGGGGGTCTCTCAGTCAGAAAGCATGTAAAAAGTGTGGGGTCTAGTCCTTGATTTGAATAGATGTAATGTAGTGGTTCATTTCTCCTGTGGGGGTGCTGTAGAAGAATCAAACACTTTCTGCCAGGTTGTCCCACAGATTACAGCTGAAGGATAACTTGTGATAAGCATATTTCTCAGGGGAACCTTCTAATGGAAAGACATAAACAGTGGCAAAATCTTAACCCCTTTCCAATCAGCGCCGTAATAGTACAACGCTGCGGGAAGTGACTTCCCGACCAGCGGCGTAGTACTACGGCGCGCTGATCGGTCGGGTGCAGGAGCTGCGCTCGCCCAATCAGCTGCAGGGGACCAGCTCTTCCCGTTAGCCGGACCCCTGCTGTATGCGCCGGCATCAGTGAAAACACAGATGCTGGCACATTAACCCTCACTATGCCGTGGTCAGCGCTGACCGCGGCATGTGCGTGGTGTGTGGAGGGAGGGAGCTCCCTCCCCTTCCTCATCGGGTCCCCGCGCTGCTGTGACGGCATTGGGGCTGCCTTCCATGTAAGCCTGTGAGATCCAGCCCCCTGGATCTCACAGGCAGGAAGGCTATAAGGGCTCTTTCACACGAGCGAATGCCGTGCGAGAAATCCGCTGCGTGAAAAATGCCGAACCTTGCTCTGGACAGCAGAGACACGGAGCATTAACATGATTGATAATGCTCTGTGCCTCTCTGTGGTCTTTTTAGTACAAAATCACAGTGAGATAAAGTTGTCACTGTGATTTTGTAGTAAAAAGATCACAAAGAGGCACGGAGCGTTATCAATCATGTTAATGCTCCGTGTCTCTGCTGTCTAGAGCAGGGTTTGGTATTCATTCACGCAGCGGATTCCACGCACGGCATCCGCTCGTGTGAAAGAGCCCTAAGTGTATTATAGTGTGTAATACACTTACAGCCAATGCATTACAATACAGAACTATTGTAATGCATTGTACAGGGGATCAGACCCCCAAAAGTTGTGGGAAAAATAAAGTTTTGCATAATAAAAAAAATATGTTTCAAGTAAAAAACAAAAAAGCGTTTTTTCCCCATAATCAAGTAATAAAAAAATTGTAAACAATAGGGGAAAAAAAGTATACATATTAGGTATTGCCACGTCCATATCGACCGGCTCTATAAAAATATCACATGATCCACCCAGGTGAATGCAGTAAAAAACAAAAAACAATAGAAAACCGTGCCAAAACAGCCATTTTTGGTCACCTTCCCTCACAAAAAGTGTAATACCAAGCAATCAAAAAGGTTTATCCCAAAATGGTACCAATCAAACTGTCATCTCATCCCGCAAAATATGGCTCTCAGAAAATGGAAACACAAAAACAAGATTTAATTCTGTGCAAAAATGCATTTACAGTGTAAAACTTAACAAAAATAAAAATGATAGACATATTAGGTAGCGTCACGTCCGTAACAACCTGCTCTTAAAAATATCACATGAGATGCCCCCTCAGGTGAATGCTGTAAAAAAAATAAACACCGGACTTAGGCCTCCTGCACACGAACGTATTTTTTTGCGGTCCGCAAAAACGGGTCCCGTTTTCCCGTGATCCGTGACCGTTTTTTCGTCCGTGGGTCTTCCTTGATTTTTGGAGGATCCACGGACATGAAAAAAAAAGTCGTTTTGGTGTCCGCCTGGCCGTGCGGAGCCAAACGGATCCGTCCTGAATTACAATGCAAGTCAATGGGGACGGATCCGTTTGACGTTGACACAATATGGTGCCATTTCAAACGGATCCGTCCCTATTGACTTTCAATGTAAAGTCTGGAGTCCCTTTTATACCATCGGATCGGAGTTTTCTCCAATCCGATGGTATATTTTAACTTGAAGCGTCCCCATCACCATGGGAACGCCCCTATGTTAGAATATACTGTCGGATATGAGTTAGATCGTGAAACCTCATTTCCGACAGTATATTCTAACACAGAGGCGTTCCCATGGTGATGGGGACGCTTCTAGTTAGAATATACTACAAACTGTGTACATGACTGCCCCCTGCTGCCTAGCAGCATCCGATCTCTTACAGGGGGCTGTGATCCGCACAATTAACCCCTTAAGTGCCGCACCTGAAGGGGTTAATTGTACTATCATATCCCCCTGTAAGAGATCAGGGCTGCCAGGCAGCAGGGGGCAGACCCCCCCCCCTCCCCAGTTTGAATATCATTGGTGGCCAGTGCGCCCCCCCCCCCCCCTTCCTCCCTCTATTGTAATAAATCGTTGGTGGCACAGTGTGCGCCCCCCCCCCCTTCCTCCCTCTATTGTAATAAATCGTTGGTGGCACAGTGTGCGCCCCCCCCCCTTCCTCCCTCTATTGTAATAAATCGTTGGTGGCACAGTGTGCGCCCCCCCCCCCTTCCTCCCTCTATTGTAATAAATCGTTGGTGGCACAGTGTGCGCCCCCCCCCCTTCCTCCCTCTATTGTAATAAATCGTTGGTGGCACAGTGTGCGCCCCCCATCGGCCCCCCCCTCCCTCTATAGCATTAACAACATTGGTGGCCAGTGTGCGGCCTTCCATCTCCCCCCCCCCCGATCATTGGTGGCAGCGGGTTACTAGCAATAGTACAATAGTAAAAGATTCATACTTACCTGGGACCTGGGAGCTGCGATGTTCGTGTCCGGCCGGGAGCTCCTCCTACTGGTAAGTGACAGTTCATTTAGCAATGCGCCGCACAGACCTGAGGCTGTCACTTACCAGTAGGTGGAGCTCCCGGCTGGACACGAACATCGCAGCAGCCGGTAAGTATGAATCTTCTACTATTGTACTATTGCTATGTAACCATGGCAACCAGGACTGTAGTAGCGTCCTGGTTGCCATGGTTACTGATCGGAGCCCCAGCGATTAAACTGGGACTCCGATCGGAACTCCGCTGCCACCAATGATGATGGGGGGGAGATGGGAGGCCGCACACTGGCCACCAATGTTGTTAATGCTATAGAGGGAGGGGGGGCCGATGGGGGGCGCACACTGTGCCACCAAGGAATTATTACAATAGAGGGAGGGAGGGGGGGGCGCACACTGTGCCACCAGCGAATAATTACAATAGAGGGGGGGGGGGGGCCCCACTGGCCATCAATGATATTCAAACTGGGGAGGGGGGGGGGGGGCGGTCTGCCCCCTGCTGCCTGGCAGCCCTGATCTCTTACAGGGGTATATGATAGTACAATTAACCCTTTCAGGTGCCGCACCTGAAGGGGTTAATTGTGCTGATCACGGCCCCCTGTAAGAGATCGGGTGCTGCCAGGCAGCAGGGGTCAGTCTTGTACACAGTTTGTAGTGTATTCTAACTAGAAGCGTCCCCATCACCATGGGAACGCTTCTGTGTTAGAATATACTGTCGGTTCTGAGTTTTCACGAAGTGAAAACTCAGCTTTGAAAAAGCTTTATGCAGACGGATCTTCGGATCCGTCTGTATAAAAACTAACCTACGGCCACGGATCACGGACACGGATGCCAATCTTGTGTGCATCCGTGTTCTTTCACGGACCCATTGACTTGAATGGGTCCGTGAACCGTTGGCCGTGAAAAAAATAGGACAGGTCATATTTTTTTCACGGCCATGAAACACGGATCACGGATGCGGCTGCAAAACGGTGCATTTTCCGTTTTTTCCACGGACCCATTGAAAGTCAATGGGTCCGCGAAAAAAAACGGAAAACGGCACAACGGCCACGGGTGCACACAACGGTCGTGTGCAGGAGGCCTTAATGCGTTTGCTGAGCCATAATCTCGCGCATGCGCCGTGGATACACATGTCAGCGCCTGGAATCAGCCTCACAGGACGCACTGCACATGCGCCAGCCGGCAATGAGGAGTGAATAAATTAGCAGTGGGGCGGTGCTGGGCTCCAGGAGAAGGGGCGCGTCTGGGCTCCAACGGCCGGAGGGACAGCCCCTTTTGCTCCTTACTCAGGTAATTACCATATTACTAAAAGCGATTTTCTAGACAAAGGACAACACTTAGGGTAGTAATACTAGTATATTTTAATACAAAACGAGCAGACTGATGTGATGATGTTAAAAGCTCCGTCACTAAAATCCAGGTGACAGAATCCCTTTAAGGTTACTTTCTTTCTGTGTTGACGAATACATTGTTAAAAAAGTTAGGACTCTCTATTTTTTCATATTAAAAGAATATTGAGTTTGGATCACTTAGTTTCTTACACCGTTTACAAAATTCTTATGTACAGGATTCGTAGGATTCGAGATTCGAAAGATTTAATATATTCGAGAAACATTTCGGATTCGGATTAGAAAAAAATTGGATTCGTCCCACCTCTAATTTTTTTTATAAATAAAAGAAAAATATATTGACTCAAATTTAGCAATTTAGTCGTGAAGTACAATGTTGGGTATATGTGATCTGCACTCCAATGTTCTGGTCTAGGTGCTCGTGAGAGCAAATTGACTGAAATAAGGGATATCCACGGCACTCCAGTTCAGATTATGCAATTTCTTTTTAATTGTCAAAAAAGTAATTCCTTTTACATAGATTTCCATATAATGTTGTTACCTCCAGAAACAGAAAAAATATAATAGCCACATTTTATTTCCCGGACGTTTCAGTCTGTTATAAGACCTTTTTCAGCGGGATCTCATTGGTGGCAGGAGGGTGAAGGCAATCCTGGAAGTACAATGTGTCACGAGAAAACAGTCTCAGAATGGCTTGGATAAGTAAAAGTGTTCCAAAGTTATTACCACATAAAGTGACACGTGTTGGATTTGCAAAAAAATGGCCTGGGCAGGAAGGTGAAAACTGGCTCGGGGTAGAAAGGGTTAAAGGGGCAGAATAATGCTGACGTAGTGAAATAATTTTAATGAAAAATGCTCATCTGTCAAAATTTAAAGGAGTTGGCCTGTCTCACACATTCATGGCATATCGCTATTAGATGCCAACAATGTCAGGTAGGGATCAGAGGTGGGGTCAGCACCTTTCTCTAGAACGGGGCCCCTAATGTGAACGAGGGCACACTGCGCAAGCGTGGCCACCCTCTACTCACTTCTATGTGGAGTGCAGAAAAAAGCAGAGTGCTGGTTCGGCTATTTCTCCCATAGAAGTGAGTGGAGTGGTGGCCGCGCTTGTGCAGTGCACATTGTATTCACTTCTATGCGAGTTCCGGAAATAGCTGAGTGCGCTCACTCTTTTCGGAACTCCCGTAGAAGAAGATGGAGAGCATGCCGTGCATGCAAGGTGCACTTTTCATTGCCTTGGGGGCCCCGTTCCTGTAACATCCTGTGAGCAACACCATGGTTAGCACTGTCGTCTGTCATTAGTTCAGATCTGACCAAGGGCAACATCTGCATGGTGTTTGTCTATCCCAGTGTTTGTGTAGGTCTCCTTCGGGCACCCTGACTTCTTTCTGTCATCCAAAAATATGACAGGTTAATTAGCATCCTATGAAAATGGCCCTCGAATGTATGTGTCTTGGGATGTGGGGTGACTGGTGCTTGGTGGCTTACAGTCAGTGCTCCATGGAAAGTATGCAAACTAGCCCTCCCGAGAAGGAGGAAAACTGACTGCGGGTAGCTATCCTGTAAGGCAATGTCTCACTTGAAATACAGGGTATTAGCCAAACGAGAAACCCAGAAATTTAAATCCCTAGTTTAATATGTATCATATGTTAAACATGTTGAGAAAGGTCTCCGCGTGGCTGTTCAGTGACTATAAATCAACCATTCAGTTGGTGGGTTTACGTTTTACTATACTGTTTATTTTACAGGTCGCAGATAGCTATTGCTGCAAGAAACAGGCTGAGTGCTACTTTATCATGATTGTTATGTGTTGTGATGCCTTCTCGTAAAAGAAGAAGGTCTTATGCTTACGGTGTGGTTAATTTTCACTGCTACACTTCATTGTATGGTGCAGCAGAATACATTGTAACTGAGTATTTCTGCTCTTTTCGTATATATACATCTATATATATCTGATGCAGTTACATAATTTTCTGCAGTCGTGTGAAAGATGCTTTTTGCAATGATGCAAATATATTTGGGCTTATACATTTATCACTCATCTATTCTGTTAGATGGAGACCTAGATGGGTGTTTTATGTTCTGGACTTAACCTTAGTGTACAGTTATCAGTTGGAAGTATATCAAAATGAAGCTTTAGGGTTCGGATAAAAAATCTGTGCCTGGGTGCACCATCTATCACAAGATGTCCTTTCATGTTGCCTAGTCACCACTGAAATACCTGTTTACCTGTGCAATATCTAACAGGGTCACCCAAAAAGGAGTCAGAGTGGACCAACATGAGGGGCCACGAGTGATGGGGGTCCAGAATAGCCAAAAAAACCAAGATAGGGCTGGGTGATTTTGCCCAAAAAAAAAAGTCTTGATTATTTTCAAGTTAAGGATCAATTTTTCTTGATTATTTTTTTTCATTTTTTTCTGGCGCTTTTATTTTTGTGTCGAATTTTGGTGACACCATTTTGGAGTACTTCTAACTTATTGATTTACTTCTATTATTTTTATTGGCATGTGGTAATGTAAGGAAAAAAAAGTATTCCAGTATTGTTTTTCACACTTTAAATTTACAAAATTTACCCTGCAGCATACCAATTATGTTACTTTTATTCTATGGGTAAGTACAATCACCAAATATATTTTGTTTTGTCCGTTTTTTTTTATACTTTTGTACAATAATAGCACGTATCATGCAATAGTTTTTTTTATGTCATTGCATTCCAAGAGTCAGAACATTTTTCTGCCATTGTAGATATATACAGGTTTGTTTTTTTCGGAATGCGATGTGGTTTCATTGGTACCATTTTGGGGTACATGGGACTTACTGATTATCTTTTGTTTTCAAGGGGGATTGCACTTCCGTTATCTTTTGTGTGTGTTTTTTTCTTTACATTGTTCACGGGACGGTTTAAATAACATGTTATCTTTATTATATGGGTTGTGGCTAGGGGTGAGCGAATCGAGCTTTGAATCCAAGATCTTAGGTTGATTTGTGCCCCAACTCCGTTTTAATGCTGTACAAACACCTATCTCCGTACAGCATTAAAACGTATCTGCTTCGTAAAAGGCAAAATTTGTTAAGTCCAAAGTCTCGCGAGACTTCAGTGAAGAACTTCGGGCTTCAATTCTACAACTTTAAAAAGATTTTAAAACAGGAATCCAAAGTCGGCTTCGGTACCGAGATACCAGCCGGTACCGAAGCCGACTTTGGCTTCCTGTTTTTAAAGTTGTAGAGTTGAAGGCCAAAGTTATTCACTGAAGTTTCATGCAACTTCGGATTTTGCCTCTGCGAAGCACATACATTTTAATTCTGTACGGAGATAGGTCTCTGAACAGGATTAAAACATGGTTGGAAAAAGAATCGACTTCGGAGCTCGATTCACTCACCCCTAGTTGTGGCGAACACAGTGCGATACTATAAATGTTTTTTTTTTTTTTTACCACTTTTACAAAATAACATAAAAATAAAAGATGGTTTAATTTATTGACATTTATTTATTACCCTTAAATTATTTTTCGTATTCTCACTAGAAGACATGGCTTTTATAATGCAGTAGTATACTCTGTACACCAATGTATTATAGCTTATCACTGTAACAGTGATAGGCAGTCTATTAGGCTATGCCTGTGGCACAGTGTAATAGAACTGCCTGCCTGATTGCTTTAGAGCATGTGTGAAACTAGCCTAAAAACTAGAAGAGTTGTCTGGGTCCTGAAGGGTGGAGGGTGAGGAGAAAAAAGCAACCCACCTTCTGACTCCTACGGTGCATTTCCATCCTCATCCTTTCCATCCTCCCAGACCCCCCGTGTCACCGCTGCCAGCCAATCAGAGGCTCCAGTGGTAATTTGTGTAGGCACCACATGTTACCGCAAAGACTGTTAAGTGGCCGCCAGGGGTGAAGTACAGGGAGTAAGCACATAACACTTCTGGCCAGGCTAGGACCAGAAGAGCGGAGATGGAGACATGCCACAAGGACTGGGACTACTAGAATAGGTGAAATGTTTTTTTTGTTTTTTTTTTCCTAGGGTCACCTTTTCACAGTGTCCCCGTGCCTGTGCTGTGGCTCCTGTCCCTGCCATCGGCTAATCAATGGCCTCATCGGTGACATGCCATTCAATTTAAACCATGCGTCTGGCGCCTTCTAGGCGTCTCTATGTAACTTTGTCACATCTGCTGCCAGTGCATGGGGAATAAGACCGGAGTATAAATTGCTGGTGTTAATAATTGACCCCTATAATTTTTAGCTATTAAGATTTGAGACATATTTTAATACATTTCTTCCAAACAGAACTAAGCACTAGCAATGTGGTAGATCTACTTAAAGATACATTTGCACTCCTAATATTCAATTATTTGGTGATATTTAACTTTTTACAGCATGCCCATACATAAAATTTCCATTATCTTCCTTTATACAAGTGGCTTAAGTAAGCGAATTAAAGATGTTCCTGGGTAGCCCGTAGTAAATATCATCTCAGTATCTTTGCAGACCTTGTAAAAGCAGGTGTACAAGGTAGGGCAGCTTGTCCTTACTTGCCATTGATGTCTGCGTTTTAATGTCTGTCTTTGCTAATCAGGTCATAATTGCAAGCGCAGCGTAGGCTCAGCATGGTGCAACATCTTACAGGGAACTTTTCATGTGATATTCTGATTAGCTAACAAAACAGAATTTTCAAAGTAAATCTCAGTAAAGTCAGGAAAACAATCATAGCATAACCTACAACCATCCATTCATCCTGCGGTTTTTATAGGGGTGTAGCCGTGGCTAAGTTTTCACCAAATCAAGAAAGTAGTAGCTGCACATGAGCCTAATTACCAAGAGGAGAACTTTGAAAATCTCTCTCTTTTTCATGAATCCCAGCCCACTTTAAAGGGAATCTGGCAACAGATGTATGCTTGCCCTATCTGACGGCAGCATAAAGTAGCGACAGAGACACTGATTCCATCCATAATGTGACATTTTTCTTGACGAAGATTTCATAAAATCGCTATTTATCAGATGCATCAGCAGAGTCCTCAGTATTCTTGTCGTACTCCGCCTACCTGCTACTGGCTATATGGAGAAGGCTGTCAGTTAGCAACAGGAGGAGCCACCACACAGGAATACAAGAACTCCACCAAAAATAATTGACCAAGTGCTGAAATCAGGGTCACTCAATACTTCATGCAGTATTTATTTAGGGCAGCATATACCTGTTGATGGTCTCTTTAAAGGGGTTGTCCCATTAAGACAATTCCTGCCTTGCTTGGGATTGTTTTGGATACCGCAGGGGAAGTATGGTCACGTCTATCTTTTTCTGGTGAGATGATTGCTTTCTTGCATGGCCAGCTGCATTTTGAAAATGGTTTTCTTGAGTTGACTTCTTTACAGAGTCTGGATGCAGACCTGTGGCCATCAGCTGAACACAGCGAGAAACACTCAACATAGACAGATGTTATCTCGTCTTATACTGCAGCCAAAACGAAGAAAGATATGAGAGGAGTTCTTCTATGTGTCCGAGGAGCTCAGCTAATATCCCCTCCTCCTTCCTGCAATCTTGAATCTAGCTGTAACATAACTGGCTGCTGAAGGAGCCTCCTCCCTGTCAGTAGTAGGAGACAGCGTAAAGCCCTTCACCCTTGGCTAAGCCACACATCTTAAGCCGACTGCCATCCAAAAATGGAAAGAGATGAGGAAGAAATTACCAGTGTTCTAACAATATTTCAACAAAAGGAATATGTAAAGTAGGGCTGGTCTACTCTGCTCTTTAGATGTTTGTGTCAGGCTCTTCCCACTGCTGCAACTGTGGCCAGCTCCTCTCACTGCTGCAACTGTGGCCACCTCCTCCCACTGCTGCAACTGTGGCCACCTCCTCCCACTCCTGCAACTGTGGCCTCCTCCTCCCATTGCTGCAACTATGGTCACCTCCTCTCACCGTTCCAACTGCGGCCACCTCCTACCACCGCTCCAACTACAGCCACCTCCTCCCACCACTCCAACTGTGGCCACCTCCTTCCACCAGTCCAACTGTGGCCACCTCCTCTCACTGCTCCAACTGTGGCCACCTCCTCCCACCGCTCCAATTGCGGCCATCTCCTCCCACGGCTTCAACTGTGGCCACCTCCTTTCCAACTGTGGCCACCACCTCCCCGCCCCAAATGTAGCCACCTCCTGCCGCCACTCCATCTATGGCCCCCTCCTCTCACCGCTCCATCTGCTCACAGTAATCACCCAGCCCTGATATTAGGAATCCTGCAAACTGAAAAACCGTGCGAGACGCGTTTCCCTCCTCGTTACTTTTACCATTGATTTCCAGGTTGAGTTTCACTTTGAAAACTGAAGCATTTGCACTGATGTCATATTTTTACAGGAGCCATGATGTCTCCTTTCGATCTGTTTTGTAAGGCACCCTAAAGGATCCCATCAGCAACGTAAACCTGACAAAAAAGAGCAGACGTGTGAACAGAGCCTTAGTTTTATGGCCGGCATGTCCCTGATACTGTGTTTAACTATGAAGTATGAAAAAGTTATGAATAATGAATAGTGGAGTCTATGCGGGATGTTAAATAAAAGTTGGAGATGAAAATGTGTTAAATATAGATGAATTTCAGCTTTTATGCAGCATCCGATGAAACACTGGGAGATGTGGAGAGGATTTGTGTTCCACTCGCAGTCTCTAGAAATGACACAAGTAAATCTCATTCACATATCGGGAGAGAAGGACGGTTTTTGAGAAATGTATTAGCAGGCTGTATGTCTGCTCTGATATCTTGCTATATGATTTACCTTGTTTGTAACAGTCATTTTAGAACAGTTCTGTTAAGTTTTTAATGTTTTAACTGACCCGATCAGTTTTTGTGTATGCAGATATGTCCCATCGAATTCTTTTCATTTAGCATCGGACTGAAAGTTACGAATGGTTTTAATGAGTTATTCGAGTTTTGTCTTTCCACATTTCCCTCTGAAGTTTGTGGTCGCCCTGTGCTCTTCCCCTTATATAAATGGCATGTTTTCTCAAATTGACGGCACCAGTGATGAATGCTCTTTGGCACTGGAGGATCTATACCAAAACGCTGTTGAAATGTACACTACACTGCACTGTAGTTTGCGGATTGAATCTCTCTGCATTGCAGAACCCAAAATGCTGTGTGTTGCGGGGTCACCGTCTTGAAAGTGACAGTGGCTGAAGAGATTTAACAATGTCAAATCAGGTCCATCTTTTTGAAACACCCCGTATAATGTACAACACAGAAAAAGCGCGAAAATAAAAGTAACCCAAATCTTCTTATCTTAAGAGTCCATTCAGTCATCCATAGTTCTGGGTCCACATCCATTCCACAATTTGGCGGGACGGGTGCGGACCCGTTCATTTCAGGGGGGCCGCAAAAGATGCGGAGAGCACACCTTGTGCTGCCCACATCCATAGTTCTGTTCCGCTGCCCCGCAAAAAAAGATAGATCATGTCCTATTCTTGCCGGTAATCGCAGACAAGAATAGGCATTTCTATCATAGGGCTGGCCGTGTGAGGTCCACAAAATGCGGAACTCCCACAGCCATTATCTGTGTTTTGTGGATCCGCAATTTGCGGATCGCAAAACACTTGTGGACGTCTAAATGGACCATTAACTGACATGGGAACAACATGCCATGCTTCTGGCCCCGTTCTCGGTGGCAGTCCAGGTACATGCTGCGAGCAACTTATTTTGCGTAAGTTCCATTACTTCGCCGGTCTCGCTACTTTTCCGATAAGGGGACGTGCAGAGGTTGCAGGGCTGGTGACATTTATCATCTTCTACATAGAAGAACACTGAAATCTACAGCCAGGAGCACAGACTGACGGATGCGGTGACTAATTTTTGCCTCGTCATACATCAGGCGTAGCATCCGGCAGTGCGCCTGGTTGTCATAGTCCATTATACGCCACTCAGCTATAATAAATGTGGCAGGCTGACAAACAGTGGGGGCAACTATACTTCTTGATCACTTTTTATGATTCAGCTCAAGGTTTAGTGTTCCTTTAAACTCTTTCAGTCTAGTCCCTGATGCTCTGAAAATCCTGATAGTCAACTATTTCGTCCATCCACTGTATAGTTTTCAGCAACGGCAGCCATGAACCACTGATTGGTGGGAATGCTGGATGTCGAACCCCCACCGATCTGATATTGATGACTTATCCTGAGATATGTTATCAATCTCTATGTTTCTGAAAACCCCTTTAACGATATTAAAGGGGCGGGCCACTTTCTGGCTACTGTTGACCGATGAGTTTGTAAGATGACTTTATGTCACTTACTAATATAGTCTTTGTTGATATTTTGCACCATTTCCTACATTTCATAAAGTGTTCTCCCTTTATGGACAAGTCTTTTGTGCTGTCCACATGGAGGTCCTGTCCATAAAATGGCTGCTGATGGAGGGTCATGTGACCAGACAAATAACTCAGTCTCCTTTGTTAAAATACAATAAACCTGCACTAAACTCTTAACATTGCAAGTGCATATGGCAGATGTGGTGTGTCTGTGTGGAAAAGGCTGAGTGATGTGTCTGGAGTTATTTTTGCCTGGTCACATGACCCTCCATCAGCGGCCATCTTATGGACAGGTCTCCTGTGTGGACAGCACAGAATATTTGCCCAACAAGAGGACATAAAGCAAACCGCACAGAAAATCAACAAAGGCTATAATGATTGTCGTAAAGTAAACTTACATACACATTGGCTAAAAGTATCCAGAAAGTGGACAACCCCTTTAACCCTCAGTGGTCACTGGATTATTGGAAGTTTACTGCACATAACGCAAATAGAATACACAAAATAATCCAAATTATTCTGTTCTAAATGACTGCTATAGACATATTCTGTACTACTATGATGTGAATTCCAATAACCTGACACTGTCAGCGCCGGCGGAGGTCACAAAAGGACACAGATTTAGTTTGGAGAAGCCAAGACTTGCTTTAAACTTTAATATCGTACTTAATAGCTGGCTTATTTGTGAATTAGAGGGGCCCCTAAACCAGTACATACATCTCTTGCTGCAGCTGCTCTGTACTTTTGCTGTCTATATTGCACTTTGTCTACATTAATTTATCACAGACTGTTTTCATAGACGTAAGTAAATATTTCTCCCATTACACTATTGGTAGCTGCCCTTTATCGTGGCATTTCCTTCCCTCTCACTGTTTACTATTATCAGCACTGTTTGGTTTTAATTGTACCACCTAGTGTGCAAATATCAGATCTGCTATGCGTTGTCCATGCCCTATGTTTAATTATATTGTTATCAGACATTGCAGATAGTCATTACACATATAGCGTCGCTGCTCCATTCCTTCATTTCATCAGAGAGCGAGGTGCACATTAGTGCAATTAATAACTGTAGATGTTTGCTGGATGGTGACTTCTGTAGGAGATTGGGTAAGTGCCTACCATTGCACGCTAGGTATTATGCGGGGTTTGCTGGTTGCATTTTTCATTGGCGTTAAAAAAGCTATATTAAAGCATTGCGAGCAATAATATGCAATTTGGTAATTGATGGTTTGTACAGGTGAAAAATATTAATTTAACATGTTACGTGCGTTTTTTCTGACTCTTTTTTTTTATATGCCGAATATGCCGAAATCTGCAACATGTAAACTATCCCTAAGGCTGTGTTTACATGGTGTCTTTTGCCGTGGAACTGTGGAATGGACATCCATACTGACATTTCGCCGGCGGCTGCATGGTTTCTACCTTCAATTCAATGGGAGTCAGCACTGAGGATGACTAAGTGGCGGCTTGTAGCCACACTGACAAGGGTCATGTCCGTTCTCAGCGTGGCTTTAAGCCGCCGCTCAGTGATCTGCAGCACTGCCTCCTATCGAATGGTAGGCAGAAACCATGTGGCTGCTGGAGGGATTTCGGTGAAATTTTAGCACTGCTGTAAGCTCCAAAATTCCGTTGTAAAACCCATAGTGTTAACGGTCCTTGACAGTGTTTACCCATAACATTAAAGCCAGCTGAGGAACATTGGTTATCCCATTATAATAATTCCTGTCAAGATTTGCGATATATATTAGGCAGCAAATGAACAGTCAGTTCTTGAAGTTGATGTGTTGGGGGCATGAAAAATAGGCAAGTGTGTAAGGAGCCGAGTGGCTTTGACAAAGGCCAGATTGTGATGGTTAGATGACTTGGTCAAAGCACCTTCAAACACCAGATCTTGTTGTATGTTCACTGTATATATCTACAAAAACTGGTCCAAGAAAGAACAACTGGGGAACCAGGGATAAAGTCATGGGAACCAAGGCTCATTGAATCACATTGAGAGTGAATGCCTTCACTATATGATCGGTGCCATATTCGAAACCCCACACCCCTGCCGATCAGCGGCTCTGCAGTAGCTCCAGCAACCATTTTACTGTCGACAGAGCTGGCCACTGCCTATTTTCTCTCATTCCCATCAATGGGAGCAGCGCTGCAACCTCCACTGCATCTCATTGTGGCTCTATTTTGCATGGTGGCACATGAGATTTTTGTGATGGATTCAGTGAGAATCCCTGAGGTAAAGTTTGTGGCATCTGCAGCACAATTCTGAATTATGCTCTCTTCCCACTGGTGTATACATAGATAGTATAGATAGCTGTCAGTCACTCATAGTTGTACATGGGACATATTATCAGTGGTTGATAGCATTCTCTGTGTAAGTGTGTATACAGCTATAGCTGTCAGTCATTGATAGTTGTACACAGGGGAGGTGTTATCAGTGATTGATAGCCTTCTCTGTGTAAGTGTGTATACAGAGATAGCTGTCAGTCACTGATAGCTGTGCACAGGGGAAGTGTTATCAGTGATTGATAGCATTCTCTGTGTAAGTGTGTATACAGAGATAGTTGTCAGTCACTGATAATTGTAAACAGGGGAGGTGTTATCCAGGATTGATAGCATTCTCTGTGTAAACATCTATACAGAGATAGCTGTCAGTCATTGATAGTTGTACACAGGTGAGGTGTTATTGGTGATTGATAGCATTCTATGTGTAAGTGTGTATACAGAGATAGCTGTCAGTCACTGATAGTACAAGGTGGAGGTCTTAAATATAGTAAAAACAGACATAGAAATAAATAAATTACAACTTTATTGAATCTTTTCCCACAAAACTATTTATTAATCTTCTCAGCACCTCCTGCTCTATAACTGCCTGCTTGAATATTGCACTGCATTTTGTAGTGACAGGTCCTGTTTAAAGTGTCATACATAGATAGTTTAGACAGCTGTCAGTCACTGATAGTTGTACACATGGGGCATGTTATAAGTGGTTGATAGCATTCCTACACAGGTAGGTGTTATTGTGATTGATAGCATTCTCTGTGTAAGTGTGTACATAGATAGTATAGATAGGTGTCAGTCACTGATAGTTGTACACATAGGGAGATGTTATCAGTGATTGATAGCATTCTCTGTGTAAATGTGTATACAGAGATAGCTGTCAGTCACATATAGTTGGACACAGGGGAGGTGTTATCAGTGATTGATAGTATTCTCTGTGTAAGTGTGTATACAGAGATAACTGTCAGTCGCTGATAGCTGTATACGGGGAGGTGTTATCAGTGATTTATAGCATTCCCTGTGTAAGAGTGTATGCATAGCTTTCAGTCACTAATATCTGTACACAGGGAGGTGTTATCAGTGATTGATAGCATTCTCTGTGTAAGTGTGTATACAGAGATAGCTGTCAGTCATTGATAGCTGTACACAGGGGAGGTGTTATCGGTGATTGATAGCATTCTCTGTGTAAGTGTGTATACAGAGATAGTTGTCAGTCACTGATAGTTGTACACAGGGGAGGTGTTATCGGTGATTGATAGCATTCTCTGTGTAAGTGTGTATACAGAGATATCTGTCAGTAACTGATAGTACATGGTGGAGATATGAATGAATAAATTACAACTTTATTGAATCTTTTCCCACAAAACTATTTATCAATCTGCTCAGCACTTCCTGCTCTATAAATGCCTGCTTGAATATTGCACTGCATTTTGTAGTGACAGGTCCTGTTTAAAGTGTAATTTAAGACAGGGCTTGACAAATTTCCTTTGAATCTAGGAGCCAGCTAAAAAAGTTAGGAGCCAGGCGGAGCCGCGTCATAAAATCTATATTGCGATATAATTTTAAGCATGTGCGATATGCGATATATATCGCAATATATTGTTTTCTATATTTGGGGGGGGGGGGTGTTTAAACTTTTTTTTTTTTTTACTTTTTATTTAATAACTATTAGCCTCCTTAAGGGCTAGAACCCTTGTCATATTCACCCTAATAGAGCTCTATTAGGGTGAATAGGACTTTACACTCTCCCTGCTGCCCTGTGCTTTGTGCACACAACAGCAGGGAGCTGACCATGGCAGCCAGCCTATCATGTGCCGCCCAGCCTCTGATCAGCCCTTCCAGCCTCTGATCAGCCCCTCCAGCCTCTGATCAGCCCCCCCCTTCTGATCAGCCCCTCCAGCCTCTGATCAGCCCCTCCAGCCTCTGATCAGCCCCTCCAGCCTCTGATCAGCCCCCCCCCCCTCTGATCAGCCCCTCCAGCCTCTCCCTCTTATCAGCCCCCTCTGGTAACAAACCCACCCCCTCTCCCTCCCCAGTATTAATCATTGGTGGCATTGGCCACAGGGTCCCCCTCCTCCTCCCCCCCATCATTGGTGGCAGTGGGCAGTTCCGATCGGAGTCCCAGCAGTGTAATGGCACGGTTAGCATGGCAGCCAGGACGCTACTGAAGTCCTGGCTGCGATGGTATGTTAGTGAGCAGCATTATACTCACGTGCGCCGTGATCGCCGGGAGCTCCTTCTTCTCATAGGTCTGTGCGGCGCATTGCTAATGCTATAAGCATTAGCAATGAGCCGCACAGACAGAAGAAGGAGCGCCCGGCGGCCACGGCGCACGTGAGTATAATGCTCCTCACTAACATACCATGGCAGCCAGGACTTCAGTAGCGTGACTCCTGGCTGCCATGGTAACCGATCGGATCCCAAGCATTACACTGCTGGGACTACGATCGGAACTGCCCACTGCCACCAATGCAGACAAACATTCCCGGCACCCGACCTCTGACAGGACGCTGTGATCCGCGCGATTAACCCCTCAACCTAGGGGATTAATCGCGCGGATCACAGCGTGCAGTCATAGGGGCCGGGATATGGCCGGCACATTGGTATTCAGGCATTCATTGGTGGCGCAGTGGCCACAGTCCCTCCCCTCCTCCTCCTACTCTGTTCTCATTGGTGGTCAGCGGCAGCCGCGCACAGTGGGGAGGGAGGGACTCTTCTCCTTCTCCACTCAGGAAACCATGGTGCGCGCCGAGAGCGCATCTTTGAAAACGGGCTGACAAATACCCAAGCGCCAGGACCAAATTCCTGGTCGCCATGGCGACCTGGCGCCTGGGATTTGTCGAGCCCTGATTTAAGAGGCCTAAAATGTCCTATTAACGGTATATCACAGGCTTTGGAATGTTTGCATATTTTTGTTGAGGAAAATTTATGTAGGAAAATTTTAAATTTAATTCAAATGAAACAGAATTTTCAAAGTTGTAGGATGTTGGTATTTAAGCAGAATATTTAACCTCACAATTAGAATACTGGACTTGATCTTTAGGTCATCAATATCAGTTGAGCTGGATCCGACTTCCAGCACTCCCGTTGATCAGCTGTTCGAAGAGGCTGTGGTGCTATTTGAACGCTTAAGCCATTGACATCACTGCAGATGGGTCGCATGGCCTAGGCTCAGCTCTTTCCCATTCAAGTGAATGAAGTTGAACTGCAGTACCAAGGACAGCCGCTATACAGTGTACGACTCTCTGCTTGATGAGCTGTGAAGAGACCGTAGTGCTCACCATAGCTCCGTTGAGCACAGTGGCCTCTTCACACAGCTGATTGGAGTCGGACCCCCGCCAATCTGATGTTGATGACCTATCCTGAGGAGAGGCCATCGATATCAAAGTCCTGGATAACCCCTTTAAAGCAAAAGTGCACTGCAAACAATACTACCAATGCATGACCCCTAAGGCATTCCGTCAAACAGTGCCGCCACCAGCAATGGGTAGTCAGTTTACCATGCACTATAGGCTTTTATACAGCAAAAGATTGATTGATGCTCAAGTTGTGAGCATATCTGCTCGTTCTCGCCACATTGGCTCTTTTGTCTGTTTCCACAGTTCTAATACACGGGCAATTATTTTGTTTTTGTGTTCATTGTAATAATAGGAATGCAGGTAATAGCAGAGAGTGAAATTCTTACTGCAGATTTATTGCACTATCAGCCAAATTTTTTAAGTGACAAGAACCAAAATAATCATTAATTTTTATAGGGCACAAGTCTGGCTTTTTGTTTGACACAAAGCTGTATAAAAAACTGCTTCTGATTTTATGCACATTGTTTTTAGTTAATGATTTTCAGCTGTTTGTTGTTCCTCTGATAGCATGAAAATGTACCATATGCTCAGCCAAAAGACAAATGATTAGCAAATGAAATTCTGGACAGCTGTCTGACTGAAAGCGTTTGGTTGATAGCATTCTGCTATCATAATTAGCTTAAGCTTTGGGTTAATTAACTTTCTACCTGGATATGCATAATAATAGCAAACTGCAAAAAGCAAGAAGCTTTCAGTACATCAACAACATTGCTGTCTTTTTTATTTGGTATTTCAAGAGCATATTAGAATTTCAAGAGTGATTAATCCAGGGAATATTGTCATCTACTATAGATTTTATTTGCAAGCCAGATAATACTGAAACAATTGGAATCTATTATACAGCAGAAATAGCATTTTCAAATTGTAATTAAAGTTTCTAAAGGCAATTGCTAATTTCAGGGCCTTTGTTGGAAAAGAGGATTGGGCGTAGAGGATCGTGGCGCTTGTATGGTCAGCTCCCTTCAACGTAAGGAAGTATCGGCATTCTCATTAAGGCAAACAAAAACTTAGAACAATCCGTTTAATTTTTTCTAATTAGAAATGTAAATTATATATTACCATTAAAAGAATAACATTTTACATATTTGGGAATTTGAATTGTTCTTCTGTTTCGTACCTTTTTTTTTTCCAAATTTTTTTTTCTATTCGTATGAGGGTTCGCATCAGTTTTGTAAATCAATTTCCTGTTTTCTTTTTTTTTCTTTTAATGGGGAAAGGGAAAGACTTTGTCCTCTTTCTCACTCTTGTTTGCATGATTTACCAAAGCACTCTCTAAGACGCTCATCATCTTAAGGAGCTGCTCTGGGCCTTTGGAGAACACAGGCTAGTGAAGTGTATTGTGGATTTGGAGTAAAAATTGTAGTTTACATTTCCCAAAGCACCAGAGAGCCTAGCACTTAATTCTGAAATAAGCCATGCCTGTTGTTATAACTGGAAAATGTATATTTTGAAAGGAAAAAATCCAGAAAACGCATTTCTTTATGTATTCAGTGGACAGT
The DNA here is from genome assembly GCF_905171765.1 of Bufo bufo. Classification (NCBI taxonomy): domain Eukaryota; kingdom Metazoa; phylum Chordata; class Amphibia; order Anura; family Bufonidae; genus Bufo; species Bufo bufo. Next base: position 44,501,904 of record NC_053394.1, read on the forward strand.
AAAAATATTTTGTAACAATTATTTAAATGTTACTCCTGAGATCTTGACTTGCTCGTAGGCAGACCGAGCACCTTTATAAGTGATATAGCTTTGGTCATCCTTTTGATACAACATTTTTATATAAATATTAATGCTCCGAACACAATTGTAAAATCACTGCTTTACGGTGACTCTCACAACATCTACGTATTTCTCTTTCAAGGCACTGAGGTCACGTTCAAGTCTCTTTAATGTCATGATTTTTGTACGACATGCCGGTGACCAAAGGTAACCTTTGAGCCCTAGTCTTATTTAAATATGCCATACTCTTGAAATATTTTTGATGTACGTTTCGGGATTGTTGGGGGGCTATGTGCCGGCTATGCTAGTAGACTGGGCTTCTTAATGCAGATACTTTCCACACATATGGGGCGTATGCAGTTCCATGATATACAGTTGCATATGTTGATGTTTACATTTGTTACATCAAGAGATTTTCCAGGTGTAAACAAAAAGCGTAAATTAAATGTATAATGGGAACAGAGGGGTTAATTTACTATGACCCCCAATGCCAGAAACTGGCGTAAAATGTAGGTGCAAGTGGCGTTTCTATGCCACCTTTGCCACTTTCTGAAAAGAGGGAGTGGCAAGGGCAGTGCAGGGGGGGGACCATAGGCCCTGGCACATTTCCTTTCCTTTCATTTCCGCCAGTGTACTGGTGAAATCTACTCCCTTCGTCATAAATTACAGGCACCCGTCGGTAGCACAGGGCATATAAAAAATGATGAAGAAGACACAAGTCTGTAGAGGTCAGGAATGCTGCAGTTTTTGTCCGGCTGCCTCTCGGCATGTTTAGTGAATGGGGCCGGAGCGGACTGCCAGCGGCACACATGGGCTAGTGTTCATCCGGCAGGCTGTTCCCCCGCCAGAACAGCCTGCCGGACAGTCCTAACGCTAGTGTGAAAGAAGCCTTAAGGATGCTAGCTGTGATGTTTCGCCATAGCCTTCAGTGCTTTGTAAAATTCGTACTGAAATCCTGATTACAGATCTGCAACAAATGCTAAATATGCAACAGTAATTCTGGAGAAGAATAATGCAAGCAGAATTAAAAGGGGTTGTCTGGGTTCAGAGCTGAACCCGGACATACCTCCATTTTCACCCAGGCAGCCCCCTGGACTTGAGCATCGGAGCATAAATGCTCTCCTTTGCCCTGCGCTAAATCGCGCAGGGCATAGGCATTTTTAGGAGTTCTGGTGACGTATCGGGGCTCTCCATGGGGCTGTAAGGAAGCCCGGTGACGTCCCCAGCACTGATGGGTGGGCTTTATCGCTGCCCTAGCCAGTAAAACAGGTAGGGCAGCGCTAAAGCCCGCCCATCAGAGCCGGTGATGTCACCAAACACAGTGCCGGGCAGAAGCTTCCGCCCGGTAGAGTGTTATGATAAACAAAAGAGCCCGTGCCCTGCGCGATTTAGTGCAGAGAAAGGGAGCGCATAGGAGCCTGAGACGCTTCGATGCTAGCCTCAGGAATAGTGCCTGGGTGAAAATAAGGGTATGTCCGGGTTCAGCTCTGAACCCGGACAACCCCTTTAAGTGCCAATGAGCAGTGCTCCATGAGAAAATTATCTTAGGAGAAAAATGTATTCCCGACCGCATCCCCATGTCAATCCGTACTTCAAATTTACTTGTCGATTTAACGAAGGGATAATTAAGACAACCCAAAGACCCCTCAGTAGGGTTAACATAGGGGAATATATACTGTAGATGCTGTTGCACCTTTATTGCGTAATCAATTACTTTTGGCGGGAAAAATATGCATAAAACACTATCAGGGAGATTATCCAAGACCGGCCTTTTCTATCGGTCCTTAAAATCTCCTACATGACCAGAGGATGTGCCAAATTTACGATGAGGCGCATTATGTGCACCTCCAGCTGTCCATGTGCTAGAGTGAAATATACGGCAGCTCTGAAAACGGGCACAAAGATAAATGTGGTGAACCCACTGGGCCAGCCCGCTCCCCGTCCTCTTCACGCCCCTATTCAGAAAGTGACGAGGGCAGCACAGAAATGCAACTTACAATTAAACTTTTTCACAATTAGCATTCAAAAAGTTACAAACCGGAAGAGGAGAAATTTCTCCCCAAGTTCCTCGTGACAGACACCTGTTAGAATGAAACCATGACGGACGGAGTCCTATAGGTAAAAAACTGAAATGATTTACAATAAAGTTTATTCAAATTACACCACATCAGATATAATATATACATGTATAGCATGCCCTTTACCATTGAAATTTATACTATTTATTTGCAAAATTAATTTTGGTGACCAATAAAAAAATTAAAACAAATGCTCTGAATGTGTTTCTTTAAAGATTTGATCCAAAGTAACAACTTACAAATATGGACACAAAGGGTGGCTAAAGAAAGTCCAATTTCCCTTCCACAAAAAAAAAAAAAAACAAGACAAGGCCTCATATGGTCTGTGAAAATTAATTTTAAAAAAATTATGACTGCCAATATGCCGAGAGACAGAATAAAAAATGATCATCCTTAATGGGTTCAGTTCAATTTATTTATTCTCGGAGATCCCTTTAACTTATACGATACATGTCCTATGTACAGCATAATTCTTTTTAAGCCCAGCTTTGACGTGTCCCTTTAATAGAGAACTACTTCCATCTCGCCGCGCTGAAGATTAGGAATACCCAGGATGCTGTAACTAGCAAGCGTCATCACATTACAACTGTGCTCTGAAGCAGTGAGACTCCGAATCCTGTAGATAAAATAAAGCATATGTGCATAATGCCATCTGTCTATCAGGGTCTGTGTGTACCTATATAATGGAGAAAAATGGCAGAACTTGAAGCTGGAGGCAGAATTCCACTTCTCGCTGTTCTGCAGACGTAACGACATATTGGAATCTTTAATGTTTACATGCCGTCGCCTTTTGCTGTGAAAGACAACATCATTTGCATGCTAACAACACACGCTGTTCCCATAATGGAACATATGCTAAAAATATTTGTTATGATCATACAAATGGCTGGGTGTTAAAGGAGCTTGGAGCCTGTAATGTGGAGACATGATGCCTGAAGAGCGAGAGCAGTTTGTATTGTATTTGTGGTGTCTGCGAATTTTCCATTTACTCTGCCTAGTATCTGCCTAGTCTTTGGGTGACCTTTTGTCATTAGACTTGAGAACCTTTCGAGAAGGATGACGGTTTGGGAGTAGATTAAACAACTAAGGGGGTCATTTATTAAGACCGGTGTTTTAGACGCTGGTCTTAATAACCCCTATTGCTGGCGGTGGTTCCGCCGAAGTTATGAAGAGGCGCCAACCTCTACATACCTTCAGCGTATACAGCACCAGCTTCCTGCCTTACATTTAGATCATTTTCTACACTTAAAACAGGCGACGGCCCATCCCTGCCCATGCCACATCCACTTTTTTAGACCTGGCATGAGCAAAGTCGCAGATTGCGGCGCAAATGACCTTTGCGCCGCAATCTGGGCCAGAAATACGCCTAATGTAGTCATATTTCAGGATAGTAAATGACCCCCTAAATTCTTTGGTTAATTAGGATTTAAAATTAGGATTTAAAAAGTAATTACATTTTTCCAAGACAATTTAAAGGGGTTATGCCTTGATTGATGTAAAAAAATTATGTTAATCAAACATCATATATGACATGTAAATGACAGTCTCTTTGTGACAAGGCTAGAACCAGCCCTGTACCTCACTTGGATTCAGAGATCTCCCCATTCATTGCTCCAATTGCTCCGCTAGATTATTTTCCGGCTGACCGCACAGGAAGCATGTCCATTCTCATGGGGTATGGCCTTTCCGCTGCAGCCCTCTCCTTATGACAGTTCAGGGGACATGTCCTTTCTTCTGCAGCTGTCTCCCTATGACAATCAGGTGGCCTATCCTTTCTGCTGTAACTCTCACAGCCTCTAACAGCAGATATGGCTGGTTGCAGATGAAGGATAGTACGGAGCATGTGCGACCACCTCAGTGGGTAGACGTGCACATTGCTTTACAGATTAAACACGCCGTTATATTGAAGTAAAGAGACTATCTCACAACTGGAGCATTTTTTATAAACAGTTAATTAAAAAGTTTACTCATTTTTCATGCTGAATTTTGTTAAAATAATATTTAACGGTAGCACAACCCCTTTAAAGAGAACCCAGTTCTAATAATGGTTCACATTGTTAGCATGTAAGTGTAATACTCCAGGAAAAACATATACACTCTGTAATGCCTGGCACAGGGCCTTAGAGGTTGCAGGAAAACTCGGACAAAGATCATGCACTGCCACATAACACCTTCAAGGGCACAACCACTTTACACTTTAAGGACCCAGCCTAATTTTGCAAATCTGACATGTCACTTTATGGGGTAATAACTTTGGAATACTTTTACTCATTCAATCCATTTTGAAATTTTCTTGTGACAAATTGTACTTCGTGTTAGTGGTAAATTTGAGTCGATATGTTTGAAAAACTTTGAATTTCTCTGATTTTAAAGGAAATGTGTCATCAGAAAATGACCTATTGTTTAGATCATGTTTTTATGTTTAACATTTTTTTAAAGAATTTTTGATGATGTTATTTTTAATTTTCCATGTCAGTATCTATATTTAAACACTGAACATAAAATCCTGCAGTTTCCGCAATGACCAGTAAGCCTAATAATAAGCTCCACTTCTTGGTCTGTACAGTTCACTTTACTGCAGTTACTTGCTTATCTGTACACAGAGGTGATATCATTACAGGCAGGATTAGAGTGACAGATAAGACAGGATTCACCATTCACAATAGTTGATTGTCAAAGCGTATCTGTTCTTTCCTTGTACAATGACCTCTGCACAGGGCTCAGAGCATGCCTAGAAAACTCTCCTATAGAAGTCACTGAGGTCCTCTCCTGACCATTGTGGTTATGGCTCATGTGGCATTCTAAATGCTCTTGTGGCTTTAGGTGTTTCACAGTAATTAAAGCAAAATGAAGGTGAAATTTCAAATTTCATTTTAATCCATTTTCCTGTAACACAGCAAGGGTGAACAGCAAAACGAACCTCAATATTTATTACACTGGTTCTGCAGTTTACAGAAACACCCCATATGTTATTGTAAACTGCTGTATGGGCACACTGCAGAGCTCAGAAGGGAAGGGCCGCTATATGGCTTATAAAGGGCTGATTTTGCTGGAATAGTTTTCAGGAACTTTGTTGCGTTTAAAGAGAACGTGACGTACTCCTACAGTGGAAACGCCCCAAAAAGTTGCCCTATTTTCGAAACCATCAAGGAATTTTTCAAGGGGTGTAGTGAGCACTTCAACCTAACAGGCGTTTCATATACTTTAGAAACAGTTGAAAGCTTTAATTTTTGCCCAAAAAAGTTGCTTTAGCCCCAAATTTTTATTTTTCATAAGGGGTAACAGGAGAAAAAGCACCCCACAATTTGCTACCCATTTTCTTCTGAATTTGGCAACATCCCATATGTGGTCATAAACTGCTGTAGGAGCACACGGCAGGGCTCAGAAGGGAAGGAGCACCATTTGGCGTTTGGAAGGTAGATTTTAATGGAATGGTTTTTGGGAGCCATATATTATTTGAAAAGACCCTGAGTTACGCCTACTGTGGAAACCCTAAACACTTACCTTACATTTTGGAAACCACACTCCTCAAGGAATTTTCAAGGGGTGTTGTGAGCGGTACCCCATAGGTGTTTTGAAAAAAATAATGCACAGCAGATAGTTTAAAGTGAAAATTGCAGTTTTTCCACAGATATATCATTCCAGTGCCCAGTATCATGTGCCCATTGTGTGCAAGTGTAAAAAGTCAGATATGTTATTATGCTGTGTTGCCTGGTTTTACAAACACCCTACATGTAACCCTAATATTTTGCCTGAACATATGAGAGGGCTCAGGAGTAAAAGAGCACCATGCACATTTTGAGGCCCAGTGTTCTGAGGCTTTGGGGTGAAATAATAAATTAAAGGGGTTGTCCTGGCTTTTACTATTGATGACCTAGCACGTGCCATCTCCCTTCTCCCTTTCTGTTCACTGTTGCTCTCTATGGCAAAGACCAAAGACCGCAGCAGCGGACAGGAAGAGAGAAGGGAGACTGCACTTGCGCACTGCACGTGCCGTCTCCTCATACAGCTGATCGGCGGGGGTGGATCTGATATTGATGACCTATCCTGAGGATAGGTCATCAATATTAAAAGTCTGGAGAACCCCTTTAACCTTGTGTCAGGGCACTGGTTGAATCTCTTCACTGCTTATCAAGATCAGAAGAAATCTATTTGGACTACATTTACAGTAATTTTTTTAATTTGAATTTGAATTAATGGAAGCAGAAAGATGTCACATATTTAGTTAATCTGGATTATTCTCTTTTTAATTTATTTATACTGTTTATTATTTTCAACTTCATTTTATATATTGCTGGAGCTAATACATACTTGACAATGCAGTTCATTACTACGTTTAGACCATTTTTTTTACTCTGGGCTGTTAACAATAAGGGTAGATTATAAAGCCAATCTATTCTTATTAATTGTAAGCCACACATTGAATCATTTCCTTGCCCGCTTTTCCATGATGCTTACTGTGTAACATTTCTCCCTCTACGGAAACAAATGAGGAATGTATTTTTTTTAATTACTTTCACATAGTTTATGTAATTGGGTCAAGCTGACCTTAGACTATTATCCTTAGGGTTATTAAATTACTGGAAAGGCTTATAATTCGGCAGATCATTGGACCCTTATTAAAATGCCATTAAAGTCTAATTAGATCTATATTTGCATTAAGAAATGAATCCTTAGGATCCATATTGCTAACACATGTTCGGCATAGATGTTCCGAATGTTTTTTTTTTTTTTAATCAAAGGCCATTTTAAGTGCTGTAATTGTATGGTGGGACTCTAGTTAAACTAAAGCTAACCTTATTTGGATATTGTTTCTTGAAGTTGTCATCCAGAAGAACAGTAAATGTTCACCTTATGGGAAGAAAGGTGTGCAAATGAGCTCTTAACAAGCTCTGCCTCTGATGCAACCAGATGTAAGGTAGCTATCCTATAAGTCAATGTTCGATCCTTTAAATAGGCCTTGAGATATGATGGGGATAATAAGTAAGCCCGCTTCTCATCTGCAGGCAGCTGTTTCGGGGTGATTGCCCCTCATCAGTGCAGAGCAGAGAGTACTGGCTTAACTGGGTGAGAGGCCTAAGTCAGGATTGGGGGGTCCTATCTCTGCTTGGGGAGAGAGCACCGTAATCGGCGTGAGGAGACTTATAGGCCATAGATGCTCCTGTGGAATTCTGGGAAGAAAGGGGTGCCTATAAGTCTCCTCACGCCGATTAAGGCGCTCGCTCCCCAAGGAGAGATAATACTCCCCAAATCTTGAATTAGGCCTCTCACCCAGTTAAGCCAGTACTCTCTGCTCTGCGCTGATGAGGGGCAATCACCCCGAAACAGCTGTCTGCAGATGAGGTGCTGGCTTATTTTTTATTCAAGACATGTCTCAAGGCCTATTTAAAAGGTCAAACATTGACTTATAGGATAGCTGCCTTACATCTGGTGGCATTAGAGGCAGAACTTGTTTAGAGCTCATTAACGTCCCTTTCTTCCCAGAATTCCAGAGGAGCATGTATGGCCTATAAGTCTCCTCATGCCAATTAAGGTGCTCTCTCCCCAAGGTGAGTTAGTACCCCCCAAAAAAAATTTCACCTTATAACACCACTAGAGGGAGCTCATTACATACTGTTTTATTATTCAATTCATTTAATTCACTGTACTTTGCAAACTACCGCTAGTAGACGAAGGTAAACGGTTTCATATTACTTAATGTCAGGATAGACAGCTCTACTTCCGCCGGCTAGATCGAGATGTTGGGGCCGGCGCATGCGCAATAAACGCTCGGATGCCGATGCCCAGGCGCGGTGATTCGGATGCACGGCGCAGGCGCGGCATTTCACACTGAAGCGAGGAGGTAATCAGAAGAACCTAGGGCAGGCCACAGTGGTGAAAGGGGAGGGGTTTCAGATGAAACGCGACAAGTGGCCTGGGCACCGTCCGCTTGAACGCCGCCCCTGGGCACGTTCAGACCTTTTTTGCATATTGAATAAAAGTGTTTTTTGAAGAAAATAAGCGACGGACAGCTAAACAGTAAGTAGCATTCACATATGGGGACTATAATGCTGATAATGGTGTTAGTGTTCTATAACGGTCAGTATAGGTGAAAGACTCCCTTTAAGGCAAGACATTTACTGGAAGGGCTAATTCAGTTTTTTGGTGCCGATTTTGGAGTGTTTCCTCCTTAAAATCAACTCCAAAAAACTCTTCAAAACAACCTCCCACTCATCTCAGTGGGGAACAGCACTTGTTTTTTTTCCATGTGGAAAAGAGAAGTAGCATGCCCTATCTTGGGGCGGAATCCTCACTGAATCTCCCATTGAAATGTTTGGGAATATTGGAAGCATAAAAAAAAAAAAAACACAGCTTCTTATGTATCCATGTGGTTTTAGCACGGTTTTTAGCACAGATCCACGTAAAAAGACAGAAGCTGAAAATGCAGCACCCATTAGTTAAAACAAAAAAGCATAAACAAAACAAAAACAAAAAACGCACTGAAAAAACACCAGTGGATTCTGCTCAGAATTTTATTGGCGGATTTTTAAAATCCGTTCTGTGAACATACCCTGAAGGTAAAAATCCATCTCAAAGTGACATGTCTATTATGTCATAGACAGGTCATATAAGTAAAGTCCTTGGACCATTGCTGATTCTCAAATTGTTTTAAGGCTGTTTAGAGGTCCCCTTTACTGGAGGAGGCTATCCTTTAAAATACCCCTTACTGCTCCTAAATTTTCTGTATTCCCTTGTTTTGTGGTAGTCTAGGTAACATTGCTAGTGGATTAAGATTGGCCAGGTTATGATTAAAGAGCAGATAACTACTTATTGGCTACATATGATGTTCTTAAGTTGGGCATACAGATTCAATAGCTGTCAGCCAACACCTAGCTCTCCCGACTTCCTCCCAGCTACCCCATACACATCTGGCTCAGCCGAGCATGTATGCACGATCAAACAGGGAAAAAGCAGCCTCCAGACACTTCTGGTGACGGCCTATATCCCAGGAGAACAAAAGGATCGGGCAAAAATATCCACTTCCGATCCTTCTCTCAGACCGATCCTCCTCTCACCCAACATCGTCTGTCAGGGGAGACACACACATTATACTGCCAGCTGAACTGCCATTCTCTGCAGGTTGAGCTGACAATATACTAATGTGTACTGCAAACAATGCAGTGTACTATAGTGGAGCAAGAGAAGGCCTATACCTTCCATTTACACAATAAATGGATCATTACATGTGTTAAAGAGGTCGCCTACCTTACAATGCATGTTTGTTTCCAGGGTCTTTCAAAAATAAGCTGATCATTACAGGTTGTCCTACTTTTAGAACCCATCCGCTGTACTCTGTGAGGCCATCTGACATTAAGAGTTCAGTCAGTAGTCAGGACTCATTAGCTCTCATGACATGTCTGTTTTTAGTGAACATTTGTATTACCCAAGAAAAAAAAAAATTTGGGATCCTCTTTTCTTAGAAATCTGCATTGCACTATCCCTCAGTTATTCCACTTAGAAATGTATGCATAAATTAAGGTTGGCCAGGTTGGGGGTACAGTCTCATACTGTCCAATCAATGCTGACTATATCAGACTGTGCAGGGACAAACCCTGTTGGCAAGGGGGATAGTAACACCTTTGATAGCAGAGGAATGACACAATACAGAGGTCTAAGAAAGATGCTTTAGTATGTTTTTTTATTTTATTTAAAGGTTTTGTACACCTTCGGGGGCAGTTTTTTTTAATGATTGCATTTTACTCATTTTAGGCTAAAAATATTTTTTTGATTTTGTCTTTAACCCCTTAAGGACGCAGGGCGTATCGGTACGCCCTATTTCCCGAGTCCTTAAGGACTCAGGGCGTACCGGTACGTCCTAACTTGAAATCGGCATTCCGGCGCCCCAGGGGTTAATCGGAACGGGATTTCGGCTGAAATCATTCAGCCGGCATCCCGTAACAATGCAGGGGGGGGTCATTTGACCCCCCCGCATCGACGATCGCAGAAAACCGCAGGTCAATTCAGACCTGCGGTTTTCTGCGTTTCCGGTCCATTCGGGTGTCCTGTGACCCGATGAACCGGAAAAAGACTGCGATCGGTGGCGTAATTTTACACCACCTATCGCAGTCCGAGGATTTGGAGAGGCGGTGCTGGCCCTGGTGCTGAACGCCGCTGTCCAGGGTGCTGATTGGAGCAGGGGAGAGAGGCGCGAGATTCAAACTTCCTGCGCTCCTCTCTCCCCTCCTCTTCCTGTCCAGCACCCTGACCGTGCAGCACCGTCCAGAACGAGCTCCTGTGTCCCCACAATCGGCATCCATCACCCTCCTGCACCCATCGCCACCCAGGTAGGTTAGGGTCAGTGAGGGAGAGGCACCGTTAGGCAGGGAAAGAAGGGAAAAGTTAGTTAGAAAAAAAAAAAAAACTTTTATTTCAAACTTTCTTTGATCCATCCATCAGACCCCAGATCCCCCCCTGCCACTTGCCCCCCCCACCAGACCCCCCCACCACCAGACCCCCACCCCACCCCCCCTTCCCCACCACCAACCCCCCACCACCAGCCCCCCCCCCCCTCCCCTGACCACCAGCCCCCTTACCACCACTTTTTTTTTCTGCGTGCGCTGACTGGCCGGCACTTTTTAGCGTCCGTCCAGTGTTAGCGCATCGCCCGCCCCACCACCCCACCGACCGCTGATCAGCGTTGTACCGCTGATCAGCAAGTTTGAACTTTTTTTTTCCTAACACTTGCCCTTTCTTTTTTTGCCTTTTTTAGTACGCGAACACCCGTTGCCCCCACACACACGCACATATAATAAAGGTTTCCACACACGCACACATACACGCACACACACCCATGGCCCGCCGGATGTTCTCGGCCGAGGAGGCATACGCCCAGATTGCCTCCGACTCTGAGAGCCCCAGTGAGGATGAGGATGACCCCACGTTCCTTTTATCATCCGCATCCTCCTCATCATCATCTGATGACGATGAGCCACCAAGGCGGCGGAGACGCCGCCAGGCGGAGCCAGGGGCCCCACATGCTAGGGATCCTGTTGCCCACCCCAGTACGAGCCGCCCTGGGGTTCGTACTGGTTTCCCGGCCCACCAAATAAGTCCACCGGAGCCCCCTGCCGATGAACTTAGCTGGTGTCCCCCAGTGGACTTTGAGCCTGAGATTCCGGATTTTGCTGGCAATCCTGGAATCCAGATTCCCACAGTGGGGTTTACTGAAATAGACTATTTTAGTTTTTTTTTCAGTAACCCACTGGTGAATCTGATGGTGGAGCAGACGAATCTGTACGCCCAACAGTTCGTCGCTCAAAACCCAGGCTCATTTTTGGCTAGACCCGGTGGCTGGACGCCGGTCAGTGCAGCCGAGATGAGGACATTTTGGGGCCTCGTGCTGCATATGGGTCTAGTCCAAAAACCCAGTGTCAGGCAATACTGGAGTGGGGACGTCCTATACCAGACCCCACTGTACAGTATGGTCATGACACGTCCCCGGTTTGAGGCCATCCGGAAATGTCTGCATTATTCCGATAATGCAGCATGTCCCCCCCGAAGTGATCCTGCCTATGACCGGCTGTACAAAATACGGCCGGTCATCGATCACTTTGGGGCCACATTTCAGCAGGCCTACGTACCTGGAAGGGAGGTCGCGGTTGATGAGTCTCTCGTTGCGTTCAAGGGGAGACTCAGTTTCCGCCAATATATTCCCACAAAGCGGGCGAGGTATGGCGTGAAGCTATACAAAATTTGTGAGAGTACCTCAGGGTACACTTACAAATTTCGTGTGTACGAGGGGCGAGATTCCCGGATTCAACCCCCAGAATGTCCCCCCACTCTGGGTGTTACCGGGAAACTCGTGTGGGACCTTATGTACCCACTGCTGGATAAGGGTTACCACTTGTACGTGGACAACTTTTATACCAGCATTCCCTTGTTCAGGTCCCTTGCCGCCAGATCCACGTTCGCTTGTGGGACCGTGCGGAAAAATCAACGCGGCCTCCCTGCCTACCCCCTCCAGGTACCTATCCCCAGGGGTGAGACCCGTGCACTTACCAGTGGAAACCTGTTGCTGGTCAGGTATAAGGACAAGAGGGATGTCCTTATGCTGTCCACAATCCACGGTAACGGCATCACCCCAGTCCCTGTGCGAGGTACCGCGGCAACGGTCCTCAAGCCCGATTGTATCGTCGCCTACAATCGGTATATGGGAGGAGTTGATCTCTCGGATCAAGTCCTCAAGCCATATAACGCCATGCGCAAAACCCGGGCATGGTACAAAAAAGTTGCGGTCTACTTGGTGCAGGTTGCCATGTACAACTCTTTTGTACTATCCCGAAGCGCTGGCAGCACAGGGACATTCCTCCAATTCTATGAGGCAGTCCTCAAGGACCTGATCTTTTCGGACCGGGAAAGAGCAGGCCGGAGTACCTCGGGAATTGGAGGCGCCCGGATCGTCCCTGGCCAACACTTTCCAGGTGTGGTCCCCCATACTGGAAAGAAGGGACGAACCCAAAAAAAGTGCAGAGTGTGTCGCAGGAGGGGGATACGGAAGGACACCACCACTCAGTGCGACACTTGCCCCGATCATCCGGGCCTCTGCGTTATCGATTGCTTCAGGGAGTATCACACTTCCATGGAGTACTAAATTTTTATAATCCCCAACAGTCCACTAGAGAACATAAAAAACTATGGCTCTCAGACTTTGGAGATACGGAAACATTTTTTTTTTCCCAAAAAAATATTAGTTTTAGTGCAGGCATCCTCAAACTGCGGCCCTCCAGATGTTGTAAAACTATAACTCCCAGCATGCCCAGACAACCTACAGCCATCAGCAGGGCATGGTGGGAATTGTAGTTTTACAACATCTGGAGGGCCGCAGTTTTTAGGATGCCTGCTTAGTGTCTCCAAAGTCTGAGAACCATACATATTGGGCATCGTCGCGTGCGTAAAAGTCGTCGCTATAAAAATAACTTTTGCCCAAACGCCTCGGATGAACGGTGTTAAAAATATAAAATAAAAACGGTGCCAAAACACTCATTTTTGGGCAAAATTTCCATTTGAATCCTTTTTGCCGGTAATAAAGCAAGGGTTAACCGCCAAACAAAACTCAATATTTATGGCCCTGATTCTGTAGTTTGCAGAAACACCCCATATGTGGTCGTAAATGGCTATATAGCCGCACGGCAGGGCATAGAACGAAGGGAACTCCATATGGTTTCTAGAAGGCAGATTTTGATGGACAGTTTTTTTTTTGACACCATGTCCCATTAGAAGCCCCCCCTGATGTAGCCTAGACTAGAAACTCCAAAAAAGTGACCCCATCTAAGAAACTACACCCCTCAAGGTATTCAAAAGTTACTTTACAAACTATGTTAACCCTTTAGGTGTTCCACAAAACTAAATAGCGAATGTAGAAACAATTTTAGAATTTTTTTTTTGTTACATTGCCTCAAAAAAGAGTAATATAGAGCAACCAAAAATCATATTTACCCCTAAAATAGTCCCAAAACAACAACCACCTTATCCCGTAGTTTCCTAGATGGGGTCACTTTTGTGGAGTTTCTACTCTAGGGGTGCATCAGGGGGCTTGAAAGGGTACATGGTGTAAATAAACCAGTCCAGCAAAATCTGCCTTCCAAAAACCATATGACGTTCCCCTTCTTCTATGTCCTGCCGTTTAGCCAAATAGTAGTTTACGACCACATATGGGGTGTTTCTGCAAACTACAGAATCGGGGCAACCCATTTTGAGTTTTGTTTGGCAGTTAACCCTTGTTTTACTCCTGGAAAAAATTGATTATTTTGGAAAATTTTCCAAAAAATAGAAATTTCAAAATTGTTTCTCCATCTGCCATCAACTCTTGTGGAACACCTAAAGGGTTAACAAAGTTTGTAAACCCAGTTTTGAATACCTTGAGGGGTGTACTTTCTTAGATGGAGTCACTTTTTTGAAATTTCTATTCTAGGGGTGCAACAGGGGGCTTCAAATGGGACATGGTATAAACAAAACCAGTCCTGCAAAATCTGCCTTCCAAAACCCATATGGTGTTCCCCTCCTTCCATGTGCTCCCGTTCGGCCAAACAGTAGTTTACGACCACATATGGGGTGTTTCTGCAAACTACAGAATCGGGGCAACCCATTTTGAGTTTTGTTTGGCAGTTAACCCTTGTTTTACTCCTGGAAAAAATTGATTATATTGGAAAATTTTCCAAAAAATAGAAATTTCAAAATTGTTTCTCCATCTGCCATCAACTCTTGTGGAACACCTAAAGGGTTAACAAAGTTTGTAAACCCAGTTTTGAATACCTTGAGGGGTGTACTTTCTTAGATGGAGTCACTTTTTTGAAATTTCTATTCTAGGGGTGCAACAGGGGGCTTCAAATGGGACATGGTATAAACAAAACCAGTCCTGCAAAATCTGCCTTCCAAAACCCATATGGTGTTCCCCTCCTTCTATGTGCTCCCGTTCGGCCAAACAGTAGTTTACGACCACATATGGGGTGTTTCTGCAAACTACAGAATCGGGGCAACCCATTTTGAGTTTTGTTTGGCAGTTAACCCTTGTTTTACTCCTGGAAAAAATTGATTATATTGGAAAATTTTCCAAAAAATAGAAATTTCTAAATTGTTTCTCCATCTGCCATCAACTCTTGTGGAACACCTAAAGGGTTAACAAAGTTTGTAAACCCAGTTTTGAATACCTTGAGGGGTGTACTTTCTTAGATGGAGTCACTTTTTTGAAATTTCTATTCTAGGGGTGCAACAGGGGGCTTCAAATGGGACATGGTATAAACAAAACCAGTCCTGCAAAATCTGCCTTCCAAAACCCATATGGTGTTCCCCTCCTTCTATGTGCTCCCGTTCGGCCAAACAGTAGTTTACGACCACATATGGGGTGTTTCTGCAAACTACAGAATCAGGGCAACCCATTTTGAGTTTTGTTTGGCAGTTAACCCTTGTTTTACTCCTGGAAAAAATTGATTATATTGGAAAATTTTCCAAAAAATAGAAATTTCAAAATTGTTTCTCCATCTGCCATCAACTCTTGTGGAACACCTAAAGGGTTAACAAAGTTTGTAAACCCAGTTTTGAATACCTTGAGGGGTGTACTTTCTTAGATGGAGTCACTTTTTTGAAATTTCTATTCTAGGGGTGCAACAGGGGGCTTCAAATGGGACATGGTATAAACAAAACCAGTCCTGCAAAATCTGCCTTCCAAAACCCATATGGTGTTCCCCTCCTTCTATGTGCTCCCGTTCGGCCAAACAGTAGTTTACGACCACATATGGGGTGTTTCTGCAAACTACAGAATCGGGGCAACCCATTTTGAGTTTTGTTAGGCAGTTAACCCTTGTTTTACTACTGGAAAAAATTGATTATATTGGAAAATTTTCCAAAAAATATAAATTTCAAAATTGTTTCTCCATCTGCCATTAACTCTTGTGGAAGACCTAAAGGGTTAATAAAGTTTGAAAAAACAGTTTTGAATACCTTGAGGGGTGTAGTTTCTAGAAGGGGGTCATTTTTGGGAGGTTTCTATTATCTAAGCCTCACAATATGACCTCAAACCTGAACTGGTCCATAAAAAGTGGGATTTTGAAGATTTCAGAAAATTTCAAAATTTGCTTCTAAACTTCTAAGCCTTGTAACATCCCCAAAAAATAAAATATCATTCCCAAAATGCTACAAACATGAAGTAGACATATGGGGAATGTAAAATCATCACAATTTTTGGGGGTATTACTATGTATTACAGAAGTAGAGAAACTGAAAGTTTGAAATTTGCTAATTTTTCAAAATTTTTGGTAAAAACTGTATTTTTTTATGCAAAAAAATTAACTTTTTTGACCCAATTTTAGCAGTGTCATGAAGTACAATATGTGACGAAAAAACAATCTCAGAACGGCCTGGGTAAGTCAAAGCGTTTTAAAGTTATCAGCACTTAAAGTGACAGTGGTCAGATTTGCAAAAAATGGCCAAGTCCTTAAGGTGAAATAGGGCCGAGTCCTTAAGGGGTTAATAAAAAATATTGAGCCATTCTGTCACAAAGGGCTAACAGTTTTTCTAGCTGTATGAATCATACTTTTTACTTTGTTCCAGTTATCTAATAACCCTTTTCTCTAAATTCCTGAAAGGTCATAAACACTTATTTAAGCGACATTCTTATCAGTACGATAAAAAAAAATTGCTATAATGAGTGTTTAGGGGGTCAGAGATAAAGAGCCGTCAGTTGAGCTGCCTGACGAAACAAAGAAACTCAAGGCTGCAGTGAGACAGGGGTTCAAAATATCTTTAATAAAGACCAATTGTTGCAGAAGTTTTTCTGTGACTGAAAGTCGGTTCCATTCAGCTGAATGATTTTTGTAGAAATCCACATGATTTCCGCCAAAACAACCCTATTCAAATGAATGCAACTAATTTTCAGTTACAGAGAATTTTCCTCTGCAAAATCTGTCATGTGCGAATGCACCCTAACATGGTGTCCTTTGAAATTGATAGATAGGGGGACATTGCTTCAGTTAACAAGGGACCCCACCCCATTATAAACTCAGAAGAAGGTATTTTATTATGGATTTATTTTCATTTTAACAACTAATTTTAACTTTAATTTTTTTTGTTTTTTCCATTTTATTGCATTTATATGGTGAATAATGATGATGATGACTTGTCACGTGAGGTGCAGCATTGTGGTGGGTCTGGCAAGACTGTCAGTTACACTTTGCTGAACAGATTAGGTTTTGTTATTTACCCTTTTTTTTTTTTTTGCCAAATGTATATATATTTTACAGTTTTAAGAACCTAAAATAACCAAAAGGAAATCCGCATGTATCTACATTAAAAATGGCATTTTGTTTCTGGGAGTGTCGGAGACCTTTATAATAAACATGTTCATTTGTGACAATAACAGATAATTCACTGATAACATTCCGATTTCATGACACTATTTAGATGGAGAAAATGAAGGGGAAAAAAAATTAAGCGACAGTTTCGGAATAATACACTAAAACAATAATTAAACCAAATTCAGGACCAAATCTCAAAACGTAATGATCCTATATTGCAATAAGGGGATAATTCCACTTTAATTAAACACAGTAACAGATATTGAGGATTTTTTTTTTTCCTGGAAAGCCTATCCGCTTATCGTCCCTAAGAGTAAACTCTGTACTTTTACATTACAGTAGGTGATTAAGCAATGTATATTAACTTGTATAAACACAATGCACCATAATAACCGTGTTTTCACCCATGTTTGAACTAACACTACTTTATAAAGAGAAAGGCTCCATGTCAGAAGTATGCAAGCTTTCCAGCTAATATATGTGTTTTATTATGTTTCCCGTCTTCCCCCAGGCACCACGGTGTTATATTTGTTTTATTTATTTATTTATTTTCATTTTTTTTTCTAAATATGACTTATAGCACCATAGAATGATTTTGTAAGTTCCATATGTTAAATATTGTCGTCCTTTATGTGCAGCGTCTGTTCTGTGTTTCCAATCCCTTTGCTGATTAATGCATTGCACTGCAGAGCCATACAGCAGCGAAAGGCTTATTATTTGAACATTATTTGTTGTGTCCTCCCCAGATATGACTGGGATAACCCTATTAATTCATGCACTGTTTCCACACGCCTCCGTCCCCATCTGTACATTTTCTTCCCAGAATACTTAGGAGGATTTTTTTTATTTTATTTTTATGGTGCAACGTAGAGAGATTTTTTTTTAGATGCCTCTTTAGTGAGCGATTGCAATTGCATTTAAATGACCCTGTTATTTAGTGTTGGTATGAAAGGATAGATTTTAGCATTTATTAAAGAATATATATATATATAATTTTTTTTTTAAATATATATAGGAACTACTAGGTTAATTTTTAAACTACTATTGAAGCTGAAATAAATTAAAAAAAGTAAAATATCTAATTTATTTCTATAAATGATATATTAAATTCTATATACAGTACTTATTACATATGATATATTTTTAATGCAGCATTGGTTTTTAGTTAATTGTATGTTTTTATTGCATTTCTTTTATTTTTATGCCTTCTCTACCTACAGCTTAGCCCTTGTTAAATCCCATTGTGTAGTATTTTCCTGCATTTGCGCAGAGACATCCCCAATAGAAAAGCAACATTAAAGGAGGGTGATGCTTTGACATTCACAAATACAGAGGATATGAGTTATTTATGCTGGGATGTTGCAGCAAAGTCCTTATCTGCATGTGGCACTAAACAAGGATTTGTTGTGGGATTTGAGAAGGTTGTCTTGCGCTTCAGTGTTAAGCACCCAAAACTCTAGGGGACTGGCACTAATTTCCTCTCTCTCGTAAAATAAAATAGTATTCATAACCACTGAAGTGGCTTGACATAAGTAATGATGGCATATGCAGGCGAAGATTACCACCCCAACAGTATAATCAAGGTGCTCGCTACTAATGCAAGTTAAATTGAGACAATAACGCCGAAACTTGCATCGTGGGATTAGGAGTGTACTTGAAATGCTGACATCGGCATATCCTGACAGAGAGCCTGTCTTGCTTTCAATTTCGAGTCCTACTTAATGACCTCAAAATTTGTATGTCATTAACACCGTGTACTAAAGTGGGAGCGAACAAGGTTTGAGAGGGAGAAGATTCCCTGTCTGAGTTGACTTTTGTCTGTTCTGGTAATTGGTGGCTTTTTCTTGCCATATTAGAGAACGGCACACGAAGTCGAGAAGCCCCAGAGGTCTATATAAACATGCCGCTAGTATGGAAAGCCTCAATCTCCCAAGCGTTAGACAATAATTTACATACCTTGAATGAAAAAAGTCATTTATGCCTGGAAAAGCGGAAGAATATTTAAATGCTCCGGGTATGGAAATCAGAAATGAAGCCATATTAAAAATCTGATGCTTGGATCAATATTGTGTAACCCACATAATTAAGGTGCCTTTATTTGTTTTGCTGCGTCAAAAAAAAAATATACCTAATTACACATGATCTTTGATACTCTGTGTGGCAATAATGGCATCAATCTCAGGTGAAATTGAGAATTAATAAAGACACTTGGACTATATTAACTGAGTGGCGTTTGGCGTCACGTATGCCTTTGTCTTTTGTTCCATGATAGAGGCTCATCCAGAACAATATGCTCTTGTAGGGGAATATTAAAAGCTGTAACACGTTTTATGCTATAGACCGTTAAAAAGGACAAGCAATGGAGCTCTACATAGGTGGCCTTCCTTACCTTTCCTCTTAGCTCGACATATATTCCTTGTCTTTCCTCTTGGCTCAGCATAGAGGAGGGACACCTGATGACCAGCTTTGAAAAAATTACATGATTTTACGATACTCTGACAGGAGATGTTTATTCTATACTAGCAGAAGGACCCGGCTTCGCACGGGTATATTTAATCCACAGTTAGGTCCATATATATTTCGACACTGACACAAATTTTGTTTTTATTACCTGTTTACTAAAACATATTCAAGTTATAGTTATACAGTTGCAAGAAAAAGTATGTGAACCCTTTGGAATTATATGGATTTCTGCACAAATTGGTCATAAAATGTGATCTGATCTTCATCTAAGTCACAAAAATAGACAATCACAGTCTGTTTAAACTAATAACACACAAAGAATTAAATGTTACCATGTTTTTATTGAACACACCATGAAAACATTCACAGTGCAGGTGGAAAAAGTATGTGAACCCCTAGACTAATGACATCTCCAAGAGATAATTGGAGTGAGGTGTCAGCCAACTGGCGTCCAATCAATGAGATGAGATTGGAGGTTTTGGTTACAGCTGCCATGCCCTATAAAAAACACACACCAGTTCTGGGTTTGCTTTTCACAAGAAGCATTGCCTGATGTGAATGATGCATTGCACAAAAGAGCTCTCAGAAGACCTACGATTAAGAATTGTTGACTTGCATAAAGCTGGAAAGGGTTATAAAAGTATCTCCAAAAGCCTTGCTGTTCATCAGTCCACGGTAAGACAAATTGTCTATAAATGGAGAAAGTTCAGCACTGCGCTACTCTCCCTAGGAGTGGCCGTCTTGTAAAGATAACTGCAAGAGCACAGCTCAGACTTCTCAATGAGGTGAAGAAGAATTCTAGAGTGTCAGCTAAAGACTTACAAAAGTCTCTGGCATATGCTAACATCCCTGTTAGCGAATCTACGATAAGTAAAACACTAAACAAGAATGGATTTCATGGGAGGATACCACAGAGGAAGCTACTGCTGTCCAAAAAAAAAATTGCTGCACGTTTACAGTTTGCATAAGAGCACCTGGATGTTCCACAGCAGTACTGGCAAAATATTCTGTGGACAGATGAAACCAAAGTTGAGTTGTTTGGAAGAAACACACAACACTATGTGTGGAGAAAAAGAGGCACAGCACACCAACATCAAAACCTCATCCCAACTGTGAAGTATGGTGGTGGGGGCATCATGGTTTGGGGCTGCTTTGCTGCGTCAGGGCCTAGACGGATTGCTATCATCGAATTAAAAATTAATTCCCAAGTTTATCAAGACATTTTGCAGGAGAACTTAAGGCCATCTGTCTACCAGCTAAAGCTCAACAGAAGATGGGTGTTGCAACAGGACAACAACCCAAAGCATAGAAGTAAATAAACAACAGAATGGCTTAAACAGAAGAAAATACGCCTTCTGGAGTGGCCCAGTCATTGTCCTGACCTCAACCCGATTGAGATGCTGTGGCATGACATCAAGAAAGCGATTCACACAAGACATCCCAAGAATATTGCTGAACTGAAACAGTTCTGTAAAGAGGAATGGTCAAGAATTACTCCTGACCGTTGTGCGCGTCTGAACTGCAACTACAGGAAAAATGTCGTTGAAGTTATTGCTGCCAAAGGAGGTTCAACCAGTTATTAAATCAAAGGGTTCACATACTTTTTCCACCTGCACTGTGAATGTTTACATGGTGTGTTCAATAAAAACATGGTAACATTTAATTCTTTGTGTGTTATTAGTTTAAGCAGACTGTGATTGTCTATTGTGACTTAGATGAAGATCAGATCACATTTTATGACCAATTTGTGCAGAAATCCATATCATTCCAAAGGGTTCACATACTTTTTCTTGCAACTGTATAATGGACATAAAGTCCAGACTTTTTGCTTTCATTTGAGGGTATCCACATTGAAATTGGATGAAGGGTTTAGGAGTTTCAGCTCCTTTACATGTGGCACCCTGTTTTTACAGGGACCAAAAGTAATTTGACAATTGACGCAAATGCTGTTTCGTGGGCAATTCCTTCATTATTTAATTCTCAATTAAGCACATAAAAGGCCTGGAGTTGATTTGAGGTGGGGTGCTTGCATTTTGAAGATTTTGCTGAGAAGTAAACATGCGGTTTAAAGGAGCTCTCCATGTAGGTGAAACAAGCCATCCTTCATCTGCGAAAACAGAAAAAACCCATCCGAGAATTTGCTACACTGTTAGGAGTGGCAAAATCTACAGTTTGTTACATCCTAAGAAAAAAAGAAAGAAAGCACTGGTGACCTCCACAATGCAAAAATACCTGGACGCCCATGAAAGACAACAGTTGTGGATGATCGCAGAATAATTACCATGGTGAAGAGAAACCCCTTCACAACAGCCAACCAAGTGAAGAACACTCCCCAGGATATAGGCGTATCAATATCCAAATCTACCATAAAGAGAAGAATGCATGAAAGTAAATACAGAGGGTTCACTGCACGGCGCAAGCCACTCATGAGCCTCAAGAATAAGAAGGCTAGATTGGACTTTTCAAAAAAAAATCTTAAAAAAACCAGCACACTTCTGGAAGAATATTCTTTGGACAGATGAAACCAAGATCAACCTCCATCAAAATAATGGAAAGAAAAAAGTATGGCGAAGGCATGGTACAGCTCATGATCCAAAGCATACCACATCATCTGTGAAACACGGCGGAGGCAATGTGATGGCTTGGGCATGTATGGCTGCTAGTGGCACTGGGTCCCTAGTGTTTATTGATGACTGGACACAGGACAGAAGCAGCCGGATGAATTCTGGGGTTTTCAGAGACATACTGTGTGCTCAAATCCAGCCAAACAGTTTGGTCTGCGTTTCATAATACGAAGGGACAATGACTCAGAATATAAAGCCAAAGCAACCCAGACATTTATTAAAGCAAAGAAGTGGAATATTCTCGAATGGCCGAGTCAGTCACCTGATCTGAACCCAATAGAGCATTTCACTTGTTAAAGACTAAACTTCAGACAGAAAGTTCCCACAAACAAACAGCAACTGAAAACTGCGGCAGTAAAGGCCTGGCTGAGCATTAAAAAGGAGGAAACACAGCGTCTGGTGATGTCCATGAGTTCAAGACTTCAGACAGTCATTGCCAACAAAGGGTTTTCAACCAAGTATTAGACATTAACATATTTTTTTTACAATTATGTAATTTGTCCAATTACTTTTGAGCCCCTGAAATGAAGGGATTGAGTTTCAAAAATGGTTTAGTTCCTCACATTTTTATGCAATCATTTTGTTCAACCCACTGAATTAAAGCTGAAAGTCTAAATCCATTGTGGTAATGTACAGAACAAAAATTAGAAAAATGTTGTCTCTGTCCAAATATATTTGGACCTAACTGTATTTAATTTAATGTTTGTGTGTGTCTTTAAAAGATATCGACAGTATCCTCCATAACAGTGACCTCTCCAGCACCCCGCCCTTTTAACAGTGAACTACACAGTCCCCCACCCCTTAACACTGACCCCCCCACAGTGCCCTGCCACTTTAAAATGGGACCTCCACAGCAGCCTATCCCCTTAACTTTGACCTTTACAGCAGCCCACCCCTTTAACTGTGAGTTTCACAGCACCCCACTCACTTAAGTGACCTCCTCAGGGGCCCGCCCCCTTAACAGTGACCTCCACAGTACCCCGCTGCCTTAACAGTGACCTCCACAGCAGTTGCCCCTTTAATAGTGGCCCCTGCCCCCTTAACAGTGACCTCCACAGCGACCTGCTAATAGTAATATCCACAGTGAACGCCTCAGCACCCTGCCCCTTTAATGCTAGGGCAACACGACGACATGTGTCACGCAACATTTTGTCTCAACAATTTTTATAATGATAGTCTATGGTGTCGCACTGCGACATGTGGCATGCTGCGACTGCGACACAACAGTTGCAAAAAATCCATCCAAGATGGATTTTTCTGCGACTGTCGTGTCGCAGTCGCATTATGTCACATCTCGCAGTGCAACACCATAGACCAGGGATCAGCAACCTTCGGCACTCCAGCTGTTGTGAAACTACAACTCCCAGCATGCTCCATTTATTTCTATGCGAGTTCTTAGAAGAGCAGAGCAAGTATGCATGCTGGGATTCGTAGTTTCACAACAGCTGCAGTGCCGGAGGTTGCCTACCCCTGCCATAGACTATCAACATTCTCACAGATATTGCTAAAGAAGTTGTATCCTTTGCAAACATGGTAGATTCATGGCTTGTGTTCAAAATACCTTTCTAATTTCAAAGCCTATGACTGATATCCCAATATAGTATTATCAATACATATTAACTGGACTTGAGCTGTTGGGCTTTATGGTATGTACGTAGGTCTCGCACTGTATTATGGTTCTGAATCAAGTTTCATGCTGATCATGAATGGCTTCGGCTACTTTCACACTAGCGGCAGCCTCCTCCGACAGGCTGTTTCAGCGGGTGAACAGCCTGCTGGATCCATGCTGCCGCTAGTGCATGCATGCCGCCGGAGGTCCGCTCCGGCCTCATTGACTATAGTGGGGGCGGGCCGCAGTTCCGGCGGCAGCACGGCAAACATTTCTTCTGTTCTCTAGGAGATTAGAGCATCGACTTTTGTGATAATCCATGCAGGATACTGAGGAATAACATTGCAAAGACACTCCTTTCTCACTCCTAATGTGAACTTATACCTATTCTGAGCAACAAGGTTTTCTCTTTTTGTTTGGTTTTCAGTTAATTGTGAAAGGTGCCCACCTCACAATAAAGACCGCAGGTGATAAATGTCTGATGTCCACACCACTGAGACCTCGGCAATCACTAGAATGCGTGTGCCAAGTTCCTCCTCTGAGCACTTTAAATTATCTCCATCAGTCCCATGGAGTCTGAATGGAAAAGCAGCAAAAACATGATTGACAACCACTCCATTAAAACTGCTCCCTTACTGGATTCCTGGGGCTCCAAGCTCATGTTCCTGTAGTTAGTGGGGGTGCCAGCAGTGGGCACCAAAGTGGTCAAACATACCTTATAATGCTGACTATGAGAATGAACCTTAAAGGGACTCTGTCACCAGGGAATTTACTGCTAAACCAGGCACAATGTCGTGTAAGGCTAGCTCTGCGGAATGTAATGATGCCTTTCACTTAGCGATCTGTTGCTTTATTCTGGTGAAAAACTACTTTCAATCCATATGCAAATGAGCAGTTTAGTGCACTAAGGGCTGTGCACCCTTGCCCGCCCCTCCCCTCCCCTCCCCTTCTTGATTGACATGACCAGGAGATATTACTATTGCAGGACCCTCGCCCTCTCAATCAAGGAAAGGTAGGGGCCCACACTTATTAACGTGAGTGCACATAGATTTTAGCCTAACTTGTGCCAAAAGGTAGTGGAAATCTAGGTTTAGAGAAAGTTTCTGCGTATAGTCCGAAAAGTTGATGTGCCTAAATGAAAAGGGCTTAGTAAGAAAGGGGGTGGAATCTAAGGGTGCAATTTTGCTCCAAAATTGTTCCACAATTAGAGTGTAAAATTCTGTCTCAAAGTAAGCCAACCAATAGTTTTTATTTATTTTACTCACTTATATAGAACTGACATATTCCGCAGCGCCTTACAGACATTATCATAACTTATTGTCCCCTATGAGGCTCACAATCTAAGTTCCCTATCAGTATGTCTTTGGAGTGCGGGAGGAAACCGGAGAACCTGAAGGAAACCCACACAAACACGGGGAGAACATAGAAACTCCATGCAGATGTTATTCTTGGTTGTCCTTGGTCGGATTCGAACCTAGGACCCCAGCGCTAATTACTGAGCCACCGTGCTGCCCTAGTTGTAATAGAGTTGGACAAAAGGGTCTATCTCTCCATCCAGTTTGAGCCCCCTGTGATAAATCAGGTGCGGGTCTAGAAAGCCTAAGTTTACGCCATCTATTGGATTAGTAAATCTGCCCCATTGTGCCTGGTTTTACAGTGAAATTCCAGGTGACATATTCTCTATATATTTACTTTATATCTAAGATATCCAAAAAATGCAGCTTACATTTTTTTAAAAGTATTTTTCCAACCCTGCTTCCAAACCTTTCGTATCACCGACGATTCCAAGGATCCACTACTAACATTATACATATCTATTTAACGCCTTTCTCCCCACCCTTTGCTTCCCATTCAGGAGTAATGCTGTAGACCACCTCGGTTTACAGGCTATTTTCAGATTCTGCTTCAGGCTAAACATTCTTCTGTGTACATACTCGGAAATTCAACAGCCTTTTTAACATCTAAGAACAAATTTCTGACAAGTCATTTTTGCTCCATACAGCAAGTCAACTTCCCTTGCCTATGTTTTCCATTACAGACGTGTACCGCAGCCAGGCTTGGAGTCGTTTAGATGCTGCTACAGTATTCATAATGGCTGTCACAATCTGCAATTTCCCCCCTTTTTGTTTTATGAGGTCAGGCAATATTACATGTACTGATATATTCCATTTTCCCAGCTGAAAACTGTCTCATTTGAGAACGACAGGCTGGGAGAGTCATGATATTGCAACCCAGCATGCGAGACACACTATACGGGGGCAGGTGCCTAACCCTGTATTCTCCTTTTGCTCTTGTCCACTGGCAACAGTAAATTAAACTGTCAAAATTGGAATTGTCCTGTCATCAACACAACCCAAGCCTTCCATAGACTGCAGCATCAGATATACTTCTAATTCTGCATTTCTCTGCACCTGTAATTTCAACTTGCACTGGACCATGGTGAGGAGCTGTCCAAAGGACATTGGTATTGCACGTTCCTACAGAGGGTTGACATGGCATTTCAAAGGCAGAAATTAATGAACGATACCAGGAAATTGCCCTGTCTGGAAAAAAAAAGAGAGTGTTCACTTGAGGGTCTCGACCTTCTATTCAGCCATCATCCACTTTAAAAGGGCAAAAATGCTAACGTGACTATGACATACCAGACAATTCATGAACACAGCTAGGTTACACGACACTTGATGGTTCGCGTGTTTTGTCACTGGCTTCAGAAGTGAAAAGATCAGGAATTAAATGTCTACACGGAGAACCACATGGAAAGAAAAAATAGTCTTCTTTTCCTGCCATGGAGAATAAGTTAGAAACAAAAAAATATATAAAATATTAGAATTTTTACTTTGGGGTCCCCTGTTTTCGGTGTATAACACAAGTGTATACAAGCCCTGGAAGAATAATTATATCAAACCAAATAAAGGATATTTATTACAGATAATGATATGGATATATGTGATATTATATTTGGTTACACTGTTCGTTTACCTAGATCAGGTGTTAATTTCTCTCATCTGGGATCCCAATTATATTTGTGAATCAGCTTGGAGACCAATTTCTCCATCTTTAATTAATGATGTACTCTATCCTTTTAATGACTTTCCTGTTGTTTCAGCTCGGTATTATTGATTAAACTAAGTTGGTTGGAAATGTCAAACTTTTAGGAAGCAGAAAAATAAAAAATGTGAGTAATATTTCATTACACTTAAAGGGGTACTTCAGGATTTTATTATTGATGGCCTATCCGCAGTCTAGGCCATCAGTATCAGATCTGCTGGGGCTCAACTCCATGAAATCCAGCCGATCAGCCATTTGGATACAGCAGCACTGCTCCCATTTAATTTAACCAATTTCTAGCAGCAAAGATACCCTGAAACAGCTGATTGGCAGGGGGGGGGGGGGGGATGTATCACAGTTTGATGGCTTATCCTCAGGAGAGATGAGAAATTAATCATGTAGGAGTCCAATTGCTGGGAACACAAGAATATGGGGTCCCTGAGTTCCCTCTTTGAACAGAGCCGTTGTGTATTTGTCGGTACACTGCAATGTTTACTTCTATAGGACTAATGTAGACATAGAGTCCCATAGAAGTTAGTGAATCAGAGGACCAACATGCGTACGAATTCTCCATTCAGAGATGGGACCCATCGTTCTCATGATCCCTGGGTGCCCCATGATTAAATATTTATCTCATATCTTGTAGTTAAGTGATAAATACTTTTAATTGGATAAGCCCTTAACTATCAGGATTGTAATACTTTGCCACACACCTGTCATCTCCTACCCTGGGCATGTTATAGAGAGTTCCATTCCCCTTTTCTGTGAATGCGAGTAGTGACAAGTACTGTTGGGACCCATGTGTGAAAGTGGTCGGCGATGACAGATTTCACAGGATTCAGCAGTTTGAAAGTCCAATACCGTTTATTTTCCATCCAAGTTATACAGGCACTCGAGCAAAACCCAGGCACATAAATAGAACATAAACAACAACAAAAAAAGTCCTTGCCCGTCTGGGCGCTAAATAAACTGTGGGTTTTCTCACCTATGCTCTCAGCATAACACTGGAGCTTAGGCTTTACACAGACAACAGGTCATGCAGCTTCCAGGCTTCTGACCCTGAATGAGCCCTATATTTACCCCCACAGTAATGCGCCCAACAGCTACACCTGGGTTTGCCTCAGGCTAGGAGAAAGTGTTGTACTGGAGTGGGGAGGGAATACCACGTCCCACTTCCAACACCTACATGCTATTCCATAAAAATCCAGGCCCATAAAACACTTTAAGAAAAGTGCCTCAGCAAACTACCCTTTGCTGAAACCACTCAGCTTTCCTGGATTCTTTTACCTCAACTATGTGATCATTCTAAGTGAGATACACAAACCCCTCCACTACTTTACCAGTCACTGTGCCACAGCACAGGTTGAAAATTTTGCAGAAAAGTAGCAGTATCTGCCTGTAAAGTAATAATTAAGCATAAAATGCACATTATGTGATCACAATGTGCTGTCAGTAATGGCAAAAGAGAACTTTAACACAAAAAAAAGTTCCTAAGTTGTTTGATCAGGGAACTCGTTGGCAATGTGTATGTCTTCAAGAAGACTGGCAGCTTATTTATAGCGGTGCTAACCTGAGACTTTCATAAATAAAATGTACACATAAAATGCTATTGTTCCTTAGTTTTGGACCTCCATTTATTTGAAGATGTGTACTTGAACTACAGGGTAATATGCTCTCTAATGGCACCATGAATCTAGAGTGCAAATTCTACAAAGAGTCTCTAAAACTACAATTCACCCCAATAACAACACATTAACAAAGTTTCATTTCCCTTAAATACACACATGATATTCTTACAGTTGGCTCACACTTCAGTATTTTTCAGCTTGTGCTGTGTACACTAGGGGGGCAGCAGTCATCTCATCTTCACCTCAGGTAGGAGTGTAATAAAAGCTACATATAGGCTAACATAACAAATAAAATAAATCCAGAGGAAGATGGAATGCACAATTGACAACAGGTGAGAAGACATCTTAGCCCCTCCTCTATCTTTGCTGTTCTAGCACAGTCCAACAGACTGCTGTTTAAAGGGCTTCCGATGACGTCTTCTCTTTCGGTGATGTCATCGGCGCAGGCGCCTGTGCCGAATGAAGACAGTCGCGGGATTTAAAATGCTGACAGGGCCAGCCGGAGGAGGAGAGCGCTCGCTGGCCCTGTCAATCAACAGGAGGAGGTGGCGGTTTTTTGCAGCGGCTACCAGCAAGTAGACGCTCTACTTGCTGGTAGTGAAGTGATTTGCATATTTTAAAAGATCGGTTTTAAAGGAAAAGAAGCCACAGACAAAGGTAAGATCCCTAAATAGGGAATAGTCGTTAACCACCTCCGGACCGCCTAACGCAGGATCGCGTTCCGGAGGTGGCAGCGCTGCGCAGAGTCACGCATATACGCGTCATCTCGCGAGACGCGAGATTTCCTGTGAACGCGCGCGCACAGGTGCGCGCGCTCACAGGATCGGAAGGTAAGCGAGTGGATCTCCAGCCTGCCAGCGGCGATCGTTCGCTGGCAGGCTGGAGATGTGATTTTTTTAACCCCTAACAGGTATATTAGACGCTGTTTTGATAACAGCGTCTAATATACCTGCTACCTGGTCCTCTGGTGGTCCCTTTTGTTTGGATCGACCACCAGAGGACACAGGTAGCTCAGTAAAGTAGCACCAAACACCACTACACTACACTACCCCTCTGCCACTTATTAACCCCTTATGAACCCCTGATCACCCCATATAGACTCCCTGATCACCCCCCTGTCATTGATCACCCCCCTGTCATTGATCACCCCCCTGTAAGGCTCTATTCAGATGTCCGTATGATTTTTACGGATCCACTGATACATGGATCAGGTCCGCAAAACGCATACGGACGTCTGAATGGAGCCTTACAGGGGGGTGATCAATGACGGGGGTGATCACCCCATATAGACTCCCTGATCACCCCCCTGTCATTGATCACCCCCTTGTAAGGCTCCATTCAGACGTCCGTATGATTTTTACGGATCCACTGATACATGGATCGGATCCGCAAAACACATACGGACATCTGAATGGAGCCTTACAGGGGGGTGATCACCCCATATAGACTCCCTGATCACCCCCCTGTCATTGATCACCCCCCTGTCATTGATCACCCCCCTGTCATTGATCACCCCCCTGTAAGACTGCATTCAGATGTCCGTATGATTTTTACGGATCAACTGATACATGGATCGGATCCGCAAAACACATACGGACATCTGAATGGAGCCTTATAGGGGGGTGATCAATGACAGGGGGTGATCACCCCATATAGACTCCCTGATCACCCCCCTGTCATTGATCACCCCCTGTCATTGATCACCCCCCTGTAAGGCTGCATTCAGATGTCCTTATGATTTTTACGGATCCACTGATACATAGATCGGATCCGCAAAACACATACGGACATCTGAATGGAGCCATACAGGGGGGTGATCAATGACAGGGGGGTGATCACCCCATATAGACTCCCTGATCACCCCCCTGTCATTGATCACCCCCCTGTCATTGATCACCCCCCTGTAAGGCTGCATTCAGATGTCCGTATGATTTTTACGGATCCACTGATACATGGATCGGATCCGCAAAACACATACGGACATCTGAATGGAGCCTTACAGGGGGGTGATCACCCCATATAGACTCATTTATCACCCCCCTGTCATTGATCACCCCCCTGTCATTGATCACCCCCCTGTAAGACTGCATTCAGATGTCCGTATGATTTTTACGGATCCACTGATACATGGATCGGATCCGCAAAACACATACGGACATCTGAATGGAGCCTTATAGGGGGGTGATCAATGACAGGGGGTGATCACCCCATATAGACTCCCTGATCACCCCCCTGTCATTGATCACCCCCCTGTCATTGATCACCCCCCTGTAAGGCTGCATTCAGATGTCCGTATGATTTTTACGGATCCACTGATACATGGATCGGATCCGCAAAACACACACGGACATCTGAATGGAGCCTTACAGGGGCGTGATCAATGACAGGGGGGTGATCACCCCATATAGACTCCCTGATCACCCCCCTGTCATTGATCACCCCCCTGTCATTGATCACCCTCCTGTAAGGCTGCATTCAGATGTCCGTATGATTTTTACGGATCCACTGATACATAGATCGGATCCGCAAAACACATACGGACATCTGAATGGAGCCTTACAGGGGGGTGATCACCCCATATAGACTCCCTGATCACCCCCCTGTCATTGATCACCCCCCTGTCAATGATCACCCCCCTGTAAGGCTGCATTCAGATGTCCGTATGATTTTTACGGATCCACTGATACATGGATCGGATCCGCAAAACACATACGGACATCTGAATGGAGCCTTATAGGGGGGTGATCAATGACAGGGGGTGATCACCCCATATAGACTCCCTGATCACCCCCCTGTCATTGATTACCCCCCTGTCATTGATCACCCCCCTGTCATTGATCACCCCCCTGTAAGGCTGCATTCAGATGTCCGTATGATTTTTACGGATCCACTGATACATGGATCGGATCCGCAAAACACATACGGACATCTGAATGGAGCCTTACAGGGGGGTGATCACCCCATATTGACTCCTTGATCACCCCCCTGTCATTGATCACCCCCCTGTCATTAATCACCCCCCTGTCAGGCTGCATTCAGATGTCCGTATGATTTTTACGGATCCACTGATACATGGATCGGATCCGCAAAACACATACGGACATCTGAATGGAGCCTTATAGGGGGGTGATCAATGACAGGGGGGTGATCACCCCATATAGACTCCCTGATCACCCCCCTGTCATTGATCACCCCCCTGTAAGGCTCCATTCAGACATTTTTTTGGCCCAAGTTAGCGGAAATTATTTTTTTTTTTCTTACAAAGTCTCATATTTCACTAACATGTGTCAAAAAATAAAATCTCACATGAACTCACCATACCCCTCACGGAATCCAAATGCGTAAAAATTTTTAGACATTTATATTCCAGACTTCTTCTCACGCTTTAGGGCCCCTAGAATGCCAGGGCAGTATAAATACCCCACATGTGACCCCATTTCGGAAAGAAGACACCCCAAGGTATTCCGTGAGGGACATATTGAGTCCATGAAAGATTGAAATTTTTGTCCCAAGTTAGTGGAAAGGGAGACTTTGTGAGAAAAAAAAATAAAATATAAATTTCCGCTAACTTGTGCCAAAAAAAAAAAATTTCTATGAACTCGCCATGCCCCTCATTGAATACCTTGGGGTGTCTTCTTTCCAAAATGGGGTCACATGCTGGGTATTTATACTGCCCTGGCATTCTAGGGGCCCTAAAGCGTGAGAAGAAGTCTGGGATCCAAATGTCTAAAAATGCCCTCATAAAAGGAATGTGGGCCCCTTTGCGCATCTAGGCTTCAAAAAAGTGTCACACATCTGGTATCGCCGTACTCAGGAGAAGTTGGGCAATGTGTTTTGGGGTGTCATTTTACATATACCCATGCTGGGTGAGATAAATATCTTGGTCAAATGCCAACTTTGTATAAAAAATGGGAAAAGTTGTCTTTTGCCGAGATATTTCTCTCACCCAGCATGGGTATATGTAAAAAGACACCCCAAAACACATTGCCCAACTTCTCCTGAATACGGCGATACCACATGTGTGACACTTTTTTGCAGCCTAGGTGGGCAAAGGGGCCCACATTCCAAAGAGCACCTTTCGGATTTCACAGGTCAACCTTACCTACTTACCACACATTAGGGCCCCTAGAATGCCAGGGCAGTATAACTACCCCAAAAGTGACCCCATTTTGGAAAGAAGACACCCCAAGGTATTCCGTGAGGGGCATGGCGAGTTCTTAGAATTTTTTATTTTTTGTCACAAGTTAGCGGAAAATGATGATTTTATTATTTTTTTTTTTTCTTACAAAGTCTCATATTCCACTAACTTGTGACAAAAAATAAAAACTTCCATGAACTCACTATGCCCATCACGAAATACCTTGGGGTGTCTTCTTTCCAAAATGGGGTCACTTGTGGGGTAGTTATACTGCCCTGGCATTCTAGGGGCCGAATGCGTGAGAAGTGGTTTGAAATCAAAATCTGTAAAATATGGCCGGTGAAATCCGAAAGGTGCTATTTGGAATGTGGGCCCCTTTGCCCACCTAGGCTGCAAAAAAGTGTCACACATCTGGTATCCCCGTACTCAGGAGAAGTTGGGCAATGTGTTTTGGGGTGTCTTTTTACATATACCCATGCTGGGTGAGAGAAATATCTTGGCAAAAGACAACTTTTCCCTTTTTTTATACAAAGTTGGCATTTGACCGAGATATTTATCTCACCCAGCATGGGTATATGTAAAATGACACCCCAAAACACATTGCCCAACTTCTCCTGAGTACGGAGATACCAGATGTGTGACACTTTTTTGCAGCCTAGGTGGGCAAAGGGGCCCACATTCCAAAGAGCACCTTTCGGATTTCACAGGACATTTTTTACACATTTTGATTTCAAACTACTTACCACACATTAGGGCCCCTAGAATGCCAGGGCAGTATAACTACCCCACAAGTGACCCCATTTTGGAAAGAAGACACCCCAAGGTATTCGCTGATGGGCATAGTGAGTTCATAGAAGTTTTTATTTTTTGTCACAAGTTAGTGGAATATGAGACTTTGTAAGAAAAATAAATAAATAAAAAAAATCATCATTTTCCGCTAACTTGTGACAAAAAATAAAAAGTTCTATGAACTCACTATGCCCATCAGCGAATACCTTAGGGTGTCTACTTTCCGAAATGGGGTCATTTGTGGGGTGTTTGTACTGTCTGGCCATTGTTGAACCTCAGGAAACATGACAGGTGCTCAGAGAGTCAGAGCTGCTTCAAAAAGCGGAAATTCACATTTTTGTACCATAGTTTGTAAACGCTATAACTTTTACCCAAACCATTTTTTTTTTACCCAAACATTTTTTTTTTATCAAAGACATGTAGAACAATAAATTTTGCGAAAAATTTATATACGGATGTCGTTTTTTTTGCAAAATTTTACAAGTGAAAAATGTAATTTTTTTGCAAAAAAATCGTTAAACTTTGATTAATAACAAAAAAAGTTAAAATGTCAGCAGCAATGAAATACCACCAAATGAAAGCTCTATTAGTGAGAAGAAAAGGAGGTAAAATTCATTTGGGTGGTAAGTTGCATGACCGAGCAATAAACGGTGAAAGTAGGGTAGGTCAGAAGTGTAAAAAGTGGCCTGGTCATTAAGGGTGTTTAAGCTAGGGGGGCTGAGGTGGTTAAATAAGGATTTTAACAAGCCCAAAAAAAAAATATATGTTTTGGGGGTGACAGAAGCCCTTTAAGCAAATCTCCAATTAAGGGGTAATTACAAAAAAAAATAAAACATGCCCTGTAATGGATACTACACCTTCAACTAATAGATGTCTATTAAAGCACCATGTCACAAAGCTCGAATCATTTCAAATTGGTTTCTTGAACATGACAATCTTCATAGACTATATGAACGAATTCACCTTTCTGACACATTTTTTACATGGCTTGTGTATTTCCCATTGACTTCGAATAAGTTTAGAAGGCCAGTGTATTTTAATTACATACATCAAATTTTGAGTTTCAATGTTAATAAGTGTAAAGGTATACATTTTGTGGTGACTTTGGAGAAGGATTTGGTTGCAGTTATTGATGAACTAAATTATAGCACCCAATGTCAATCTGCTGCGCCAAAATAATGGTGCGGCAGTTTTACTAAACCTAATTTTTCTAAAAATGTGCTACATACACTCACCTAAAGAATTATTAGGAACACCTGTTCTATTTCTCATTAATGCAATTATCTAGTCAACCAATCACATGGCAGTTGCTTCAATGCATTTAGGGGGGTGGTCCTGGTCAAGACAATCTCCTGAACTCCAAACTGAATGTCAGAATGGGAAAGAAAGGTGATTTAAGCAATTTGCCCGGTCTGAGTATTTCACAATCTGCTCAGTTACTGGGATTTTCACGCACAACCATTTCTAGGGTTTACAAAGAATGGTGTGAAAAGGGAAAAACATCCAGTATGCGGCAGTCCTGGGGGCGAAAATGCCTTGTGGATGCTAGAGGTCAGAGGAGAATGGGCCGACTGATTCAAGCTGATAGAAGAGCAACGTTGACTGAAATAACCACTCGTTACAACCGAGGTATGCAGCAAAGCATTTGTGAAGCCACAACACGCACAACCTTGAGGCGGATGGGCTACAACAGCAGAAGACCCCACCGGGTACCACTCATCTCCACTACAAATAGGAAAAAGAGGCTACAATTTGCACGAGCTCACCAAAATTGGACTGTTGAAGACTGGAAAAATGTTGCCTGGTCTGATGAGTCTCGATTTCTGTTGAGACATTCAAATGGTACAGTCCGAATTTGGCGTAAACAGAATGAGAACATGTATCCATCATGCCTTGTTACCACTGTGCAGGCTGGTGGTGGTGGTGTAATGGTCTGGGGGATGTTTTCTGGGCACACTTTAGGCCCCTTAGTGCCAATTGGGCATCGTTTAAATTCCATGGGCTACCTGAGCATTGTTTCCGACCATCTCCATCCCTTCATGACCACCATGTACCCATCCTCTGATGGCTACTTCCAGCAGGATAAAGCACCATGTCACAAAGCTCGAATCATTTCAAATTGGTTTCTTGAACATGACAATGAGTTCACTGTACTAAAATGGCCCCCACAGTCACCAGATCTCAACCCAATAGAGCATCTTTGGGATGTGGTGGAACGGGAACTTCGTGCCCTGGATGTGCATCCCTCAAATCTCCATCAACTGCAAGATGCTATACTATCAATATGGGCCAACATTTCTAAAGAATGCTATCAGCACCTTGTTGAATCAATGCCACGTAGAATTAAGGCAGTTCTGAAGGCAAAAGGGGGTCCAACACCGTATTAGTATGGTGTTCCTAATAATTCTTTAGGTGAGTGTATATAAAACTGTCTAGTCTAAGTCTATACTGTTAATTGGGTTATTTTATGTTTGTGACACATTTTTCTAATGCACATTGCTTCATCTTAAGCCATACAGCCTTTGCTGAAGGTCACACTCCTGTCAAAGTTTTTTCATCAGTGGGGGAATGCTGAGAACCCTGGCTTAACAAGTATATAGAAGCACTCAGCTCTGGCCACCGCTGAAGATGGAAATGAAGACAAGGCCATCTTTAGCTTGGACAAATGCTTCTAACTGCTTGTTTTAACAATCGGCAGGGGTCTCACTTCCCCACTGATCAAAACCTTTGATATGTCAAAAGTTTTTGGACAGTGCAGTTACTCTTTAATGAATGTGATCAGGGGCGGATTGCCCATAGACCTTACAGGGAAATTTCCCAGTGGGCCGATGCCCAGGGGGGGGGCGCCTGAGCCCTCCTCACGGCCGGCCAGTGGAGGATTTTGGGGATATATTTTGTGCTCCTAGCAGTATTTTGTGATGAACTGTGGTATTTTGCTTTGTTGGGGTGGTATAATGTGCCACAACATGGTATTGCTGGCTCTGCCTTCCATCAGTTTGGACCCAACTACAAAACAGGGCCACTGTTAGTATTTTTTCGAGGGCCACATTAAGTTCCCAGTCCGCCCCTGAATGTGGTGCAAAGCATGTACGCCAGTATTTTAGTACAAATTGCATCAGAATTCTTGCGCATTTTGATGAGTAAATATCCTCCATTGTCATGTAGGAGGAGATGCTTGGCTTCTAGAGGAGAAGGTTATTTTCTGAAGCACTGCTGCGATGGCATCTTGAGTGTGCAGTTCAACTTTGGGCATGAGTCCATAAGAACCAAGCATCCGTTGCTACCTGGAAAGAAATCGTGTGGGTGTCACAGCTATCTAGGACGTACCGTTCATGAGATATTCCCCAAAAATGACCTGAATAAGCCAATACAAGCCTGCAAGTCTTTTTCTTCATATCCCAACTGCCATACACACGGTCACATGTCCCTTATCAGCCAATAGAAGCTCGCAGGCCCTTAGTCTCCACATAAACACAGTTTTACTCCAGGTTTCCACAACAACCCAGCCATTTTTCTTCACTGCTGTAGGTCAGCTTTAGGCTAGGGCTACACGACTACATGTGTCGTGCGACACATAGGGAACAGCTACACTGCTACATGTGTTGCGCGACATTGTTGTTGCACCAATGTCGCGCGAGAATTTTGATTGTCTATGGTGTTGCACTGCGACATGTGACATGCTGCGCCACCTTTCTCCAGTCAGGACTGCTTGGAGGCCGTGAACAAGGTCCGTGAGGACCGAAACTTTGGCCTATGTAAACTGACAATCACCAGTGGCATTTAAAATAAAATTATTTACTTTATTCATATCAAATTCTGAGTGCCGTGAATTACTCTACAATATTATTTTCGAGATTACCTCCATCACTGAGCACCGAAGACGATACTATATTCAGTAGAGTTCCAGCCATCCATTGTGTTCACATGCTGCGACACGACTGTTGTAGAAAAATCCATCTTGGATGGATTTTTTGCAACTGGCGTGTCGCAGTCGCAGCATGTCACATGTCGCAGTTCGACACCATAGCCTATCATTATAAGAATTGTTAAGACAAAATGTCGCTCGACACATGTCGTCGTGTAGCCCTAGCATTAAAGGGGCAGGGCACTGTGGAGGTCACTGTTAAAGGGGCAAGAACTGTGGATGTTACTGTTAAGGGGGCAGGCCGCTGTGGTCACTGTTAAAGGGGCGGACACTGTGAGGTCACTGTTAAGGGGAAAGGGGCCACTGTTAAAGGGGCAACTGCTGTGGAGGTCACTGTTAAGGCAGCAGGGTACTGTGGAGGTCACTGTTAAGGGGTGGGCCCCTGAGGAGGTCACTGTTAAAGGGGCAGGAACTGTGGATGTTACTGTTAAGGTGGCAGGCCGCTGTGGTCACTGTTACAGGGGCGGACACTGTGGAGGTCACTGTTAAGGGGAAAGGGGCCACTATTAAAGGGGCAACTGCTGTGGAGGTCACTGTTAAGGCAGCAGGGTACTGTGGAGGTCACTGTTAAGGGAGTGGTTTGCTGTGAAGGTCTAAGGTAAGGGGATGGGCTGCTGTGGAGGTCCCATTTTAAAGTGGCAGGGCACTGTTGGGGGTCAGTGTTAAGGGGTGGGGGACTATGGAGTTCACTGTTATGGGGGATACTGTCGATATGTTTTAATGACACACACAAACATTAAATGAAATAGATGAAATATACCTGTGCAAAGCTGGTTCCTTCTGCTAGTGTATATATATATATATATATATATATATATATATTCCATTAATGTGTTGTGTTGCTCGATAAAGGAGGGCGATAAAAGTAGAACGTTTGTTTACTGGGAAATTTAGTGTCTTAGGTTAGAGTCACCGAGGAGTCAGGTAATTTACTGAGCGAGAAGTAACCAGCTGACTGGGGCAGATTGCTTACAATACCAAATGTTTTCCTTTCAACCCAGCGCGATCAATATCGAGTGCCTCAGTTAGGCTGCATTATTGGGAGTATGAGGAACGCATTCCTTAATTCTCCAAGGGCTGAGAGCTGTTTTGGCTTTGGCTAATTGGGCCAGCTTGTGTCTGAGCAGGTTACTGTGTCTTTATAGCGATGATATTTGGCCATCTCGTTGTGCTCGGAAGGAGCTTAATACGGAGTATGCCACTCTTTGCTGCTTTGTGTTAGACTTTAAGTGCTCTTGAATTAAATACAGCTCATGAATACTACAAGAGTATTCTCTTGGCAGGAAGACAACGGAGCTGGTGGGTTAGGAGTTCCAGTGGCTGCCTTTGTCTATGACCAGGAAGCGAGAGCAAGTATTCTGGTGAACTGGGGGTTTATGTGTATAAAGGAGAAGCACTGAGAGAAATAAAATACAAAAAAGAAACAAAAACCAATAACGTCAATGCTTTATATTCAATTAGAGGGTGACTTGTATTGTGTGAAGTTGTGTGGTTGGACCTGCGTGATGCAAATGATCCCAAAGGTTTGCAGCACGATTGATCCTTGCCCGACGCATAGGCAGTGGCACACTGTACAAAGTCTTGCAGAGCTTGCACAGCTGTAGAGGATTCATTGGAAAGAATGACCAGGAGAAGGTATGTCGTTAAAGGGGTTTTCCCATTAAAGGGATTGTCTCACTTCAGCCAATGGCTTTTATCGCATAGACAAAGTTAAAGTAGTATTTCGGTAGGTACAAGTTATCCCCTATCCGCAAGAGATCAGATCGGTGCGGGTGTCATTTTAGTGGAGCAGCAAGAGGCCTGCATGGGTATGGGGGCCCCCATTCTCATAATTACTGGGGGTCCCAGCGGTGGGATCTGATAGTTATCCCCTTTCCTGTGGATAGGAGATAACTTGTACCTACCGCAATACCCCTTTAATACAAGGCACTTCCTAATGTATTGTGATTATCCATATTGCCTCCTTTGCTGGCTTGATTTATTTTCCCATTACCTTATACACTGCTCGTATGCAGGGGTTACGACCACCCTGCAATCCAGCAGAGGTGGTCGTGCTTGCACACTACAGGAAAAAGCTCCTATAATGGATTGGATTTTTTGTAACTTAGCACTGTTCTCCTGTGGTATCCTGAATAAAACATTTCTATCCCCTTCCCGGCCTGAGTCTCTGTTCCTGAGTTATTCCGTATTTTATATTATGTAATTTATCCGTTTGGTGCAACAAGGGCGTTGTTCACTGCCTGCTGAAACGTTGGATTTCTAAGTTAAAACATTAAACTTTATTGGATATGTATTAAAACTAGTTCATTGGGCCAGAGAAACTATATGACATCAAAATAGAAGAAAAAATTAAATAAATTGCTATTGGCCTAAGACCAAATACACATTGTGGCCAAAACTTATTGTCACTCTGCCCCCTGTGACACCTTTTGACATGCAGGGGGCGATTGGTCACAATGTGTTGTGCACTGCAATGTAGAAATGACATACACAGGGCGTTTCGAAACGCGTAGAGCTATAGACAGGATCCTTGAACACAGACTATGTCAATGTTTATAGGGCGCTCAGCCGCTTCTAGTTGTCTGGAGTAGCGTAACAATGTTTGAGCTTGTGGAAAGAAGGGGAATGGGGGGTGGTAGATAACTAGATCACTAGCAAATGGTGCTCATATTGCTGTCCCCGCTCTCAGGCTCTGCATACTCTGGCCAAACAACCCACAGTGGCTACTGGCCCTTTAATTGTTGAACGCGCTACAGCGGACATGCGTAGTGCGGGGCCAGCTACAGTGTGTCTCTTTGCCCTCATTTGCATTGTAGAAAAAAAACGGAATACCTTTGGAACGGAGCCTCAAATCAGGAAGGAGATAGAAAAGTGTCGTTCAGGTGACCGTAGCCTATCTACCAGTTCTTTTTGGTTTTATAGGGAGGTCCACGGTGACAGATCTCCTTTAACAAGATGTGGGCATAATACTGAAAAAGGTCAATCTATATGCTGCATTTACATTGCATTTTTAAAATACTTTATACATTTTTTATATTTGCACAAATACTAAACTAAGTACTACGAGCGTTTCTAATTCTTTTAGGTTGAATCCAGCACACTTATGTTTTATGACATTCATCATGTAAAATCGAAGCTTATATAAAATAAAATATCAGTCATTCTACAGATAGGGCTCTATTATTATACTTTTTGGGTACAAATGGCGTGATTAAGCCGGGTTGCGGCAAATTAATTGTAATCATTTCAAGCAACGCAAATAAAATGTTCTCCAAAAATGTGTTTTATGGTTGGAATTACAATTACCCTTTGTGTGACATTGCCAGAATCGTCAGCCATAATAGTCTGGGCTCTGGCATGTACACATCGTGTTGGAGTAGCCTTTCCCTATCAACGCTGACTTTGTCCTGCTTCTCTTATTCTGGCAGCTGCTTCAACCTGCTCAGTCTTGTCAGTTAAGAGTTCAATATCTGCCGCTGTGAATGAGAAAAAATGGGATGGGTAGGACCATTGTATTTGGTCTTCTGACCCTCCATGTTGCCCATGAGCAGTGAAGGGTAACTTTTGACAAGTCGTGTCAGATGTGACAGGCAATCTAGTTGAGTTGAGTGGAAATGTGCTGTACAAGTTTGAAGCCTTAGTTGGGGGCATCGCTGGTGTTCAATGCATTTAAATTGACGACAAGCTGCATTTGTTGTTCATTCGAGATCCTACATTATACGGTTTCACGTCTTTAGTGTTATTTTTCTATCTTTGCATAAAAAAAGAATAAAAGAAAACCAACCCCATTATGCATGGCTTAGATGGTGATCAGCGTCTGTGTTACATACCTGCTTTACTTGTACGCAGTAGTTAGTTGATTGCTCTGTATGTTAACACATGCCGGATGGGAAAGGTCATGTACAATACATAGTTTTCTTCAAGTCTATAGACTATGGGATGCATAAATAAGTTGAATCCACGAGCTATCCTGCATATCAGATTAAAAATCTGGTTCTTGCTCTTAACCCTTTTATGATCAGCAGACTCCTTTCACATGCACTGCAAAATGAAGAAAAAGCGTGTTCCCCTCCTCAGGCAAGAATTTTAATATTCTCTTGACATCATAGAGAATAACAACTGCTCAACACCAATTTTTATATTTAATATAAGGAGTAATTATAAAGTATAAAAAGAATAATTAAAGGGGTTTTCCTATCTCAGAAAATGGGGGCATATCGCTAGGATATGCCCCCATTGTCTTATAGGTGCGGGTCCCACCTCTGGGACTAACACCTATTTCCTAAACGCAGCCAAAAACAAAGTGGCGGTCAGCAGTGCCGGGTCCAGCCACCACCAACCGTTCCTATTGCCCCGCCGAAAATAGCGTGGTGCGCTTTACTTTTTTTGGGATGCCCATAGAAATGAATGGGAGCACACCAGGCTTGCGCAGCCACTGCTTCCATTCAATACTATGGGGCCGATAGAAATAGCTGATCGAGCACTTGGCTATTTTTGGCGGCACCATAGAAATGAATGGAGGGCAGCCGCGCATGGGCGGTGCGCCCTCCTTCATTTTGCCGGCTGTGTTTACGAGATCCACACCTATCAGACAATGGGGGCATATCCTATTGAATGCCCCCATTGTCTGAGATTGGAAAACCCCTTTAAAGGGGTTGTTTTAGAATGGAAATGTATTACCTATTCACAGTACAGGTATATTAGAGGGAATCCTAGCAGATGGATCCATAAAGATCACGAGAACAGAAGCCCCCTGTCCGATCCATAAAGATCACGAGAACAGGAGCCCCCTGTCCGATCCATAAAGATCACGAGAACAGGAGCCCCCTGTCCGATCCATAAACATCACGAGAACAGGAGCCCTCTGTCCGATCCATAAAGATCACGAGAACAGGAGCCCTCTGTCCGATCCATAAAGATCACGAGAACAGGAGCCCTCTGTCCGATCCATAAAGATCATGAGAACAGGAGCCCCCTGTCTGATCCATAAAGATCACGAGAACAGGAGCCCTCTGTCCCCTCTTTGAAAGGAACAACCATTAAGCATACGCATTGCCACTACATTGAAACTTTATGGGACTGCCGGAGACAGTCCCATACACTTTGAAGGGCAATGAACATATTCAACTGCTGCTCTTTACAAAAAAAAACGGACACCCATTCTTATGACTAGTGGTCCAATGGCTGATCACATGCTGTGGATAGATGATAGATTGTCATTCCGGGGCAACCCCTTTAAAGTCTTGAAGGAGTATTTTGAATTTGACGTTAATATCATGTTCACAGAATGTGCTTTAAAAGTCCCACCTTGACAGAATTGGGGGGGGGGGGGGGGGCGGGCGGGTCACAGTTGCACACATACGTGGCTCTCTCCATTCACTTCTATGGAAGTTCTGGCGCTGATAAGCTTACTGCATACATTTTTTAGATTTCACATAGTAAACTCCAGGCAGACAGAATGCTATCAACTTAAACTGCATACAATAATAGATATTGCTATGGACCTATCAGAACAATTTTCCCATGGAAAAAGTGTACAAAAACGTTTTTAGCAAGAAGTTTCCAGTGGCAGCAGGATGATAGATGTAATTGTACAATCTAGGTAGGTATCTGAAGCTCAGGATTCAGAGGATATCAGAATGGTCAAGCACAGCCCTGGGTCACAAAAGAAGGCTATGATAAAAGGTACTGCAGTTGCATCCGGGCAAGTGGTCAACCACACAGAGTATATCTATAAGCAGAAGGTATTCAGAAGTAGTGCACTAAAAATGCATCGGCGTCACTTGGCATCACAGCACGTTGCATTTAGGTAGAACACGGTAATGAGACCTGTTGACGATTGCTGTAACCTAGAGAAATTGATTTGTATATGTTCATACGTTCTCATCCACAAGACATAATTGAAAATATTAAATTTCATATTATTATAAGGTTTACTATGAATAATGGCATTTTCACACGTTTGGTTTTCTTATATTCATGTTTAATTATGTCAGAGGTGACAAAAATAATCAAACTGTTAAACACACAGAAAGGGCCCTAGAATTTCAATTACCCCTAATTGTCCTCATTAAAATGTCAAGTTCTGAAAAAATAAAGTCAGACCACCATGGCACTCTAAAATTTCACAGGCTTCTGACTCGGCTGCCAAAAAGCCAATCATTGGTCCCATAAAGAAAACAGGGAAGAAAAAACTTTACATAGGGCATAATATAATGTAAAAGAGCTGGAGAATTCAGAGGTCACATTAAGTGGTTAGGTAAACAAGCTGGGAAGAAATTGGAATTTGCTTACGGGGATAATTTTCCCAACGTTGTATGGTTTTGAGAAAGGTTATGGAGAAGTTAAGAGCACTCATTCATTATCGGGGACGTTCCGAGCTCTGACTCTCGTAATTTTGCCTCCTCGTCTACCTTTCGTGTTTATTGTGCACTTTTACAAATTAAATTAATTTGTAATAACTGTGACTGAACTTTTAGTAAAATAAAAATGTTCCGCGTTCCCACAAGTCTTTTTCATCCCTTAAAGAATCTCTGTGTTTCATTAGTAATAATGTCAAGTCGTGTTCATTATCTAGTATAATTTTAATTTGCTCGCGCTTCTTTTGATGTTCATAGATGGTAAATTGCTCGGCTTACGTCGTGCCAGCAGATGTGTCCTATTCATAGTACAGCTTAGTAGGATCTTGCGTGATATTTACCGATATCGTCTGATTACCTGCACAAAATGACATTTATTTCACTGGCGTTTAATCCTAGATCTATGATGTAATGGCCTAATAATAATTTTA
Organism: Bufo bufo; assembly: GCF_905171765.1. Lineage (NCBI taxonomy): Eukaryota > Metazoa > Chordata > Amphibia > Anura > Bufonidae > Bufo > Bufo bufo. The sequence continues at coordinate 44,545,884 of NC_053394.1, forward strand.
CCCTTTAGTAAGGGAAACTATACATTCATGATGTTGTACAATATCAGAGACTTGATATTTCTATAGAGCACTACTGTCAATAGACCACACAGACTGAAGGCTGGGATTAGGGGGAGGCAAACTGGACAGTTCCCTAGGCTCTTGACTTATTTTGGGTCCCGAGGAAAGGAACCCCATGAACAACCTTCCTATTCCACTCATTTCTTGTAGTCTATACATAGCTCTGATTTGTTCTGAGCGTGTCTCCAACACTAAAAATAACTTTTAAATATGGTGGTATTATGTGGACACTGACTGGTATTTTTTTTATTTATTTTTTACATTGAATAAAAGCAATTGTGTCATCAGTACATGGAAGTGTTGTGAGGACTCTATATGGTAATAATTAGAGACAAGCGAATCGAATTCAACGAAGTGAAATTCGATCCGAATTTCAGGATAAATTTGATTCGCCATGAAGCCGAATTTCTTCATGCTTCTTGGTAGCAAATCGATTTAGCCTGAAATAGTGTAAATAAAACAAACAAAAAAAAATCATACTTAATTCCTCCGTTTACTTGCGGCGGGCCGGGCGCCGCAATCTTGATTGAATATCTTGGTCAAAATCCTGTGCGTGGTGACGTCATCTCGGGCCGCGCGAGATTTCGCACAAGATTTTCAAGCAAGAAGGCAGTGGCCGGCCAGTCGTGAGCAAATGAAGGCAGTACGTATGATTAAAATTTTTTTTTTTTTCATTTTACACTGTATTATTACTCTCAAATGACGCGATCATGTATGAACGTGGCATCTGAGGGGTACAGTGATGGGGAGCGACGCTATCGCAGCTCCCTGTCATTGTACCCACTACTTACAAAAAAAATGCGCTTTGTGACAAAGTAATTAATCATGAAACTAATTTTTTTGTAAAATTCGGCAAAGCAGCCGAATCAAATTTTCTAAAACTTTGCTCATCTCTAGTAATAATATTTGAATACTTTAAGGAGGCATTATATAGACGTTGTGTGACATGGATTCATTACATATGTAGCTCTTGAAATAATAAAAAAGTTGTCTTAAATGGCAATCAAGTGGTCTTATTGTCCAGAGTCCCATCGGTCCTGCCCACGCCCCTAATTTCTCCTTACAGTAGGAGACATTCATACAAGAATCTGAAGGCAAAGAGATAGGGCGCTAATACTGCTCAGAAATGTGCAGGTTGAAGCTTCTTCATTACCCATTACATCAGCAAATTCTAGGACATCTAAAAGATATTTATCACTGAGGACTCCATATTCTTAAAAATAACTTGCACTAATTCATCATAAAAGCCATTGTGTTTTATACTTACTACGTTCCGTGTTAGAACCTGTTAGATTAACGCAGCAGGGGAAACCCGTCGGGACAAAGTAGGCAGCGATTCTAATTCCACGGATAGCCACCACGCCGGCCCTACAGGGGTGTACACCCAGCTTAGCCAGGGATTACTAGTCCTTATAGGGTCAGTGTCCCACCTTTATCTTTGAAGCGGATCTATACTTCTGTGACTGTTCACAGGATCACCACCAAACACTTAACCTCACCATATAGAGGACACAGCACTTTACTGCTAAGAAGGGTTGATGACCACATACCCATCCGCTGTTTGTCATCTTGGTGGCAGTACATTTGATCATATACCTACAGGACTCCCTGTCCTATATTTAATATTGATATTTATTTTATACATGTTTGTGAGTTATTATTTTAAACTATGTAATAAAGGTTATTTTTTAGAATAGGGAGCTTTTGCCCATTTTTTTTAAAACTTGGGCAACTCCGTTAACTTTGAAATCGGTTGTGTCTGACAAGCAAATGTTTATAAAGTTAATAACTTTTGAAAATTATTAAAATCTATGGGCGTCATTTACTATCTGATATACGCCAGTTTTCTAGCGTCTATCTGTCACAGATTGCAGCGCAAAGATTATTTGCGCCGCAATCTGCTCTTTTTCCCACTCACGCCAAGTCTAAAAAGGGGATGTCATGGGGAAGGGGAGGGGCTGGCAAACCGTCTCACTTATCATTTTCTACGCCTGTTTTAGGAGTTTAAAATGGTCTAAATTTAAGCCAGTAGTGAAGCTTGCTTACATTTAGACCGGCAGTGGATGTGACAAAGTTATGTAGGGACAGGCGTCTCTTCATAACTTCAGCAGATCCACCTCCAGCGATTATTAAAGGGGTTGTCTGGAATCAGAGCTGAACCCAGACATACCCATATTTTCACCCAGGCAGCCCCCTGATGCTGGCATCAGAACATTTCATGCTCCGATGCTGTCCCTTGCCTTGCGCTGGATTGCGCAGGGAAAGGGTTCTTTTTGTTAATAAAAACACACTGCTGGGCGGAGACTTCCTCGGATGTGGGGGGGCTTTAGCGCTGCCCTAGCCATTTTCCAGGCTAGGTCTACGCTAAAGCCCGCCCATTAGTGCCAGTGACGTCACAGGGCTCACTGCTGGGCGGAAGCCTACGCCTTAACAGTCCCTATGGAAAGCCCAGTACGTCACCAGAACTCCATAAAATGCCTTTGCCCTGCGCGATTCAGAGCAGAGCAAAGGAGAACATCATAGTATATAAGGCTGAAAAAAGACATTTGTCCATCCAGTTTGGCCTGTTATCCTGAAAGTTGATCCAGAGGAAGGCAAAAAAAAACCTGTGAGGTAGAAGCCAATTTTCCCCACTTAAAGGGATTCTGTCACCTCGTTTAACCGAAAATCCGATTTTAAAGCATTCATGTAGCACAGCTTACCTTGAATAGGCTGTGCTCTTTTATCTTCTAATCCGTCCAGTAGTTTTTGATAAAATCGACTTTTATCTTTATGTAAATTAGCCCTGAATGTGCCCAGAGGGGCGTTATGTTAGCTTTAGTGTGCCCAGTACCGCCCCTCTTACGGTGCACAAAACGCCTTCCTTCTGACTGCCTTACCGCCCACAGCCTCTCATCCCTCTCCTCCCCCTCCCTCACGACCGAACGTACTCTCGCGCAGGCGCAGTACCCACTGAGGGCTGCGCCAGTGCGATCTGCAGGAGACTGAGGGCATGAGCTTCATCTTTGTCACTGGGCATGCGCCGAGCCCAGTGACGTCAGATGCTCGCTCTTCCCTCAGTCAGCCTGGTGAGGAAGCGCAGAGGATTGCCGATAAACAATAAAGCTTTTGTTCATATAATACCTATTTTCTCCAAAAAAATACTGATTTCTTTCCAGGAGGGAGGGTGGGGAAGGAAATCGCTGGCAGGCAGACAGGCTGGAGAAAACGCAGGGTGCATCAGCCGATCGGCAATCCTCTGCGCTTCCTCACCAGGCTGACTGAGGGAAGAGCGAGCATCTGACGTCACTGGGCTCGGCGCATGCCCAGTGACAAAGATCCAGCTCATGCCCTCAGTCTCCTGCAGATCGCACTGGCGCAGCCCTCAGTGGGTACTGCGCCTGCTTGAGAGTACGTTCGGCCGTGAGGGACGGGGAGGAAAGGGAGGAGAGGGATGAGAGGCTGTGGGCGGTAAGGCAGTCAGAAGGAAGGCGTTTTGTGCACCGTAAGAGGGGCGGTACTGGGCACACTAAAGCTAACATAACGCCCCTCTGGGCACCTTCAGGGCTAATTTACATAAAGATAAAAGTCGATTTTATCAAAAACTACTGGACGGATTAGAAGATAAAAGAGCACAGCCTATTCAAGGTAAGCTGTGCTACATGAATGCTTTAAAATCGGATTTTCGGTTAAACAAGGTGACAGAATCCCTTTAAGGAGAAAAAAATTCCTTCCCGACTCCAATCGGGCAATCAGAATAACTCCCTGGATCAACAACCCCTCTCTAGTAGCTATAGCCTGTAATATTATTACACTCCAGAAATACATCCAGGCCCCTCTTGAATTCCTTTATTGTACTCACCATCACCACCTCCTCAGGCAGAGAGTTCCATAGTCTCACTGCTCTTACCGTAAAGAATCCTCTTCTATGTTTGTGTACAGACCTTCTTTCATCCAAACGCAGAGGATGTCCCCCTGTCACAGTCACAGTCCTGGGGAAAAATAGATAATGGGAGAGATCTCTGTACTCACCCCTGATATATTTATACATAGTTATTAGATCTCCCCTCAGTCGTCTTTTTTCTAAAGTGAATAACCCTAATGTTGATAATCTTTCAGGGTACTGTAGTTGCCCCATTTCAGTTATTGCTTTAGTTGCCCTCCTCTGAACCCTCTCCAGCTCTGCTATGTCTGCCTTGTTCACAGGAGCCCAGAACTGTACACAGTACTCCATGTTTGGTCTGACTAATGATTTGTAAAGTGGTAGCACTATGTTCTCATCACGGGCATCTATGCCCCTTTTGATGCAACCCATTATCTTAATGGCCTTGGCAGCAGCTGCCTGACACTGTTTTTTACAGCTTAGTTTGCTGCTGTTCACTAAAATTCCTAGGTCCTTTTCCATGTCAGTGTTACCCAGTGTTTCACCATTTAGTATGTACGGGTGACTTGTATTATTCCTTCCTATGTGCATAACCTTACATTTGTCAGTGTTAAACCTTATCTGCCACTTATCTGCCCAAGCCTCCAATCTATCCAGATCCATCTGTAGCAGTATACTGTCCTCTTCCATGTTAATTACTTTACACAGTTTAGTGTCATCTGATATTTTACTGTGCAAGCCTTCTACAAGATCATTAATAAATATATTGGAGAGAATAAGGCCCAATACTGACTCCTGTGTTACCCCACTAGTGACAGTGGCCCAATCTGAGTGTGTACCGTTAATAACCATCCTCTGTTTTCTATCACTCAGCCAGTTACTTACCGACATACAGACATTTTCTCCCAGTTCGAGCATTCTCATTTTACATACTAACCTTTTATGCTGTACAGTGTCAAATGCTTTGGAAAAGTCCAGATATACGACATCCATTGATTCGCCGCTGTCAAGTCTAGAACTTACCTCCTCATAGAAATTGATTAAATTAGTTTGACATGACCGATCCCTCATAAAGCCATGCTGATATGGCGTTATTTGCTTATTTTCATTGACGTACTCCAAGATAGCATCTCTTAGAAAACCTTCAAACAGTTTACCCACGACGGATGTTAAACTTACCGGCCTATAGTTTCCAGGCTCTGTTTTTGGACCCTTTTTGAATATTGTCACCACATTTGCTATGTACCAATCCTGTGGAAAACTCCCTGTCAGTATAGAGTCCTTAAATATCAGAAATAAGGGTCTGGCTATGACATTACTTAATTCTCTTAGGATACGGTGGTGTATGCCATCTGGTCCTGGCGATTTTGTCTATTTTAATCTTTTTGAGATGCCGTTGTACTTCTTCCTGGGTCAGACAGAGCACTTTTAATGGGGAATTAGCTTTTACATTCTGCATTTCATCTGAAATATTTAAAAGCTTTGCTTTCTCCTCATCGCTTTCTGCAACTCCCCCCTCATTACTCTGTAGAGGGCCGACACCTTCAGATTTATATAATTGAAGAACATTTTAGGGTTAGTTTTGCTCTTTTTGGCAATTACTCTCTCGGTCTCTAGTTTGGCTGCTTTTATTTGTTTTTTACATATTCTATTTTTCCTTATAGTTTTTCAGTGCTTCCTCGCTACCCTCCTGTTTTAGTGATTTAAATGCTTTTGTTGTTGTCATTTATTGCTTTCTTTACAGTTCTATTTATCCACATTGGTTTCTTCTTGATTCTTAACCTTTTATTCCCATAAGGTATGTACCTCTCACAATTAGATTTTAGGATGCTTTTAAAAATATCCCATTTTGTGGCTGTATTTTTTTTTATTTTTGAGGACTTTGTCCCAGTTAGTTAGGCCTATGGCCTCTCTTAGTTGGCTAAATTTAGTTTTTTTGAAGTTTGGTATTTTTGTTCCTCCCTGATGAAACACTCTCTTGAATGATAATTGGAAGGTTATTACTTGATGGTCACTATTTCCCAGGTCTTCCCCAACCTGCACATCTGTTGTTCTGTCAGGTCTATTGGTTAATACTAAGTCCAGTATGGCCGTCCCTCTAGTCGGGTCCTGGACCAGTTGGGAAAGGTAATTGTCTTTGGTTATTGCCAAGAACCTGTTTCCTAAAGGATATACAAGTTTCACTTTCCCAGTCTATATCTGGGTAGTTGAAGCCCCCCATAATTACCACCTCATTATGATTTGCCGCCTCATCTATCTCATTTAGTATTAGATTTTCTGTGCACTCTGGTATATTAGGTGGTTTATAATAAACTCCTACTAGTCATTCATTATTGTTTTTGCCTCCATGTATTTCTACCCACAGTGACTCTACATGTTCATGTCCCTCATTTATATATTCTCGGACTGTGGGCTTTAGACCTCCCCTCTCCGGTTTTGGCGATCCATTCTAAACAGACTGTAACCCTGTACATTAACTGCCCAGTCATAGCTATCGTCTAGCCATGTCTCAGTTATTCCTACTATGTCATAGTCCTCCTCACACATCACTAATTCCAGTTCCCCAGTTTTATTAGTCAGACTTCTGGCATTAGTATACATACAATTAAGAGGTTAATGTATTTTTTTTACCCTACACCTTTCCTTCTGAACTATTCTAGTACCTCCATCCATTCCTCCCCCAGTCCCATTACCTTGTCCCCGGTCTCTATCTGCACTATCTTCCCATCATATAACGTAATTACCCTCCCCCAGTCCCTAGTTTAAACACTCCTCCTACCTTCTAGCCATCTTCTCCCCCAACACAGCTGCCCCTTCCCCATTGAGGTGCAGCCTATCCCTACGATAGAGCCTGTAGCCAAGAGAGAAGTCGGCCCAGTTCTCCAGGAACCCAAACCCCTCCTTCCTACACCAGTTCTTGAGCCACTTGTTAACCTCCCTAATCTCCCGCTGCCTTTCTTGTGTGCCTCGTGGTACCGGTGGTATTTCAGAAAATACTGCCTAGGATGTAAGCTTTTGACCTAAATCCCTAAAATAATTTTTAAGGACTCTCCACCTGCCTCTAACTTTGTCTATGGTTCTGATATGGACTATGACTGCTGGATCTTCTCCAGCCCCTCCCAGTAATCTGTCAACCCGATCCTCGATGTGTCGAACTCGAGTGCTAGGAAGACAACACACCGTTCGACGATCCCGGTCTTTGTGACAGATTTCCCTATCTGTACCCCTAATAACTGAATCCATGAAATGCTCCAATGCTAACACTTCCAATGCTAACATCAAGGGGCTGCCTGGGTGAAATTGTGTGTATGTCCTGGTTCAGCTCTGAACCCGGACAATCACTTTAAGACTGGTCTTAATAAATGAACTCCTGTAATTATACATAAATAGATGTTCCATATACCTGTATAAGTTTGCTGTCCAATCTTAAAACCAAAAATTTTAGGCGACCCTCATAGAATCCATTTTATTATTGGTTTCATTACGATAAATTGTATTATTTCCTGTTACATTAGTATGAATGTCTAATAATCCCAATCAAATTATATTTTTTAAATCTAACACTACCTAGACTTCAAATATATTTTTGTAGTGTGTGTTCAGTTTCAAAATGCACAATGCACGAAGTTGTCCTACTTTCAGGCGACATAATCCTTTTGTCAGAAAACATTGCAGTATCACACAGGACCATGACGAGCTGGTGGTAATTCACTGACACCATGAAGTTCCACGAGCTAATTTATTTTCAACTTGACAATTATAACTGTGAGCTGATTTACATTTTTTCCCATTTTCAGACCAAATTATTATATTATTAGAAATTCATGAGTGTGGGTTTTTAAAATTGAATTATGATGACATTTCAAGTTACAGTTAATTTAAAATGTTTAACGTTAGGCCATTAGCTTGACCCTCCATTTTGTTTCCCATCATTAATAGCTTCATTAAACTGTTTTCTTGGTGTTCCGTTTTTGTTTCTTTACGTTTAATGTTCTGACATTTTCATGGGATGTTGATAATTGCTTGCTTAAGCAAATTTGTTCAATAATGTATGAAATGCTGTGTTATTATGGCTTATGACTGGGTCTCCATGTCATATCTAAAATTATGTACCAGTATAATTGTGAATTTTTACATATTCTGGTCCTGCGGACGTGTTTATACAGGATTATCACCTGATCTGCAAAATTATAGAGGAATTTTGGTAAATAAACTATCAAATAGAGATGAACTATATTCTTGAAATTCGTTTTGGGTCTGATTTGCAATTTTTTTTTAAATGTTTGATTTGGGTACAAATCAATTCTACCCAAATCACATATGCTCCAGTTTCTGGGTAACTACCCTTTAAAGGGAACCTGTCACCTCTACTATGCTACCCTCACTGAGCATTTCTAAATGTTCATTGTGTTACCCTAAACATATAAATTACCCTTTTAATTTCATTTGCAGACGAATTCAATTAGTATTATGCATTTTTGTACTTCCCGCCTTTTATGCAAATTAACATAAAAGAGTCATATCTTACTTGTGTGACCAGAGAAGAGTCATATTTTCAAGCTCTGACTCATCTCAGGTTAATTTGCATATGTATCAAATAGTTTTTTTTACACAATAAAAGCACACAGAGCTATGGGGACTGGGTATTGCGGATGTGCTAGCGGCCATCTAGCAACCCATGTCCTCAGCTCTATACCAAAAATCCAGGTGACAGGTATCCTTTAACAGAGCTGAGCAAAGAAAATTTGTTGGCTGAAAGGCCTTGGTTGTGGTACTATTTCTCCTTATGGAGGATGCCAAGTATGAATGAGGAGTATTGTAAGCCAGTCAACGTTCCTCTGGGTTACTGAGATAAATATATGAAAATTAGCATATCTTAACATTTGTTGGCATCAGATAAGCCTCGGCAAATTAATTTGAATATCTTTCCCAGAAACCCAGAGGAGTGTTGCCTGGCCTACAATACTCTGCATATGTACTATGCATACTACGCATTCTCCATAATGAGAAAGAGTACCCCCCCAGACCATGCATATATCGTATTTTTCGCTCTATAAGACGCACCTGCCCATAAGACGCACCTAGGTTTTTGAGGAGGAAAATAAGAAAAAAAAATGTTTTAACCAAAAGGTGTGCTTTTGGTGGGTTTTGAACTAATGGTGGTCTTTGGAAGACACTATTATGGGGGGTCTGTGGATGACACTGTTATGGAGGAGATCTGTGGATGACTCACTGTTATGGGGGGGATCTGTGGATGACACTGTTATGGGGATCTGTGGATGGCACTGTTATGGGGATCTGTGGATGGCACTGTTATGGGGGATCTGTTAATGGCACTGTCATGGGGATCTGTGGATGGCACTGTTATGGGGATCTGTGGATGGCACTATTATGGAGATCTGTGGATGACACTGTTATGGGGATCTGTTGATGACACATATATAGCATCTTTTGCTATATATGTGTCATCCACAGATTTCCCCCATAACAGTGTCCCTGTGTAAATAGTGGGACTACGTCACGCGCCTGCTTCATTCATAAAGTGGGAGGAGCAGGCGCGTGACGTAGTGAGTGATGTTACGCTGCCGCCCGGCCTGCCTGATACGGGAATTTACAAGTGAGTACTACAGTGGATTTCTCTACTGCTGCAAAGAATTGCTATAGTTTAACAAAGCGCCCATGCCTACACGTTAGATATTAATACTACAGTGAGCGGGGCCCAGTGTAATAGAATACAGTGACTGCATCGGTCCCCGCTGCCATTCCAATATCAGTTGCCAGCCCCTCCCCCCTCCCCGCTGATACATCGCGGCCGGCGATGTATCAGTGTTAAATGGCAGCATTCGCCCCATAAGACGCACTGCCATTTCCCCCCCCCCCCACACACACACTTTTGGGGGAAAAAAGTGCATCTTATAGGGCCAAAAATACAATGTATTGCCCAGAAACTTAGAGGAGCATGCTAGGCTCTCTCTCTCTCCCCAAAACTAATCACAAGAAATTTGGGTTCCTTAGAATCTGAACTATTTGGGGCAAATTCTGAATCAGTAGAATCGATTCGCTCATGAATACTACAGAAAGATTTAGAATTCTATAGAATCTTGATTATCTGATCACCCTTCTGTGGGAATTAGCTGAGCAAGTGAGTGACCACCTCTCTGATCATTCTCCACCGGGATATGGCACCCAGCAGCTGCCTCATCAGATAGTACAGTAGTTGGGGGACCCATGTTCTGGAGATAGTGAGGGTACCACCTACTGTGGATATGCTACAAATGTTTAAAATGGCAATACCCTTTTAAGTAGTAAGTGCTAATAATATGTCTTGAATAGATAAAAGTCAAACCATGTTGGGTCTCTTACCAGTAGGATAAAGATGTTAAAGGGGTTAACCGACTCTCCATTTTCATAGCAAGATGGGAATAAGTGTCAGCTAAGGTGTCCGGGCTTACGGAAACAGCTGGGCAGGCCAGTGCCAGGGCCGGCCTTAGGTGTTCAGGCGCCCTGTGCGAGCTAACCTTGTGGCGCCCCCCCCCCCCCCCCCAAAAACAAAACAAAAAAAACACTGCTTGTTGCTGGCATCATGGCATAGGCTGGCTGACTATCCAACCAAGTAGTTACCAGCCCGCACACCCCAAAGGCCGGTGTAATGTTATACTTCCCTACTTCGTGAGATTTCCCTACCTTCGTCACTTCCGGTCGCACCGGACATGACGTGAAGAGGTGTGCAGCGCCGCGCAGGCGCACAACGACATGTAAGGGAAATTTCACAGCAGAGTGCGCATGCGCCAGGAGCCTCGCTGGCGGTTAGGGTAGGGAAAAACTATGGGCCAGTGCGCAGGCGCAGTGATCGGATGGATGTTCTCAGATGGACACCGGCCGACACTGCGCATGCACCGGGAGCCTCACCAGCGGTTAGGGAAGTGCTATTTCCCTACCCTAACCGCTGGTGAGGCTCCCAGCGCATGCGCAATGTCGGCCGGTGTCCAGCTGAGAACATCCATCCGATCACCGCACCTGTGCACTGGCCCATAATTTTTCCCTACCCTAACCGCCGGCGAGGCTCACAGCGCATGCGCACTCTGCTGTGAAATTTCCCTAACCCGTCGTTGTGCGCCTGCGCGGTGCTGAACACCTCCTCACGTCATGTCTGGTGCGACCGGAAGTGACGAGAGTAGGGAAATCTCACGAGGTAGGGAAGTATAACGTTACACCGGCCCTGGTGTGCCATCATTAATTTAACCTACTTTTCCCTCTATAGTTCAGAAGGTGCTAGAAAACACAATGGGAAGATTTATCATTCCCCCTGCACCAGAATTGTGGCACTAAGAAGCCACACATTTTTGCACAAGCTTTGTTTTGCTCAAACAATTGTGACTTTTTGCTCAATCTTGCCACTTTGCTAAATTGGACAGGGTATGGATCAGTTTTCTAGTGCATGTAAATTACTATAAGGTAACTTACCTTATAGTCCGGTTCGACAGTCTCCGGAGCAGTCCTTCAGTCTGTCTGGGCTGGGGCGGGCTGTAGTCGGCAAACCTTGACGTGGTAAGTGACACAGGAACAAGCAGGATGCGAGCGGAGCGCCTGCTGCTCCAGTCCTACACACTGGTCAATCAGCAGCAGGATCTTTGCGCTGCGAAAAGCTGATTGGCCAGTGTGAACTGTGAAATGGTGCAGACGTGCCAGACGCACAGCACGGAGGATCATCAGGTGACAGGTCAGACACAGGGGAGGAGGAATCAGGTCAGACAGGGGAGGGGGAGATGGAGGGGGCGGGGGGCCCGCCCCGAGGGAGAACACAAGTGCAGCCTCGCCTGCCGCATATTACATTGCGAGCTGTCGGCCGCCCGGCGCCCCTGTTGCTATGGCGCCCTGTACACCAGGCCAGTGCTCCACTGTTTCCATAACTTCCATTGTAGTTATTAGGAGCTATGCAAAGATGAGAGCAGAACAAGCTTCTCTGCTTCTGTAACGCCCAGAGTGTTCTACACTGTTTGCATAGCTCCTATTCACTAAAATGGGAGGCACGGGAACAGCGGAGCACCAGACCGCTTGGCAGTTTGAGTAAGCCCCGCCACCTGGGCCTTCCTCAGTCCCATCTTTTCATGGAAATGGCGAGATGGGGCAACCCCTTTAAGGAAAGGTGTAGCTTTCGTTTCTGCAATAATGAATATCACCGGTTTAACGAGCCAAATATGGCATTCCGTTCATTATGGCCTGTACACATTTTAGAGGTATTGCGTTAGAATAAAGATGCAATTAAATTACTAATTACAGAATTGTGGCGGCATTATTTACTCAACATATAGTCAGACGTGACAGTACAATAGTGAGGATTTTATAGTGAGATATAAAGTAAAATTATAATTAGTATTTTTCTGCTCGGGAGGCTTGTAACCTGCTGCGTTCTAGTACAGGGATTGTCCTGCTCCATGCTCTATCAAAATGTTTTGACAATGTCGACTTTTACAAGAGATTCCTTAATTAAAAAATACACTTTGAAACTATTTCAATGGCTGAATTATGGATAACGTTTATTATGAAACTCATTTATATGATATAGATGTTATTGTTTTCTGTAAAAGATGAATTGGACTCTTCTCCTGCTGGAAGTTTTAAAAAGACTTATGATTGTGTTTGACTCTTGCTCAAGGCCCCAAGAACACTCCTTAATAAATTGTATGAGCATTGGATATAAGTTTGCCACCTTAAAGGGTTTTTCCAGGACTTAAATATTTAAGACCTATCTTTAGGATAGGTCATCAATATGAGATTGGTGAGGTCTACATCCTGATATCCCCACCCATCATCTGCTCAAAGGAACTGTGGTGCTAAGGTGAGCTTAGCGGCCTCTCCATGGTATACCAAGTGGTTGTGCTTGATATTGCAGTTGAATCCATTTCAATAAGTGGAACTGAGCGGTACATAGGTCATGTGACCAATGGAAGTGATGTCGCAGGCTGAGGAAGAGGCTGCAGCCCTTTAAACAGCTGATTGTGGATGGCGGGAGTCAAAGTCCACCAGTCTGATACTGATGACCTATTGTGAGGATAAGTCATCAATATTTCGGTTCTGCTGCTACTGCCAATACTACGGTACTTTTTACTGCTGTCATTAAGGGACTTGATTCTACAGTGTCAACATTATACATTGTCCTAGAGTTATGGCTATACAGTTACTGTATAACACTTCCTATATTAGTCTTGACATTAACATGATTGATTGCATAATTGCCAAGATGTTGGAATAGTTATAATCTAGCCCCAGCATTTTACAATAAAAAGCAGTAAATTACAGTATGAAAATAGTGTTTTATCTTGCTTATTCCTGCTGTGCAGGTAAATTTAAATTTCACACTATTCCCTTTCATGCCTCAGCTGGTGCCCTTGAAAGATTTACCCAGTGGCACCAACTGTGGCATGTGATCATGTCCATGACAATGTGGTGTACATGGACCTGTACAGCAGCACAGGGAGTAGCTGCACATCTGTGTTATGCACCTGTAGGCACTCAGTATTTTTTCTCCGGGAAGAAATAATTGCTGGGGAAAATCGAGTTTTCGAGCATTACATATTGTTAGGAATTGGAAGGTACTATCTCTCCTTGGGGAGAGAGTGCCTTAGTCGGTCTGAGGAGACTTATAGGCCATACATGCTCCTCTGGAATTCTGGGAAGAAAGGGATGCTTATGAGCTCTTAACAAGCTCTGCCTCTAACGCTATTAAATATAGCAGCTATTCTATAGGTCAATGTTCAACACTTTAAATAGGCTTTGAGACATGAATCGGATATTAAATAAGCCAGCATCTCATCTGCAGACAGCTGTTTCAGGGTGATTGTACCTCATCAGTTCAGGGCAGAGATTACTGGCTTAACTGGGTGACAGGCCCAGTCAGGATTTGGGGGGTACTATCTCTCCTTGGGGAGAGAACGCCTTAGTCAGTGTGAGGAGACTTATAGGCCAGACATGCTCCTCACCCAGTTAAGCCAGTACTTTCTGCTCTGCACTGATGAGGGGCAATCAGCCCGAAACAGCTGTATGCAGATGAGGTGCTGGCTTATTTAATATCTGAGTAATGTCTCAAAGCCTATTTAAAGGGCCAAACATTGACTTGTAGGATAGCTGCCTTATATCTGGTGACATTAAAGACAGAGCTTGTTAAGAGCCTATTTGCATCCGTTTCTTCCAATATTTTTAGGAAGCCATGAGGAAAATTATACTTTTTCATTTGAATAAAATTAAATAGCAGTAAAACAGGCACGCCTGAGATATTTGCACTGGTCAGCTGAAGCTCTGTGTTGGTCCTATCCTCATCTGTGCCCACACTTCAGATACAAATTTGGCTTTATTATGTGCAAATGAGGCTGTAGGAGCAATGGGGCAGTTGCTGTTACACTCAGAGGCTCTGCTCTCTCTGCAACTGCCGCACCCTCTCCACTTTTATTGCCAGGAACAGGCAGTGAAACCGTGATCACTTCTGGCCCTGACTTCCCCTAAAGTTTCACGTCTGCTTCGTGCACTTCAGCATTCGGCCAAGGAGTAGTACAGAAGAGAATTGCTGTTGAGTCTCTTTTCTGTACTACACCTGCGCTGGATACTGAAGCTCACAATGTGAGAGACTTTAGGAGACATCAGGGCTAGAGGTGATGACGTTTTCACAGCCTGGCCCTCTCAATCAAAGTGCGAGGGCATGGCAGCTGCAGAGACAGCAGAGTCTCTAGGTGTAACAGCAATCCCCCCGTTGCTCCTATAGGCATTTGCATATATCAAAACTTCAGGTGAGGATGGGACCAACACAGATACCTTCTGCTGACTTTGCATGTGTTTTAGGTCAGCCTATTTTACTGCTTTAAATCTGGTGACAGAAGCCCTTTAAAGGAGTTGTCCGGGTTCAGAGCTGAACCCGGACATACCCATAATTTCACCCAGGCAGTACCCCTGATGTTAGCATTGGAGCATTCCATGCTCCGATGCTCTCCCTTGCCTTGCGCAGGATCGTGCAGGGCAAGGGCTCTTTTATTTACCTTAACACACTGCCGGGTAGATGCTTCTGCCCAGCAGTGTGTTCGGTGATGACACTGGCTCTCATGGGCCGGCTTTAGCCTCCGCCCTGCAGCCCTAAGGAGAACCCGGTTCGTCACTGGATTTCCTGAAAATGCTTTTGTCCTGCGCGATTCAGCGCAGGGCAAAGGAGAGCTTCGAAGTATGAACTGCTCCGATGCTCAAGTCAGGGGGGCTGCCTGGGTGAAAATGGGGATATGTCTTTAACACATGGAGGTACTACATGAGCGCACAGAATTTCATGGACGCCATATTACAGATCCATAATATGGTCCGGTGCATATATTAACTCACCGAGGTATATATCTGTCTCAGTGAGTAGATAGAGAACCCAAGATATGATCTAATATATATTTATCTTTATTTCACTTTTTGTATCTTAAAGGGGTATTCCCATTACATACAATGGGGGCATAGGATATGCCCCCCATTGTCTGATAGGAGCGGATCCCCAACGAAAACAGAGCGGGGATTTCCCGGGATCCGTCCACCACCAAGCGCTGCTCCCCGCTGCCCCCATAGAAGTGAATGAGAGCGCACCGTGCACACGCGGCCCCTGCTCCCATTCATTTCTATGGGGCAGACGGAAATAGCTGAGACAGTGCATAGAAATGAATAGAGGGCGGCTGCGCATGCGCAGTGCACCCTCCGTTCATTTCCCCGCTCTGTTCTCATTGTAGGTGCAGGTCCCAGAGGTGGGACCCGCACCTATCAGACAATGGGTGCATATCGTAGCTATATGTCCCCATTGTCTGAGATGGCAAAACCCCTTTAAGACAAGTTTTTCTCGATATTGACTGTCTTCTATCTTTGCCAAAAGTTCCGTTCCAGCACGGATTGCTAAAGTGTAACGATTAGCTATGATTTAAAATGTCGGGAGAAAAGTGCCCGTTACATATTTAATAAATTCAACCGTAGAAAAATGATTTCTGCAATTATCAGCGCCAAAGAATGATGCAAATAAATGTGGCAATAATCTTGTTAAATAGTTTGGAGCCTTTAGATTATTTAATATTTCTTGCTATTTATGAGAAGCATAAAGCTGTCACCCTGGAAAAAAAAAAAAAGAAGTTGCTCTGTATTTTACGAGATGATAGACTGTGCCAATTAAAGAGTATTATCCTCTCTTGTGAAGGAAGCATGCGAGTGTTTCACCCCGACATCTTGATTAGAGTAATAGCACCGAGATTGACGTCTGCAATGAGCTCGGCTTCCAACGCTAATAATTAAATAAACTTTTGGCAATCAAGCCCGTGAAAGTTCTGCACAAATACAAACCTTCTCGTATCGCTGACCTTTTCCACTTTTGACTTAGGGCTGTTAAGGAGGCTGTATCTAGCACTTAGCACTTGACACCTAGCAGTGAATTTAAGAATAAACTTGTGAAGCAGGGGCTCTTACCAAAGGTTTCCTCTCAGCCTTATGATTTCATCCGGAAGAGGCCTCTAAAAATAAACACCCTTCACGTTAGCCTTTTTTACAATGCTTCATACTTTACTTTCTGTATATCTGCCACTTTTCCACCAGGAGTTATTACCGTTATATATTTTACAGACACTTTACTGTCATCTAAGTGGTTTATTCTATTCCCCTGGCTTTGAGAAAACTACAAAAAGAATTTTGTAATCCGAATGTGATTGTGGTCTGAGAGTAATGTTTCGAAAAAGGGACTAAACATAAATTGCATTACGGCAATATTGTGTTTATGAAGACTTTAATATTGTGGCCGGAGTTGGCGTTAGTTTTCAAAGTTAGATAAACAGGAGAAGGTACCTCTTGTGGCGGCAGGAGATTTGCTTCATAAGATTCTTGATGTACTTGAATCAGAAGTTTGCTTAAAGGGGTTGTCTCGTCTCCATAATTGGATGCCACCTTGTAGAAAAACTCAAAATAAGGCACTTACCAAACACATAACTTTTTCAGAAGTGCCTCTTTTTCCTGTTAGGCCCACCCTTCCCCCTCTTTAGTTACTGCTTGTTGTCAGGTGTTACGTTCACCACTGCGACCCAGCATTGATGATCATGCTTGCGCGGTTAGATGATCTCTCCTCGGTCTAGTGGCTCCCGGTCCGGCCATTGCTCTTCAGTGCCACCTATCTCAATGGGACCGACCGCTCCAAGATATACACAGTAGCCCTGGAGCTGTTCACTCCAGTGATGCAGAGTGAGAACAGCTGCTAAGCTCTGAAAAGCTTTTCAAGATTTAAACAGTACACTTGCTCTAAGGCACTGTTATCTCTATCATCTAGGACATCACCACAGTGCCGGTTGCCTGTCAATCAAACAAAAGGTCTTCGCCCACTCAGCAGAGAGAAAGCAGGGTGATCTGGCGCTACTGACAAGGTAATAGCGGTAGATGAGACAACCCCTTTAAAGGACCACTCATTCTGATTTACTGAGAATCCTATTGTAAACTTTAGCAGCCAGTTAGGCACCGCCATTTTTGACCTCAGACATAACTAAGCCTGCCCCAGAACACTAGTGGACCCAATTAAACTCTTTGAGATCTCTCCGCTTCTATTTGAAGTGGAAACCATTACACCACTCCAGAAGCAAATTTAATTCTATTGCTACTTGCCAGACATCAAAATGTTGATGCTACTTGTGATATGCTTTCTTTGGTAGTTTGTACTATTTTACTCCAGTATAAACCAGTATCACTAGACACCACCTGAAGTGAGGCTAAGGAGATCATGATCTATGCCGAGGTTGTCTTTTTGGATTGTTTTAAAACTGAGGCCTGTACCTATACCACACTCTAGTTATACTTAAATAGAAAGCAACCCAAATAGTCACGAGCCATCAAAAAAATTCTAGGTACATTGCATGGCAGATAGTGTTTTCCAGCCCTATTCATAGATGTATATATATAAAATAATATACATATTGTGATAAGTCCATATTTTTACAATGAGCTTGTAGTTGTGGGTTGATTGTGCCCAACTCCTTCAAACCCACACTGCATGATCAGAAAATGTTCAAATGGTCCCTCGCCCGTTTGTGTCCTACAGGCTTGTGACCACTGCAGCCAATAAGTGGCATCCATGGTTACACTCTTTACTCATGCTAGTAGTATGGCACATGACCACCAAGGCCTCTCTCTGCAGATAGGACTTCCCTATCATCTGCGCTGGATCCATTTGGGATTGACAAGGGGAGTAGTGTTTTTTGTAACATTCCTTTAGAGTGTTTACAGCCTTTTCTTTTTATTTCCCCCAAGTAGTCAGATGTCTCCTTGTATTGGCTTCTTACGGGTGTACGGTGTGTGAGGTAGTAAATTATATTGTGAGCCCAATGGGGACAAAAGCCAATGTGAGTGATTATGTTTTCTTTTCTTTGTGATACTAACTGGAATATTTATGTTATAGTTTCTTGGATAACCTCTTATTGACTCTTTGAATGGTTTTGTTTAAAAGCAAAAAATCAAATACCAGAATAGTTTAAGTTCTGGCAGTGTACCTTGTATGACGGTCGCCCTTTGGGATCACCCTGGCCTTCATTCCTGCACTAAAGAGACAAACTTAACACTTTTATGCTTCATCAATCCAGAATATGGTCAGATTAGTTAACGCTCTACTCAACAGAGATATTTGTGGTGTGGTAACTTGCATTACTTGAAAATCCCATTGAAAACCAGACAGACAGGGCATATTGAGGCTGGGGAGCCCATTTAAAAACTGATCAACAGATAATAATTTACTGATAGAATAAACCTGAGAATCAACTGGGAAATGTAAAGTTTTAGAAGAGAGGCATTTCTTTTCCATAGAGTAGAGAGCAAGCCAGTTTGAATTGAGCATTTAACGAGAATATCTGGTTTGCTAGACTGTAGATATATTTCAGTAGATTGTTCCTTGGTCGATCTTGATGGCTGGATTTCTTTTTTCTTTTTTTCTCTTTTTTCAACTTTACTAAGTATGTAACTATGGTCAAAAGTATATACATATGTATATGTTAAAGGGAGTCTGTCAGTAGTTCTGACCATGCTAAACTGCTGACAGCACTAAGTCGGGCTGGAGAGAGCAGTGCAAGCATATCTTTTGTGGAGCTTTTATAATGAGAAGTACTTTGAATATGATATTTTATACTACTTAGCACTGTGAGGTGCTCTATGCATTGAGTTGGTCTGAGTGACAGCTGTAGTGGTCACCTGGTTGGATGCTACAACTATCACTCAGAACAGATGGAAGGGGCTGTGAAGCAGGTCAATGCAGAGAACACTTCACAGTGATGCTCTGCCCTAAGCACTTCCTGGAGCAGAATCTGGTAGAATAAAACTTCATATTCACACTACTCCTGATAAAAAAAGGATGTTTTCCCTGTCCTCCTCAGTCTCAGTCTACTGACAGCATTTTTGCATAGTCTATACTGCTGACAGACTCCCTTTTAAAGAACAAAATGGCTGCAATGCAGTAAATACTATATTACTGCATGGTGCAAAATACCTTATTCTATACAGTTCAGTCTTATACTGGGAAATGCAATATCATTCAGGTCAATTTAGACTTTTACTTTTGTTTTTTGCAGCAGACTGGTTGATCGTCTCTTTTTCGTCTCTTGCCTTTTCTAGATTTCTTCTAGAAGGTATTATAGTTCTTATATTTCATCCATTTCTTTCTATGTGTTATTCCTTATCAGACTACAACACAATCCCTTAAACTGTCAGCATGCCTTGGCATCCAGGTTGGCCCCCTAAAATATGTCGGGTCCTGCCAGAAGGCTTAACATTGGGCAACACTGGACTTCTCTGCATGATAAAGACCCCAAATAGTTGTAGAAAGACAAAATCATCGTTCCCCAATGGATCTTTTAGTCGCCATACTTGAACCAAAGTGAATACTTGTTTTTGGATGGGGGCAGTTAACAAATAGCCACCTAAAGAGTGTCAAGGAACTAGTGATTTTGTATGGAGCAGTGATCCAAAATCCTTCAACTAAGGTTCTCAGACTTTGTTAAAGGGACTGTTAGATGTAAGCGTCAATGTTTATTTTGACACAGTGACACTTGTGTCTGGTATTCCATCATTTACTTGAAAGACTTTTTTAATGATCCTGAATAGAACATTTAAGCCTGACAGAAAGTGGTTAAGGGCTTTTGTTCCTGCCAGGGAAGACATTTGTCAGTCCCAATATTGTTGGACCTTACAGAAAAAAATTTGTCTACAAAAAACCTTTAAGAGAAAAAGCTCAGAATGTTTCAAAAAGTAATACTCGTCTCTCTGATACTCTGACACTCCCAATTCCACTTCCTGGATCTCTGCACTTCCTGACAGTCTCTGTATTTCCTAGTTCTTCTCAGCATGGAAATGGGACTGCCCAAGTGCCCATCCAATCACTTGGAACTCGAGCAGTGAATCAGGAGGTACCGTATTTTTCGCCCTATAAGACGCACCGGCCCATAAGACGCACCTAGGTTTTTG
The DNA here is from genome assembly GCF_905171765.1 of Bufo bufo. NCBI lineage: Eukaryota > Metazoa > Chordata > Amphibia > Anura > Bufonidae > Bufo > Bufo bufo. The sequence continues at coordinate 44,566,288 of NC_053394.1, forward strand.
AGGAGGAAAATAAGAAAAAAAATATTTTGAACCAATAGGTGTGCTTTTGGTGGGTTTTGAACTAATTGAGGTCTGTGGATGGCACACTGTTATGGGGGATCTGTGGATGGCGAACTGTTATGGGGGATCTGTGGGTGACGCACTGTTATGGGGGATCTGTGGGTGACACTTATGGGGGATCTGTGGGTGGCTCTGATTGGGGTCTCTGGATGGCACTGTTATGGGGATCTGTGGATGACACATATATAGCATCTTATGCTATGTGTCATCCACAGATCCCCTCCATAACAGTGTCCCTGTAGTGAATGACCCCCAATACAAGGGGTGGGGGTCGCATCTGCTTTTATAATGACAGCGGGGCCCGTGCAGTGACTGTATTCTACTACACGGGCCCCGCTCACTGTATAATCGTATCTGTATTCTGTAATAGTTAATTGTGTATATAATGTAATGGCATAATCAGCGCTACTTACAACTACAAGCGCTCGGTAGGTAGCAGAGAGGAGGGAGGAGGCAGGCTGGGAGGACGTGCGCTGGCAGCGTGAGTCACTACATCATGCGCCCACGCCGCCTGCTTCATTCATAAAGTGGGCGGCGCAGGCGCGTGACGTAGTGAGTGACGTGCCGCCCGCCCGCCCGTCCTCCCGGCCTGCCTCCTCCCTCCTCTCTGCTACCTACCGAGAGCTTGTAGTTGTAAGTAGCGCTGATTATGCACGGGCCCCGCTGTCATTATAAATGCAGATCCCAGCCCCTCCTCCCTCACAGCTGATACACCCGCCGCATGGCATCGCGGCGGGTGTATCATTGAAAATACGGCAAAATCAGCAGCATAAGACGCACTGCTATTTTTCCCCCAGTGCGTCTTATATGGCGAAAAATACGGTATTACTTTTTTATTTTGAAATCATTCTGAGCCTTTTTTTTAAAGGCTCCTCAAAAGTTTTGGTCGAGGGGAATCTGAGAGAGAAGAACTTGCCTATGGGCCTGCCTTTCCTTATTCTAGCGATTGCTGGGGGTCTCAGCGCTCGGACTCCCACCAATCAAAATTTTTAATATGTCTCTATGACATATCAAAAGTTTTCTTAAAACTTAATGGCCCTTTAAAATAAATTTACTGGCTTGACAACCCATTTAAGAAGAAATTTTCCATCGTCAACACTCAACAAATCGTTCCTTCTGTGTGTGGTTTATTTAGTGTATTGATCGTAGGTCCATTTCCATGAGGGATGCTAATAATTCTGGAACTGACTGTAGTATATAAATACATTTCTTATTATACACATATACATGTCACGGTAGACATTTTGTTCCGTGACGTTCTCTGTGTGTCTCACTAAGTGTCAGTTTCCCTGATATGTGAGTATGGAAACGTGAAATCTTTAATCGCCAATAAAATGCAAAAAATCAAGTCATGCTCAGCAAAGAAAATGCTCTTATTGATTTATCTGCTGGCTCTTTTTCTCCATTTAGTGTGTTTGGTAACATAGCACATATCTGTACAGCTACAGGAAGGCGCAAATGACATTCACACCTTTTAATAGCTGTCATTAACAGTTCATTTGTTATTCTGCAGGAGAATCAGCAGCACTTCATCAGGAGCAATGCTCACGGTAAAAAGGCAAATCAAAACACATTCAAAATCGTACAGGTCTAACTTGACACCTTCTGGCTCTAATATTTAAAAAGTCCTTTAAAAAATGAATGTTTAAACTGGCTCCTTGGAGAGTTCTTCAGACCTCTACTTTTAACATCTATGCGTGCCATTGCCCAGTCTTGCATACAAATTCTTTTAATTTCTCTTTTTTTTTATTTGACACAAGTGCACAGTATCACCTCCTTCTCCGGTTAATCATATGGTGACAAAAAGATCTTATTTTTTTTTTATTTTTGCTTTTGTCTTTTTGTGACATCTGTTGGGCACTGGCCTATTCACCTTTTGCATTTTTTTTTTTAATAATTAATATTTTTTTTTGCAACTTTCTGATATGTCTCAGTGCTTCATTTGCTCACAATTTTTCAAGATCTCTGCTTACAGTCAGTGAATGAAAATAAAAATTGTATTTAAAGAGGACTTATTTTTGTTGGGAAAGATTTAGTAAAACCTGCAATTTATACATGTTGTCACAATCAGTGTGGGGGAAAACTTCCACACTGAACACAGGAGGTAAGGGGAACAGTAACTGGGCCTGGAAACTAGGGAAGGAACAGGACACCTCCTAAACAACCCTAATCCGGGCCCTAACTACCTATCAATATGAAAAGACCTTGAAGGTAGGAATATTCATATGCAGGATACCTAGGCCCTTTATTCCCTATAAGGCCCTGGAAAAGGTTAGGACCAGAGACAACCCATTCCTCCCCAGATGGACGAAAGGAATTCTCTGTCTCAGGCCCAGATACAAACAACAGGAAATATAACAAATAAAAACAAACGCCACACTTAACTTATGTAGGGATGGACGAGCAGGAACACCAGAGACGACCTCACACCAGCTCAGCCAAACCCAAATGAAAGCTATCTACCGCATAGTCAAAAGGGTGGGGTCAGACTATAAAGGGTAGAAGTGATGACCACTGAGCAACAGCTGAGAAAAGGGAAGTGGTCATTAACCCTATCAATACTGAATCAAGAGAAATCAAGGAGGCTGCAAGATTCCTCCACGCTCAGCCAGTCTCCTTGATCTCCTGACATCAGTCACCTGAGGGATCGTGACACATGTACAGTATATCTTTGCATTTTCCACCTCCTGTGTACAGCTATCGGTACAGGAGGGAGATGTTATCAGTGATTGACAGCATTGTGTGTATAAGTGTACATAGAATGATAGCTGTCAGTCACTGGTAAGCCATCCCTCCTGTACCGATAGCTGTTCACAGGAGGTGGAAAATGCAAAGACATAAATATCTAAATTACAAGTTTTATTGAATCTTTTACCGCAAAAATTTATATTAATCGGTTTTGCCTGCTCCATAATATGGTGCTTTCAGATTGCACTAGGGATAGATGCAAATGATCTGTAGAAGGTAGGGGGTTTGGGCTGCCCTGTCCCTCCAGTTTCCCATCAAATACAATATGATAACAATGTAGCAAAACCCTGACCCTTGACAGACTGCAGTTCACATCCCAGCCACTGGGTGCACCCATGGGCCCAAACAGCATAGACATCACTCGACATGGTATCACATAATCATGTTTTTTTTGTTTTGTTTTTAAACTGGCCATCTAACACCACTGATATGTTTAGCCAAGAGAAAGGATAAGAAAGTCTCTATTTTGAGGTGAAAATAGGTCTACAATTTAGGCCTCATGCACACAACAGTATTTTTGGTCCATGTCCAATCCGCACGTTTTGCAGATCACACGCGGACCCATTCATTTCTATGGGTCCGCAAAAAAAGAAAAAGAAAAACAGGCAGCACATAGATGTCATCTGTGTGCTGTCCTCATCCGTGTGACCAGAACCCAAAATTATAGAACCAGTTTTTTTTTACAGTGGATCCTGCAAAAATTGCGAGAGGCACATAGACCGCATCCATATTTTGCAGATCTGCAATTTGTGGACTACAAAGTGGATACAGTTGTGTGCAGGAGGCCTTCATTTAATGGACCATGCCAGGTTCATGTGGGTGCTATTACATCTCTGCACCTCAGTGGTTGTATGGAGCCAGTATACAGCAATGTTTTTTTTGTTTTTTTTTTTATAATTTTTTGTATTTTCTTGAATATGATTTTGGTTATAACTACTGCCCCTTGTACAGCTCTACAGCCAGGTAGAATACAGTATGGTGAGTTTGCATTTCAGAATAAAAATATATTTAAAAAAAACTAAAAATATCCTCCCACTTTTTTGTATTGATGTCCACCATTATGATCCAAGAAGAGTTAAATCTCCAGTTAGATGAAGATACCCTATTACTGATTAAATCCACATCTTATTAGTATTTGACTTTTTTTTTCTTTGTCACAACTTTACCTCTTTTTAAAAGAAAATCCTAGTGGCATTTTCCATGTGAATGCAAGTTGTGATTGGCAGTATTGATGCTTAATGCATAGCCATCTGGATGTCTGGATTATGTGAAGTGTGCCTTACTCCAGATTTGATCTATGTGAGATTTTCTTGATGCAGAGATCAATCATCTCGGGTTTACATTTAGATTTTTAATTGCTGAACGTAATCTTGAACACATGCTGTTTTGCTGTTTTCAGAGTTCGCTGCAGATGCGAGCAAGCTTACGACGGAACCGTTTTTTTTTTCTTTTCTTAAATCGAGCCACAGGTTGCCTTAGGATATTGGGCTGAATTTCTGTATTAATTTGAGAGTGAAGTCTGTTGTATCTGCCACTTATTTACTTGTAGGTAACTAATTATATGACTAGGAGGGAGCTTTAAAACCTAATGGCACATTGTTAGATGATCAAATTGCACGTTACTACTACTTAGAGATATGTCTCACCTTATTAACAGCAGCTACAGCCACAAAACCTAAAACATAAATGTACTTCCAGAAGTATCCTCTAACATTACCATATGCGCTGCAGCCCCCCGCTCCCCGCACCATGTACATGTATTTGGAGGGCAGGGACATATTGAGAGCTGCACGATCGGAGAAGTCTTTGATCCATTCCTGACAATTAAAAGGCATCTGTCAGCAGATTTGTACCCATGAAACTGGCTGACCTATTGGCAGCTGAAGACATCTGTGTTGGTCCCGTGTTCACATTGCTGAGAAAAATGATGTGTTCATATATGCAAATGAGTCCGTAGAAGCAACGGGGGGCGTTGGCGTTACACCTAGAGGCTCGGCTCTCTCTGCAACTGCCCCTCCCTCTGCACTTTGATTGACAGGACTAGGCAGTGAAAACGTTATCACGCCTTGCTCAATCAAAGTTGAGAAAACTGATGAAAAATACTAACCTTGTGAAAAAAAAAATTGTAAGGGCCTCAGGGACAAAGGAGTCTCCATATTAGCTAACTAACATTCTGAATAGCATGCTTCTTTCGTGATTCTTTACATAAGTATGTCATGCAATCTTACTAAAGGCCTATTTAGGTGCAAACATTTTTTTTTTAAGATATAGGTGGTTTGATGAGTTGTAGGCAATAGAGACGGATTGGCCATTGACCCTACTGGGAAATTTCCCACTGGGCCATTGCCCAAGGGGCCGCCTTAGCCTTCCTCATAGCCGCCAGCCTGTACATAATGATCTGAGGCTCTGAGCATTAATTAATGCTCGGGGCATCAGGTACTTATGCACCCGGTCAGCGAGCGCAAATGCCCTCTTGCATTTAACTGTATCTGTGCCATTGGGACTGTGATGCAGTGGAATACTGCAGAGGGGCGACAGTGTTTTATGTTGTACTGTGATATCTCTAAGTAGTAGATGCACTAAGGCATTGCTGGCCCCCGCCTACTTCAGTTGTCCATGCCTACTTTTGTTGGTCTGGCCTACTTGTTTTCTCCCTCCTTCTATTAATTTGGACCCGCCTACAACATAGGGCCTCTTTTATTTTTTCCAGAGCCACTTTAAGTTCCCAGTCCGACCGTGGTTGGCAATGATCCGATGGGCATTTCTATCATTATGAGTCTCACTGATGGCCTAAAGGACTTTTCTGCCATGCGCTGCAAGTGATATTTAGGCCCCTTGCAGACGAGTGTGGCCGGATTAGGTCCGGATGCTTTGCTTCTGCGATCAGGGAAAATCGTGCGATTGCGTTCCGATGTTCAGTTTTTATCGTGCGAGTGCAATGCGTTTTGCACGCGCGTGATAAAAAACTGACTGTGGTATCCAGACCCGAACCTGGACTTCTTCACTGAAGTTTGGGTTTGGGTTAGTTGTTATTTTATTATTTTCTCTTATAACATGGTTATAAAGGAAAATAATAGCATTCTTAATACAGAATACTTATTAAAATGTGGCTTTAGGGGTTAAAAAAATAAAATAAAAAATCTTCTATCTTTATTTAGCAGGACCTGCACTGATGTCACCGCGCTCACCACGTGGTGAGCGCGATGACGTCACCGAAGGTCCTTTTCCAGCCAGGTCCTGCAGGAAGAAGAAGAAAGAAGATGAGCCCGGCTGCACGATCAAGTGGATGAGGCGAGTTAGATTTTATTTTTATTTTTTTAACCCCACAATGGACCTTTTACTTAGCATTCTGAATTAAAGAATGCTATTATTTTCCATTATAACCATGTTATAATGGAAAATAATAAAGTAAATGGGGTCCCGGGTAACTCATCCCTCGTCTCCTTAGCAACCATGCGTGAAAATCGCATTGCATCCGCACTTGCTTGCGGATGGTTGCGATTATCACGCATCCCCATTCATTTCTATGGGGCCTGCGTTGCGTGAAAAACGCAGAATATAGAACATGCTGCGATTTTTACGCAACGCACAAGTGATGTGTGGAAAATCACCGCTTATCTACACAGCCCTATTGAAGTGAATGGGTCCAGATTCCGTGCGGGTGCAATGCGTTCACCTGACTGAGTTCTCGCCCATGTGAAAGGGGCCTTACTGTTCCTGCTTTCTAAAACGATGAGTTTTATGGCGGTATGATCAGTCATGACCACTGATAATCAGTGATCTGCTCCCTGCAGTCACGGGGATAATTTACGTACAGTACATACATATTCTTACCCGCGTTGTCAGCTTTCTAATTCAGCTTCAGCAAAATGCTGTGGATTTGCTGCATGTTGTACAGGACCAGCAGAGTGGAGAAAATTTAGCGAAATCTCATTTACACAATTTGAAAAATTGTACAGCATAAATCTACCCTCGGTGCTGATTTTAAATTCACAGCATGGCAATCTAAGCTGCAAATGTAGCTGTTTGCAGTGCGCAAGGTGAAAACCACTGCAAATCCACCAGCAAAATCTGCACAAGGGCTCATTCACACGACCGTGTGTCCATCGTGCCCGTATTCAAGACCACGAACAGCAAGTCCGCAATACACAGACATCGGCCATGGAAACTCCGTGCTGTGGTGTGGATCCGTTGACTTGAATGGGTCCGTCATGTGCAAAATACGGCAAAAGATGGGACATATCCTAACTTTTGCAGTCCGGAATCATGGATCGGAGGCCCACGGAAAAACTTGGAAGCCTTTCCATGGGCTTTCGGGTCCATGCTTCCACATGGCAAAAGATTGGACTTGTCCTATCTTTTGTCGTATTTTCCAGATCGCTGACCCATTCAAGTCAGTATGTCCCCACCGCAGCACGGAGTTCAAACGGACATACGGTCGTGTGAATGGGCCCTTAGTTACGGATTTGCAGGGAATTTGTGCCACAAATTAGAGGGCACATTTATTAAGACCGGCTTTTTAGACACCGATCTTAATAAACCCCTATAGCTGGCGGTGCATCCGCCGGAGTTACGAAGAGGAGCCGGCCTCTACATAACTTTGGCGCATCCAGCACCAGTTCTAAATGTAAGACAGCTTCCCTTGCTGTCTTACATTGAGACCATTTTCTTTGCCTAAAACAGGAGTAGAAAATGATGAATGAGACGAACCTGCCGGCCCGTCCCCTTACCCGTCCATGCCACGCTCACAATTTTAGATATTGCATGAGCGGGGTAAAAGTCACAGATAGCGGCACAATGGTTACTCTGCGCCTGAAATACGCCTAATATAGACGTATTTCAGGTTAATAAATGACCCCCTATGTCTCTTGTGGATGTACTCTAAAAGGACCCATTTATTACACCAATATGACCATAGAAGCCCCCTTTCACTCCCCTTGGGTCCAGCATACAAACTGACTGCTGTGTCCATAGCATCCCAGATGGCACAGATAAAGGAGATTTTACTGCCTATGTTTGCGCCTGTGCTGAATGTTTTCTGCGCCGGTGCAGTAGAGAGGAAGCTGGGGAGGCAACCACTTGGCTAAATCCTATGACTACCACTATCATGGACAGAGCAGTGAGCCCATACAGCAGGGATGGCCAACCTGCGGCTCCCCAGCTGTTGCAAAACTACAACTCCCATCATGCCCTGCTGTAGGCTGATAGCTGTAGGCAGTGTGGGCATGTTGGGAGTTGTAGTTTTGCAACAGCTGGAGAGCCTCAGGTTGGCCATCCTTGCCATATAGCATTTCATATGCCATTATGGCAGTTCAGAAATGACATCACAAAGCAGACAACCCCTTTAAATATCTTGGCCAGGTTAGAAGTGTACCAAGCATTTTGTCCCTGCAAAGTAATGGCCCCCCTATTTGGAGTAATACACTGTGGCCTGTCCACAGCGGAACTGCGGTCTCTACAGTAGTAGCAAAATGGATGAGATCCTACAATATGGACCCTGCAGAAAAATTCTGCAACAGAACCCACATATATAACTTCACCTGCCTCGGATTTCCTCCAGTTTCCTTTGCAATGCAGTAGGTGAAACTTGCGTCAAACCCGACAGCATTTACGTTACGTATTCCGCAATGCGAATACCCATACTGCGTGGACGTACCCTGACTAAGGGTACTTTCACACTCGCGGCAGAGGATTCCGGCAGGCAGTCCGGTGTTATCCAGAAAAAACGGATCTGGCATTTTTGTCTTTTCAAATTTTTTGCGGTCTGAGCATGTGCAGACCGCAATGCTGGATCCGTTTTTGCCGGAACACTCGGGACCGGATCCGGCATTAATGCATTTCAATGGAAAAAAATGCCAGATCCGGCAAGTGTTCCGGAATTTTGGACGGAAAAAATGATGCGGTATTATCTCCGTCCTGAAAAGTCAAAAATACTGAACTGATGCATCCTGAACGGATTGCTCTCCATTCAGAATGCGTGGGGATAAAACTGATCAGTTTTTTTTCGGTATTGAGCCCCTAGGACGGAACTCATCGCCGGAAAAGAATAACGCTAGTGTGAAAGTACCCTTAGCTATGTTATTTTCAGCAGACACATAGCGCATTACTTCTGCCTTCTGCTACGCTAATGATCTCCCCTGTTTCGGAGCCGTGGAATAACTGTGCCGCCTTTACTGTGGCCTTATGGTAAAGTTAATAACTCAAGCAATAAACGGCAGAAACCATTTAAACATGTAGCCCCGTAATGACTGCTGCCCATTACTATGCTCTGCGCATACATGAAAATTACTGCTCACAAACAAAGCTCGATTATTGTAAAATTAGAACTTTCCACACAAGCCCGGCAAATTGTTAACGTCTTGAATAATGCGAGGCGTGCACGTTAAAGTCATTTATTTCAGCCCTGGTGTGGAAATTAGGTAGGAGGCCTTACAGGGAGAAAGGGAAATGAAGAAAGTTAGCAAGAAATAGAAAGTGAATTTTATTAATTTTTTGGCTGAATATGCTGCAGCTGGCACTCCGCGGAGCATATGGTGTTGTTACCAGGTCCAATAACTCATCCACCTATTTAGTAGCCCTTATGAAACACTTCTTACTGGACTGTGCGGTGAAGTAAACGAAAACTTTATTATGTGTAATAACATTCTGACCAAGGTCTCGAGCATGTACAATTACTTCATTTTTATTATCCATTATTAGCTGTTGGCATACAAAAGCTCCATAAAGCGGAGCAGAGGAATGCGAGCGTTGTTTTGGTGCTGGGAACACTTCCTTGTTTATCTGGTTTCCACTCGTATATACCCACACAGAATGCTTTCCGTTGGAATTTTTGGAAGATGGAACCTGGCGATGTTCATGCATTGACCGTGTTTATGGGGAATGGTTCCTGCGCTTCACCGTATTGGTTGGAAATTTAGACATTTCCATTGGCAGAAAGAATTATTGTGACGAGAGATAAATCTTTTCTTTGTGTCAACTGAAAAGATGAGCCAAAATAACATCTGTTTCTTACAAAGCGCCGTCCAAAGCTCAGCTTCCTCTAGACGAGTTCTTGCTCTCACACCTTGATTTTTATTTATTTTTTACCCCCTTGAGGCACCCACCGTACATTTGCATGTAGCACTGCCGCCAAGAGGTTCTTGCTGTGTACAGAGTTATGATGGCAAGAAGCTCAGCGGCCCCCCATTATCTGCAGCCGGTGTCAGCTACCCATAGATGCTGTGGTCAGTAGTGACTGCACCATCTAAGTGGTTAGACAGAGGGTAGTCCCTGTTCGCATCACTCTGAGACCTCATGCACACAAATGTATTTTGTTTCCGTGTCCGTTTCATTTTTTTTTTTTTTTTGCGGATAGGATGCAGACCCATTCATTTCAATGGGTCCGCAAAAAATGCAGACAGAACACCGTGTGCTGTCCGCATCCATATGTCCGTTCCGTAGCCCCGCCAAAAAAATATAACATGTCCTATTCTTGTCCGTTTTAGGCATTGTTACAATGGATCCGCAAAAAAAAAAAAAAAACAGATGGCATACGGATGTCATCCGTTTTTTGGTTTTTTTTGTTTGCGGACCGCAAAACACATACGGTCGTGTGCATGTAGCCTGACAGGCATAACAACTTCTGTACTGCTATGTCTTAATGGGGTTATCCGGGAACTGATAATGATAATTTCTCAGGATAAGTCATCATTATAACATCAGTGAGAGTCCAAGTCCTGACACCCCCGACAACCATCTGTTGCGGGAAGCCACCGCGCTCACCGGAGCTCTGGTGAGTGATGCAGGCTCCCAGCAACTTTCCAAAGACAGCGCCGTACATCGTATAGTGGCAGTGCTTGGTATTGCAGCTTAGCCCCATTGAATTAAATGGGGCTGAGCTGCAACTAGGTCATGTGACCGATGTACAGTGATGTCCCTGGCCTAGGCAGAGGCTGACGCGCTCAAGACTTCTTCTAACAGCTGATTGGCAGGGGTTCCAGGTGTCACAACCCTGCAGATCAAATACTGATGACCTATGCTGAGGATAGGTCATAAATATCTTTTCCTGGATAACCCCTTTAAATGATCAGGTAAAAAATGTAAGAAAATGTTAAAAAATATAGACAATACAAAAATACTTTTTTATTATTATATAATATTATATACAAAAATTAAACAAAACTACACATAATGGATATTCCTGTGTTCATATAGATAGATAGATAGATGGTCACATCGAGGGAGCCCAGCAGAGCATTGCAGGCTGGGAGGAGGAGGAGGAGAAGGAACCCCCCTTCCCATTCTTACACAACCCCTTTAAGATTATTTTTTATTATACATTAATGAGCTGTCCAGGAATTTCCCCTGCATATGGCTACAGAGAAAATATAATATTGCATAACCGTATGACATAGTAGACATTCAAATTCTTACAAAGTGGGTCTCTGACAGTTGATTTTTTATTTATTTTTACTTAAAGGTTTTAAGCCATGATTGATGAAATAATTACAGTCGGACCTCATACAGTACGTGACAATCTCTAACAAAGCTGGAACCAGCCCTGTACCTCACATGGAACCAGAGATCTCCCCATTCATTTCTTTAATTGATCTGCTGGATTATCTTCAGACTGGCAGCTCAGGGGATGTGTTCTTTCACAGGGGGTGTGTCATTTCTGCTGCAGCTCCCTCCCTATTACAACTCGGGGGCATGTCCTTTCTGCTGCATCTCCCTATCACAGCACAGGAGGCATTTTCTTCCTGCTGCAGCTCCCTCCCTATTACAACTCGGGGGCATGTCCTTTCTGCTGCATCTCCCTATCACAGCTCAGGAGGCATTTTCTTCCTGCTGCAGCTCTCTCCCTGCATCTGTCACAGCGTCTCACAGTGATAACTGCTGATGACAGCTGAACATGTGCATCCTCCTAAGTAGGTGGACGTACACGTTACTATACAGGTTGAACACCAGGGGGAACCATTATAATGAAGTACAGAGGATATCTCACAACTGGAACATTTCTGTAACAGAAATCAAAATTACAAAACTAACTACTGTACTTTTTTTTTATCCTGAATTATATTCATATAATTTTTAATGGTGGCACAACCCCATAACCGGTATCTGAGGAAAGCTCAGT